>NW_028240612.1:2400000-3000000 GCF_964263255.1 Lissotriton vulgaris
TCAAGGAATGCTTTTTTGTCACATACTTTAACAAAATCTGAGTACCCAGTACAATTGTCTCTGCCTTAAATAAATCGAGAATTAATTCAATGTTGTCTGTAGTGCTGATGCGCTCCTGGTATCAAGTGGTGAACTCTGTTGATCGCAGTGTATATTTAAAAGCAGTACTCAGTACAGACATTGAGGAATGTTTTTTGTTGCATCATTTAACAAAATTGTCTATGACATGACATAAATCAAGGCTAACTTCAATGCTGTCCGTAGTGTAGATGCAAAGCTGAATTCAAGTTTTGAACCCTGCTGTCCGCAGTGTAGATCGACGGCAGTAGTTGACACAGACATCAAGGAATGCTTTCTTTGTCACATACGTTAACAAAATCTGACGACACAGTAGAATTGTCTCTGCCTTAAATAAATCGAGAATTAATTTAATATTGTCTGTAGAGCTGATGCGCTTCTCTTATCAAGTAGTGAACTCTGTTGATCACATTGTATATTTGAAGGCAGTACTTTGTACAGACATTGAGGAATGTTTTTTGTGGCATCCATTAACAAAATTGTCTTTGCCTTACATAAATCAAGGCTAACTTGAATGCTGTCCGTAGTGTAGATGGAAAGCTGAATTCAAGTTGTGAACCCTGCTGTACACAGTGTAGATTGAAGTCAGTTGTTGACACAGACATGGACGAATGCTTTTTGTCACTTATGTAAACAAAATCTGAAGACATATAGTACAATTGTCTTTGCATTAAATAAATGAAGGCTGAATTTCTTACTGTTCAAACTTTAACAAAATCTGAAGACATAGTACAATTGTCTTTGCCTTAAATAAATCGAGACTGAATTCAAGGTTTTTTCTAGTGCTGATGCGCAACTGGTATCAAGTTGTAAATTCTACTGACCGCAGTGTAGATTGAAAGCAGTACTCAGCACAGATACCGACAACTAATTTAGATCCAAAGTTGAATTCAATTTGTAAACCCTGCTGTCCACAGTGTAGATTGAAGACAGTAGTTGATACAGACATAAGTCTGCGGTGCTGTGGCGCTGAGTTTGCAATGGGCCTGTATCGAGGAGGCACGTGGTCATTGCGGCAGTCACGTGGCAGGGTGCGGACCTTCGCTGCGGCGCAGTCTCTTCTCTTTGCAGAAGTGAACCATGCCCAAGGTGTAGCCTAATTATTTATAGTCTTACATTGACGTTTTTTACGTTGAAGTAGCCCACTCTGCTGCTGTTTCAAGGGGGGGGGTGAACACAGCTACGTGACCGAAATATTTCCCAGTGTCTGAGATAATATGGTTGCGTCCACTATTCAGTATTCAGTACACTACACATATCAATGGTATATCTACACACAGAAAAGTTTTTGGTTTGTATAGTGAATTGTGTATAGTATTTCACCTGTAGTCTTAGTGTACATTATTGTTGATGTTCGAGTTCTTTCCCTTATACATACTTGGTTGCCACATCTCTGTACATTGAGCTAGTGTGCTGTTGAGGGTATATATTATTTTGGAAAGGTCCATTGTCCTGTTTTGAGCTGCCTCTGAGGTAGTAGAGGGGGAGGGGTCAGGAGGGGTAGTTGTTGTGGTGGTGGCACTGGATATTGTGATTTTGTTGGTGCCGAAAGTGTATATTTAGAACTTCTATTACATATTGCTCTTTAAATATGGGTGTGAGTTGGATGTAATTCATGCAGTACATAGTCGACCTTCGTACATTAGTTAAATGTTGATATTCATTTGTTAGTGGTAAGTGGAACTATTGCCTGATTTTTTAGGTAGCATTGCAGATTTGGTTTCTTGATCAAAATATGGGGAAGTAGTCAACATTATAAGTAGGAATTGTCATTTTAAAAACCTTTGAATTAAACTGAAAAAACCCTTGGTTTCAGGCAGGTTTATAGTCAGGAATTATCATTTAAAAAACCTTTGAAATTCAATGAAAAAACCATAGGTTTCAAGCATGTTATAGTTAGGAATTATCATTTAAAAAACCTTAGGAATTTATTGAAAAAACCATAGGTTTCAGGGGTGTTATAGTTAGCTGGACATTTCACTCATACAAAACCATTGAAATTCCTCCGTTATAGTTAGTTGTACTAACTGTAACTCTTGTGCCCGCAATCCACTGGTGATGATGTCACATATGACATCATTCATGACATGTCAGTGACATCACTGATGACATCTCAAATGACATCACTGATGACATCACTGATGACATCATTCACATTACAATCAGATACACCTCATCATACGCTACTATAGGCGTTGATCACTCACTGAAAAACTACAGAGTACCATATTTGAATCCATTGACACAGCAATACAAGTATCTAAAAACCCACTCAGCAATTCTTAGATCTACACACGCATCTAATCACTTACCTATAGATTCACTCATACATGTTGTTAATGATCAATAGAACACTATCAAATATACTTATACACTTATATTAACATTACACACCAGCACACATCCTATTCGCGATCGGGAAAGTTGAAGTAAACTTCCCCAGCGCCCCTAAGTAGAGACATGTGAAGGCAAAACCAAGGACGGGTACGTCCGTGGCGCGTGGAGATCTAGGCTCCGGACATATAGCGGGTAGGGTTCTCGTCGTGATCTTCCAAGGTAATGGTACCCGTCCTTGATTTTGCCTTCGCTTGTCTCTACTTAGGGACGCTGGGGAAGTTTACTTCAACTTTTTTCATTTATTCACTACCCTTTCCGCAACCGGGTTGGAGTTATCACTAGTTTTGTGATTTTCCTGACCCTATCTTCTAAACCTACAGTCCTGAAGAGTCACCATTGTACCACGTTGTGACGAAACACGTTTCGGCTGATTTGTGTTTTTCTGTACTTATCTGGATTGATATATAAATCCTCCTACATAAAACTCCTGATGTCGACCTTTGTTATTTCCTCAAGACAAAATCATGTAGTAGTTGGGTTTCTATACTAAAACCTACTATCCACATATGTGTGCACAGGACTTTGCTCTATATTCACCGTGTGGGTCTTGACCTACACTCTTGCAGGGGTTGTTTCTTGTTTGGGTTTGTACCCCTGACCTGTTAGCACCGTGCACTCTCAACCTCATCCTGAACCCTCAAACACACATGCCAGAGCGCCATTACTTCCTGTACTTAATCTAAACACTTCACCAAGACAAAATACACTTTGGAAAATGCCAGTGTTCCAGGGCCACTATCCATGTGGTACTTGTGCAGTATGTCCACAAACTAAGCACACCACGTAGTTGGACATTGGAACTCAGACCATGGAGACAAACCAATACTCTGCACAGAAGCAAATGGAACCCGCTTGAAATAGGTTTACATCTGGGGAAGACCAATAATTTTGGTTTCCCTGTTCTAGCATGATTCCACATGGGTGAAATACGACTCTCCAAACGTATGGAGTAATTCAACATTAAATCAACAGTGACCTACAAAGCAGCAGCTACCTGCCCTTTCTTAAATAGTATAGGGTAATTCCCTGTCTTTCCTTACTACAGGGGGCACATATCCCTGAAGAAATTCCAGCACCAATTCCGTTTGGGCATATTAGGACTGAAACATGTTGGCCCTAGGGTTCTAGGACCATAATACTCCAAACAACTCTATTGTTAATTTAATTTTAATATTCCTACCAGACGACAAGAATAAAGGGATACTGGGGTCTGCCAGTGAATTTTTTATCTTTATCCCCCTGGCCAGATATATTATCTAAGTGCTCCATGAAAACTTCTACTCGAGTAAACAGCCACTTCCTCGAATTCAATCACAGGCCATGGGACATGGTCTGGATCATTCTTGAGCAGCCATAAATACCAGGGCACATCACTGATGTGGCCAGATTCTTATTTAGAAAAGAACAGTGTTGGGTCTTTAAGCTACGCAGTGATTCGGAGGGGTTAAAGGATGACATCCATGGACCCTAGTCTGAGTCCCTAACCTGTTTAATTGGTGCCAGTCTTTGCACCATCAGTAAGCACAGTTCCCTGCCTCCCCCTCTTTGGGGGCCTCACCCCTCACTCAGAGATAGAAATAATCCAGAGATCCCAACTGAGTATATTTTAACAAATACTACATAGCATGTACATTAGTTTGAGCACATTAACAAGGTTGCCATTATGACTCTATCAATAGCTCTGAGCCTTAAACATTGTACTATGGGTACAGGCACTCCTGGCAATTACACAGTTGTTGTGTGTGGAAGGAAATATTCCCCTTTTTTCTCCGACAACCAATGCTTGTGCTTTACTGGGGTCTTGGTGACATATAGTCCTTTTTCTGCGCCATATATTGAGCCAGGGCATGGTTACAAGGGATGTCATGCCGGTACCCATACAGAGGCGACACCTGATTTCTTAAACAAACACTCTTATGGTTATCTTGAAGTTTGTAAACAATGTGCAAGCTAGCCCTAAGGTAAATACAAACACAGTACGATAATTGCTTTTTACCAACTGTACCATGTGATTACAGAGCCTGAAGTTACATTTTGTTGGTTTGGTTTTGTTTGCTTGTGGGGGTATCGTATTAGAGAAACCTTGTGGTTTTCCCTGCACCTTCAACACGCGTCAAGAATTTCCTTCTCGCGTTTACATATACACGGCATACAAACTAGTTAGACTACATTTCCCAGACTCTACACACTCCTGGGCAGCTTTCCGTAATCACATGTGATTACAGGTCTTAGATTTATATTTTATTTACTCTTAGCAATAACATCAATTAGATTTTGTTGGTTTTGCTCTGGTATTGAATTATAGTAACTCTGGGGCGTTGCAAAGAACTTTGCTCTGTATCTTTAAAACGCATCAGCCACATGGTTCTCTTTACGCATGTACATAAACTCAGCAGACGACTATGGGAAACTACATTTCCCAGGCTTCCCACACTCCTGGGTAGGTCTCCCTGACCACGTCACACGTAAGTGAGTCACGATTTGGGTCACATGACTTTGGGCTCTTCGAATGACGCCACTACAATGATCCCCCCAGGTGAGCCTCTTTCATGACCCTTGTTAAATGTATTTAAGCCCACGACCCGCTTGTTTGCCACCCCTCGTGACACTCAGGATCGAGCCCGGGGTAGCGACGGACCAGGTAAGCACAGCGGGTGTCAGATGGGTCCCTTCTATGCTGAGAGGGTTCTATGCTTGTTGGTTTAATCCGGTTTTTATTTTAAACGTGGCACCCATTTAAGCAATACAAACAATGGAATTGGCACGGTCCCTAGAGATCACTGGTTTCTATGACACGGGCCTTTTAGTATTATGCCACCCCCTTTTTAAAACCTTGAATGCTACAGCTAATTCTCCTGGATGCTGACTTTTCTGGATTCCCATTGTTCATGACGAGCTCAGCTCGTCATGAGTGTATGGAAGTGTACATCATGACGAGCTGAGCTCGTCATGAGCGTCCAAGGGGTTAAACCCTGGCACAACTGTTTGCCCCAATACTGCTAGGAGCCGGTACATAACTTGCAAGTTGCACTAATATCTCTTTACTGCCTGATTAAACTATTAAACTCTATGGAAGGGATGAGCATGACAGATTGGTGGTTTCTAACACATAAGTAGTGAACTAGCCTTATAATCAGATTGCTATTCCCCGGTTATTCTTCAGCATACTTCTACAAAGACAAGTCTGTAATCGTGATATGCAGTAGGTCTGAGTCTCTTATTATGCCTTTTTACGCCTTGGTGCTGACCTAATTAAATCCTCATCTAGCCTAAAAGCCAAAGTGGTGGTGCCATGCTGGTCCACCATTTTTAATACAAACTCCCAACTTTCGTGGGTCTAGTTTTTCTTTCTCTCTTTTTTCTCTCCCCCCGTTCACAGAGCGTTGCCTCACGCCCTGAGTTGTTGCTAGGAGCGGTGGGTTCCCTCCCAATTTAATAAGGGTTAGGCAGTTGATATAGTGTTCTTTCTCACTTTTTTGAGAAGTTTTACACTGATTGGAAATGTTCTTATATATACAGACTGGAAACATGCATGTATACATGAATTCTTCTCTTCTTCCAACAGGAGTTTGACACGTATGTCTGTAGTTTCAACTTAAAGCATTACACAGGTATACGGCTGTATCGTTCCTTAATCTTTTGTTTTGTGTTAATTTTTCACTTTTTCAGTGTGCAGTAGTTACAACTAGGTCCTGAAGAAAGCCATGATCAAGGTAGGATGAGGGTTGGCTAAAACATGTTGAACTTCTCAGCTTTTTCACACATTTCGCACATTTATTCCGATCGCGCCCTTGCTGCTTTTTAACCCTTGACACCACGAGATACTTAATAAACTCTGGTAGTCAATTTGAACTCACTTATTCCATACACTGTTTCATGCTCCATCGATCTTAGGTGATCTAGTCCTGGATTACACTAAAAGCATCTGCAAGCTCCTCCTTTACACTTGCAAGGAGTTGCAGCTCCTTTGCTACACCAGGTTACCAAGAGGAGATCCCAAATGATGAAACATGCCACCTCGGTGGGTGATGGTATTCCATCCTCTTAAATGAGACTCACTTTAATTGTGCTTTCCTGTGGGATTGTGCTGTTTACTTGTCTGTATATATATATCCCCCTTAGGGACCTGCGGATTCTTTTTTGTTGTAATATATTAGAGTAGACCAAGACAGTGTCAGTAAACAATTACATCAGTTCTGCAAAGGTTTCCTTCATTAGGATTTCCAGCCATACCCCAGTCAATGAGCCTTGGTCATTGCCAACACATTGAACAATCATGAGGTGAGGAGCTTGGTAATCCACAATGGATTTAACCAAAGCCAGCAACTGATGAAACTTTAACCCTCTCAGGCCAAACCAAGTAATCTGCAGATTTGGCAAACCCAAGTCCCGGTCAATAACTCTCTTTTTTGCAGTCTCTTTAGTTCAATAGAGACAGCTGTGGGCCACAAGCCATACTCTAAGCATTTTGAAGTGAAGGAGCAATAGTCGTCAGGAGAAGACTGGATCTGAATGAGGTACTTCTCCAAAGACAAAGCAGTTACAATGGAGGTGTTTTTTTAAAGATATTTTTCATTGGATGCTGTTAGCTTGAAAGTGAATAAATTAACCAGTTTGTTGGAAGCCTTAGCAAGAAGTCTTATTATTGGCTGTTGCTTAAGAAAGGAAATGTAAAACAGACATGGATATACTTTTTAATCAGTGGATTAAAGCACAACTGCTGTATCCTATTGAGAAGTAGCATGTTTCTTCTAGTCTTGTGGAAAGTTGCAATGAGGAACTAAGAATGTTTTAAATGTCTAAATATCATGTCCCGATTAGATACATCTGTTATTTGTATTCCGGGAGTTGTTGTGCTTTTAGTAACATTATTAAACAGGAGTAGCGTACTCAAAAATAAATGATGAGAATAAGTTGTCCGCCTGTATACGAATTGGAAAGAAGTAATACTTGTTAGGTATGTATTGGGAAGTGTTTGTCAATGTGGTTTTTAACTTATAGGAGCGCTTTGCATATGCTTAGATTGTGAGATATGGTTCTTGTGGTTGCACATAGCTATATATATGGTGGGATTATGGTTATACTTGAAAATGCAAAGGTCTCATGTTTATGGTGAGGCTAGTGTTTTTCCTTTAACATGGTTTGTTTAAAATTGATGAGGATTACTAGTGCAGAATGCGTCAGGAGTTCTTGTATTAGCCTAATTTGAACTATATCTGTATGAACCATATGACAGCTTAGCCCTGTCCTTTGTATGGTTGACAATTGCAGTGAAGGTTTGATGCTTGTAGAGGACTGAGTGCTTCACCATGCAGTAGGTTAGGTACTAAGTGCAAGTTCTGATGCCGTTTTACTGCAGGATTTGGTCTGAGGCTATTGCTGAGCTGTCATGTGTGATACTGTTGCACATGGCCATCTCTGCAGGTCCATATTTAGCCTTCCTCCTATTTTTTAGAAAACCAAATTGTATTCATTTCTATCATAGACACATAAGACATTTTAAAGGAAACGAAAGGAAAAGCCAAAACCCATTAATGAAACAACAAAGAAATTTCTGATTACATGTCACCCAAGGAGTCCGGTAATCTATATGTTGCCGAAGATACATAAGACCTCAAAAAACCACCTTTTCGACCTATTGTTTTGACTGTTGGCAGCATCCATCAACCCATTGGACAACTTCTCGATAAAAATTTACAACCTCATGTAATGAGAATGAAGACTTTTGTTAAGGACACGACTCACTTCTTGCAAAAATTGGAAAAAGTGAAAATAACATCGGATGAGAAAATAATACTCTGTAGTATGGATGTAAAGTCCTTATATACGTCCATTCCTCACCAGGACGGTATAGAGGCTATTGAACAGGCATTACTCCTTACAGAATTGGATGAAGATTTTAAAGACTTTTTAATGGAGCTTCTATATTTCACCCTCTACCATAGCTATTTCAGATGGAAAAAACAATATTACCTACAACAAACTGGTACAGCAATGGGAAACTCGGCAGCTCCAGTATATGCTAAAATCTATATGGAACCATTCGAAGAGGAACACATTTTGAATCGTGAACCATGGAAGTCACAGACAAAGCTCATATTGAGATACATAGATGACATGTTCCTCATATGGACAGGTTCAGAAGACATGTTATTGGCTGCAGATACCGATCTGAATACAAGAGATGAACGTATACAGTTTACATCTGACATAAATGACAGTAAAATCACTTTCCTGGATGTGGAGTTTCAGAGAACAGGTTCCACTTTCAAACTGATATTTACAGTAAACCAAAGGATTCGCAACAACTTGTTACACCATAACAGTTTTCATCAAGACTCTTTGAAGAAGCACCTCCCGTATTCTCAAATGATTAGAGTTAAAAGGATAGTGTCAAAATCTGATAAAGCAGAAATCAGAATCAATGTAATGGAGAACAGATTTAAAGAAAGGGGTTATCCCCAACAAATTTTGGATGAAGCAAAAACACGTTGTTCACAGAGGTAAAGGAAAGAACTTTTAAAAAAAATCAACAAAAAAAGAAACTTCAAGAGTAGTAGTTGTGTCTAAATATTTCACTAAGAGCATAGTGTTTAAAAATATCATCAGAAAACATTGGGTGATACTATCACAAGAGTCTGAATTCAATAACATATTTCAAGAGATGCCTCTGTTTGCATATCAAAGAGCAAGAAACTTAGGAAATGTACTAAAAGCAAAAGAAACACGATCAGTTGAAACATTCCAGGGGACATCACCCTGTTACAACTGCCCAAGCAAGGAACATAGGATCAAACTACGAGTGACGGCCACGTGTGACACATCAAATGTCATCTATCTATTGAAATGTACCTGCGGTCAAGGATACGTGGAGCAGACTGAGAGGAAAATTAAGATAAGACTCAATGAGCACAAAGTAAGTATTCACACAAAATCAATGAAATCTACAGTAGCCACCCATTTTCGGGAAGCATCACATAATATAAGTCAATTAAGATACACCATCTTGGAAATTGTGGCAAAAAAAGAAGGCTGGGACAATAATAAGAGTCTACTGCAACGTGAAAACTACTGGATTTTCAAATTAGAAACTTTAAAACCAATCGGAATGAATGACTGGGTTGAATATAGCCGTTACCTGTAATGACTGTATTTTTTCTACATTTTGTTACCTATTACAATTTTTTCCCATAGTTAGACACCTTTATTGTTCCTGGACATATAATTGCTAGCTATCTCTGATTCTGGTGTCATTTTTAACGATTAGCCTTATTCATATTGTTGATATAACTGATTAGATGGATAGGGGGCCATGCAATTATCTTCATTATTATCATCATGTTTAATTTTAAGCTTAACTTCACTTTTTCGTTAGCGTTTCTTTCTTAATCACACACTCCAAGATGGCCGCCATTAGAATGGGGAATGGTTAGCCCTATCTCTATGTTAAATACAAACATAACGTTATGGCGTTTAGAGATCACACACTCCTGTGAACAGAGCACGGTGAATTTCGTTCGACGTGGGTACATTGAAGCTGTTTCATGTAAGTGAAGGAGTATTTTGAAACTATGTAAACGGTCTACTCACGCTCACCGGCACATTATGTTCTGGAGACCTAAGCACACGGTTCTTGAAACTCGTATAACCTGTCCTTCACTAGTTTTGTTTTTCTTGTAACATGCTTAGCGTATCAACACTTATTTTTCATTCGGTCTGTTTATTTTTCAGTAACAGTGACTAAGATCACTTCTACATTGATAGTTGGACACATAGTTGATTACAGAATTCAACATATCACTATTACTCAGTATACATGGTTCACTATGAGCTAGACCTTAATCAACAGGATTACATTTTATTTTATTTTCGTTTTCACATGGGATTCATGCTGCACTCTTTATCGGAGATTGCATGGTATTTACAGACGTTAATGGAATGCCATATTTGAATGAATTTATACATTGATTGTTGATCTTTGCATTGTTTCTACAAATCCTCATGTACGATATACCTGTTTGATTTACAGAACCCAGTCCCTGATGAAGGCTATTTAATAGCCGAAATGCATTGGATAATACTTTGGGGATAGAAATGGATTTATTTGTTTTCTTTGGAAGAATTCTGAAACCATGAATACAGGTCTATACCTAATGGAATGAAATATTAAAGATATCTGGAGAACAGAAAAGATATTGTTTGGAAATTGGTTATTAAAAATCAACCACCCCATCAAGGGATCATGCTGTGACTAGGGGACGTTACCCAATTAAGGGGCATGCATTTTGCCAATCCACATTCTCCAGGGTGCCAATCAAGGCCTACCATTTAATCTTAAAGGGTATGAGGACATCAGGGGTATTGTTAATCAATATGCAGTAAATACGGGAGATTGCCCTTTCTTAGCTTGCCCATTAGTAATTGAATTTCCAGCAGGCTATGTGTGGTAGGGAGGTCAGACGTGGAAGAGGTGTGGTGCAGTGGTCAGGGTGCCTGACTCCGAACCACAGGGTTCATGGTTCGATCCCTGGCTCCGGAGGCAGGTTAGCCCAGCACGGTGTGTGCTTAATCTTAGCAACGGTACACCTCTCGGGAGGTAACTGTGCGCTTTATAAATGCTGACATTTATATTTATTTACAGTCTCTATAAATGAAGAGAGCATGTCTAAGTTGTAAATATTTATGGAATTGTGTCTTCGAGATCAGATTGTGCCTGGAGATCTTGGTTGTCCCTATGCTGATTTCATCCATATCAATTATTTCATCCAACGGAATTACATCTTGTGGATAAATAAAAACATTAAAGGATAGTGATACATTTTTGTTGAATGTCAAAGCTTCAAACAACTATTACATCGTCAGAAACCAAATCATTACACCAGTACTATGAATAAGTAAGTTTTCCTTTTTATCTTCTAATCACAAATGACTGTATCTTATTTCTAATGTGTGTGTGCTCCAGATATTAGTGGTACATTGTAAGAGTCATTGTTTTTGCAGTTGACTTATTTCCACCTCATGTAGTAGGCTTGGGTATACCGACATAATATCAACAACAAAAATATCGAGGTAGTTAAATATTGAGTTGTAAATATCGACTTGACAGAATATCGATGAGACAAAATATAGACTACAAAAATATCGAATAGAAGGACAATAATATTGAATTAAAAATATAGAATGGACAGAATATCGAATGGACAGAATATAGACAACAGAAATATTGAGGGACAGAATATAGATAACAAAAATATCGAGGGACAGAATATAGACAACAAAAATATCGAATTTTAGGTAAGTAACTAAGTCAATTTATGGTATTTAATTTTTGTGTAATATAATTCAGGAGCAGGTTGTTGGTTTATAGGGGAATAGGGTGGGAAGTAATTTAATTATATGTATTTAAATATTTTCATTTATTGGTATTTAAGTACAGTTAATTGTTAATTAATTATTAATTGGATATTAAATAAAATATAATTGTAATTAATTTTTATTAACTGATTAATTGATAATTATGTGATTTTTGATTATTTATTTTCTGGAGCGGGTTGTGGGTTTATAGGGGAATAGGGTGGGAAGTAATTTAATTATAATTAATTAAATATTTAAAATTATTGGTATTTATGTACAATTAATTATTAATTAATTATTGATTGGAAATTAATTAAAATATAATTGGTAATGATTTTTTATTAATTGATTAATTGATAATTATGTGAATTTTATTTATTTCTTTTCTGGAGCGGGTTGTGGGTTTATAGGGGAATAGGCTGGGAAGTAATTTAATTATATTTAATTAAATGTTTTAATTTATTGGTATTTATGTATAATTTATTGCTAATTAATTATTGATTGGAAATTAATTAAAATATAATTGGTAATTAATATATATTATTTGATTAATTGATTATTATGTGAATTTTATTTATTTATTTTCTGGAGTGGGTTGGGGGTTTAAAGGGGAATAGGGTGGGAAGTCATTTAATTATAATTAAATAAATATATTAATTTATTTTTATTAATTTACAATTAATTGCTTATTATTTTTAAATTACCAATTAATTAAAAAATAATTGGTAATTAATTTTTAATTAATTGATAATTATGTGAATTTTATTTATTTATTTTCTGGAGTGGGTTGTGGGTTTATAAGGGAATAGGGTGGGAAGTAATTTAATTATAAATAATTTAATACTTTTTTTGTATACTTATTTATTTAGATTTAATTGTAATTTAATTTGGAATTGGTAATTATTTAATTTAAATTGGTAATTAATTTTTATTAATTGATTAATTGATAATTAAGTTAATTTTATGTGTATAATTTTTGAAGTGGGTTGTGGGTTTATAGGGGAATTGGGTGGGAAGTCATTTAATTGTAATTAATTAAATGTATTAATATATACATTGGTATTTATTTTGAATTAATTGTTATTTATGTTTAATTGTTTTAATAATTATTTGGTATTTGTAAATATTTAGTATTAATAGGTAATTATTTTTTCGTAATTAAATTAATTTTATTATTTTAAATTGAATAATTATTATAAGATCTTAAATTGGGAATTAATTTTAATTAATTTGTAATTGGTATTAATATTTAAATTATTTTCAAATATATATGAAGTATTTACTTTCCCTACTGTTGCACTCACTGGAGTGGGAATAGTAATGTTTTCCCCTACACTATCCAATGCTTTCCCTACTGTTGCACTCTCTGGAGTGGGAATAGTAATTTTTACCCTCCCACTATCCAACGCTTTCCCTACTGTTGCACTCTCTGGAGTTGGAATAGTCATTTTTACCCCTACGCTATCCAACACTTTCCCTACTGTTGTACTCACTGGAGTGGGAATAGTAATTTTTACCCCTACGCTATCCAAAGTTTTCGCTACTGTTGCACTCTCTGGAGTGGGAATAGCAATTTTTACCCCTACCCTATCCAATGCTTTCCCTACTGTTGCACTCTCTGGAGTGGGAATAGTAATTTTTACCCTCCCACTATCCAACGCTTTCCCTACTGTTGCACTCTCTGGAGTGGGAATAGTAATTTTTACCCCTTCGCTATCTAACGCTTTCCCTACTGTTGCACTCTCTGGAGTGGGAATAGTAATTTTTACCTTCCCACTATCCAACGCTTTCCCTACTGTTGCACTCTCTGGTGTGGGAATAGTAATTTTTACCCCTTCGCTATCCAATGCTTTCCCTACTGTTGCACTCTCTGGAGTGGGAATAGTATATTTCAACCTCCCACTATCCAACGCTTTCCCTACTGTTGCACTCTCTGGATTGGGAATAGTAATTTTTACCCCTACGCTATCCAACGTTTTCCCTACTGTTGCATTCTCTGGAGTGGGATTAGCAATTTTTACCCCTAAGCTAGTCAACGCTTTCCCTACTGTTGCACTCTCTGGAATGGGAATAGTAATTTTTCACCTCCCATTATCCAACGCTTTCCCTACTGTTGCACTCTCTGGAGTGGGAATAGTAATTTTTACCCATACGCTATCCAACGCTTTCCCTACTGTTGCGCTCTCTGGTGTGGGAATAGTAATTTTTACCCTCCCACTATCCAACGCTTTCCCTACTGTTGCACTCTCTGGAGTTGAAATAGTAATTTTTACCCCTACGCTATCCAACACTTTCCCTACTGTTGTACTCACTGGAGTGGGAATACTAATTTTTACCCCTACGCTATCCAACGTTTTCCCTACTGTTGCATTCTCTGGAGTGGGAATAGTCATTTTTACCCCTACGCTATCCAACGCTTTCCCTACTGTTGCACTCTCTGGAGTTGGAATAGTACTTTTTACTCCTACGCTATCGAACGCTTTTCCTACTGTTGCACTTACTGGAGTGGGAATAGTAATTTTTACGCCTATGGTATCTAACGCTTTCCCTACTATTGCACTCACTGGAGTGGGAATAGTAATTTTTACCCCTACGCTATCCAATGCTTTCCCCACTGTTGCACTCTTTGGAGTGGGAATGGTAATTCTTACCCCTACGCTATCCAACGTTTTCCCTACTGTTGCGCTCTTTGGAGTTGGAATAGTAATTTTTACCCCATACAGCAAGCCCTTGACTTTATCCACGTTTAGCAAGGTGGGTTCTGCTCAATATGCAGGGCCATTTCACCAACCAGTCAGCCAATCATTAACCATGAGTAATTGCGTTGCTCAATAGTGTAATTGGAGGTCAGCCATTGCCATACCACCGTTGTATGCCAAACATTTGTACTTAGACTGGGCCACACAGGGCTATTTGCGAGCCCTAAGAAAGTCACGCACTATGGAAGTAAGGTTTCTAAACCACTGTGAGGAGGGCCACCCAGTCCAGCATATTAAGAGGCAGAGAGGGCCACAGTTGTAGATCCACCTTCATCCGGGACAGGAGTTGTGTCAAGTTGAGACTCCAGGTCAATTCCGGAAGGAGGACTTTGTGAATGCAAAGATATTTAAAACACAGTCATTTTATTGGCATGGAGAATTGTCAGTCATGGTCTTGTTATCACTTTGGATCCGGACCAATAAGGACATATAGTGCTTCACTTTGAGGCCCTAAGCCTCTTTACAGAGAGTGAGAAGGCAAAGGCATCTAGGTCTGGTCAACAGGGTTCAGCCAGGTATAGGAAGAAATTGGCAGCCTATGGTGCAATGCTATACTCTGCATATCCTTCCTACTGCCATCCCTGCATCTGGGCATTCTATTGTATCAGTCTGGCAAGCAGACTAAGGCCCGCTGTTCAACAGTAGAGAATTTAGAGATTTACTGGAGCATCTGAACATAAAGTATCAAATGAGTACACCTTTGTGGCCACAGGCTAATGGTCTCATTGGGAGTTTTATGAGTACACTAAACAAAGCAGCACAGCGTGCAACTCTTGAGAGGTTCCATTTGCAAACTGTGTTGAATTCCGACCTATGAGTTCAAACACCTCACTCGACCACGAGCGATAGTCCTGTGATTTTGATATTCGGGGAGAGCAATGCCAACCAAGTTACCTCAATGGACCAACAAAAGAGAAGGAGGTGATAATAGAACTCAAATGAAGGACTTGGTTAATAAAGTAAAGAAGAAAACCTATGCTGATAAGAGGTGACATGCAAAGAACATTGAATTTATGACAGGAGATCTAGTGATCGCCACCACTGATGCTCCATATGATGCGGCACCCTTTCCACGTTGTGTCCACCAAGGGACATATGGTGACTGCCCAGCATCCTGGGTAGTCTGTTACCAGAGACTCTTCTCACTTTCGGCATTTGATTTATCGGTCTTCTGAATCAGATGGTGAAAAAAATACTGAACCTGAGATCCCTGCAAATGCTGTTACTTCTTCACCATCTTTGAAGATCTCTGAAAGTAAAGATGACAGCTCCCAGCTTCTAGTACCCAGATCAGGCTGAGTAATAAAAGTGCTAAGAAGAAAGTGATTGTATATAAATATATATAATTGGTGATTTGGGAAAAATGTTTACTTTTTAATTTTTTAGAGGGGGAGATGTGAGTCTTGTGATATTTTAGAACAGAACTCTTTGGCTGCTAAACGACTCCTTAGTGCTGTGACATAGGTGTCAGAGCCCAATGCCATTAAAGCCTGTTTCTAGAATGCAGAGTCTGCAGTTCCATGCAGCAGAATAAAGAGGTGTAATACTTAGCTCTGTGTGATATAGTCATTGGTGGGTACTCAGCCTGGGAAGACACTACAATCTTCAGCCCTCGGTATTGAGAGGAGCCAATTTTCAAACAATGCAATTTTATTCTAAATGGTTGATATAATATATTCCAGGTTATCTAAATAAAATTCCCCTAGGAAATCCGATAACGTGCTTTAGATGTGATGCTGGAGACATTGCAAATTGGTACCATATGGCATAGGGTAATGTTAAAGATTAAATAATTTCTGGAGTTCTAAACTAATATACCTTGAAAATGTTTTCTCTATTCAAATTCAAGTATTTTTACCCTACTAGGTTAATTTTTGATTTTAGGTACAGCAAGGAGAAACCAAAATGTATTTATATTTCAGTGATGCTAGCTCCCTCATTTATATATTAAAAAAATCAAGAATCCCTTTGAATTTTTGTTATTTTTAGACTGGGTCAGCAATATGTCTAAAGCACAACAACATGAATAATTGTATGTCAAATCAGATGGTGCTAGACAAAAGTTCTTTAAAATATAGTGGGATTTTTGTTTGAATCGACATAATGATTAGATTTAACATGGGCCCTTTATGTGCATATCCCTCTATTGTGGAATGTTTATGAATATTAGATGAATGGAAATAATTGTCTTTATTTTTTTTAAATATCTTTATTGAGTTTTATACAATTTTACATAGTACTGAAAACGTATTGTTCACAAAGGCATGGCATTGTTGTGATCATACACACATATAAGCAGATTCTTCTTAATATGATGCCATGTCGATATGTGCTATACCCCGTGTATGGAAACAAAATATACCTTCCCCCTTCATTTCCGGTGACCGCCACCTCCATCGACAGTCCATGCCTGCATCCTGAAGGGTACATAAGTCAGTTAAGTAAGTCAGGTCTTCTAGTTTGCCCTTCAGTTGGCAGGCGTTTGTCACATTTGCAGCATATGTTATAACATCTCCGACATACATATATGCATGGCACAGATATATAACATTTTGAATAATACCCATTCTTACTGTTATGCAGATACTAAAGACTGTGAGAAGGAGAGTGAGGAATAACAATAAAGATATAAATACAACAGGGAAACAAAAAATACGGGGGAAACAGTAATCAAATTAACGAAATAAGTGGGATATACGATCGTGGTGGTATCTATTCCAGGAACATTGTTAGTGGTGCCGTCTGTGTTACAATATTAATTAATTTCGGCTGTGCGATGTCAGTGTGTGCTGCATTTGTTTTCTGTTCATGGCCGAGTGGGTTGGAATAGGGGGCACTGTACAGTCCATCATCGAGGAATATCCCAGAGGCATCTGGGTATAGGTCATATCTCATCAGGTGCATTGAACACTGCTGTCCCAGGTGGTACAACAGACTTACTGAGCGCCAATTCCGCTCTCATCCCCCGACTGTGATGCAATAGGTGTCTGACGTCTGCCATTTGGGTGTGAGTGTGCTTTGAGAATATCTTCCCAAGACTGAGCTATTGGATGTTTGTGCAACCCCGCCGTCTTCTCCCTGTGAAGGACTGTGCTTTCTGCCCGTGCCCACACCTCTAGGGATTTCACCCAACTGTTCACTGCAGAGGGATAAGCATGCTTCCATTGCTTCATAATTAATCGTTTCGCGGAGATAAGGCCCAGATCTTGAAACCTGGAGCTCACCTTCTTCTCCTTGGTGCGAGTATAGAGCCCCAGGAGACAAATCTCACAGGTGTTAGGCACTTGAGTGTGGGTGCAATTTGTAAGTGCTTCCGTTACCGAACACCAGTATGTTAGAAGAGAGGGGCAGGGCCACAGCATGTGCAGGAAGGGAACATTATTGAGCTGGCACCGCAGACAGACAGAAGTTTTAATATTGAAGTATTTATTAAGTTTATCCGGTGAGAGGGATGCTCTGTTCGTTATGTACGTCTGTATCAGCTTGAATCTGGAGATGCGTGGAATGTGGGTAGGGCCTGCTAGTATGCATTCCCATTCTTTGTCTGTCCAGGGTCGGCCCCGGACCTCAGCCCAGCATTCATGAAGGCTTGCCAGTGGCTGTGACGCATGTGTGAGCAGTGCTTGCACTAGCCAGTGGATTACGTGCGATTCCTCCCCCATAACATGCATGTATTGTATCACCAGGTGTGTCGGTGGCTCGTATGTCATGTTTCCCCATGTCTGTGTCACTGTCTGTGTGATAGCCATGTGTAATCGGAACTGACCCATAGGTAAACCACTGTCCACTGCCAAGGTTTCAAAGGAGGAGATGGCCCTGGGTGTCCCAGTGAGCAGCATTATCGGGGTGTAAAGGATCGTATCTTTGGTGAGTTGCAAACTTCTCTGATAGCATCGGTAAACAGCCTGGGAAGTTTAGCAAGAGCTTTCAACAAGGCATATAGTTGGGACTGCGTTCACGGGGGCAATACAGTCACCGTGTCCATTAAGTTTTTGCCGCTCATCCATTTTGTGGCCCACTGCAGCTGAGGTGCCAGATAATAAAGTTCCAGATGTAGAATCGCCAGGCCACCCTTTTCTATCAGTGCATATAATTTTTGCAGCGCTATTGTGGGCCTTCCCTTGTCCAGATCAGGTCATGGATAAAGCCCTCCGGCTCCCGAAACAACCTGAGTGGAACGTATTCTGGGAGATTAGCAAAATAGTACAGCAATCTCGGCAAGTGCGACTCATCACATTTAAAGGGAGTGTTTTCCAGAATTGTATTTGCACCTTAACGGAAGAAATAGCCCGTACCAAATTACCATCAAGTGTGTCTAATGTGGACCTATATATATATATGTATATAGACACCCAAATATCTGAATGTTGTTGGGTACCGAGTGAGGGCAGTGCCATTAATAGTTATGTCTGTTTCCGCAACGTCTTTGCCAAAGGAGTAAACACCCGATTTGGACCAGTTCACCCTGAGTCCCGATACTTTTTCAAAATTTTGAAAAAGTTCAGATATTGCTGGAGGAATATTGTGCAGGTCCCTGACATATAGAAGCAGATCATCCGCATAGAGGGAGACCGTGTGTACCCCATCTTCCGTATGAATGCCCCAGTCTGCGCCGCCCTCTCTGAGCAGAGCCGCCAATGTTTCCATCGCAAGGGAAAAAAGTAATGGAGACAGCGGGCAGCCCCACCTGGTACTGCGCCTCACAAGTATAGCCTCGGAGATCAGCTTACCCAGGCATGCCTGGACCATTGGGAACTGATAGCAGCTGGACCATTAATAAATATCCATCTCCCAACTCATACTTATACAGTACTGCAGCTAGGTATGGCCATTCAAGAAAATTGAAGGCTTTTTCCAGATCTAGCACTAGGCATCCAGAACGCAGCCACCTTGCTAAAGCATATCTTTGGATTCTGAAAAAAGTCTGCGTATATTTAAGGAGGTACTTCTAGTTGGGACAAAGTCATTTTGATCTGGATGTATTAAGATTTTCACCAATGGGGCTATTCTCGTGGCTAAGATGGAGGTAAGTATCTTATAATCAGTGTTGAGCAGCGCTAACGAGCGATAAGAGCCCAGGGACTCCGGGTCTCTGCCAGGTTTTGAAAGAGAAACCAACAATGCCTCATTTTGAGTGGGTGTGAGTGCTGAGTCTTCTAGTGCTGCTGCATATGCTCGTTGCAGCTGCGGGGTCAATATGCTGAATTCGCCTTATAAAATTCAGTCAGTAGTCCGTCAGGACCCGGCGACTTGCCATTTGAGAGGGAGAAGATGTTGTCTCCAATTTCCTCCAGCAGGATGGGACCATTTAGATCCTCCTGCTGGCTCGGTGTCAGTTGTGGCAACACGAGATCGGCTAGGAAGGCCCGTATGTCTGCATCTGTGTCTGTAGATGAGACTTATACTACCCAATATAATGTTCTATGAAAGCGTGATGTATTTTTCTCTGTGTATGTACAGTGTCCCCCCGTTTTGTGGAAATAGATGTCACAGACGTGGTTACGGCTTCTTGCCATATCAACCACAACAGTAACTTACCCGGTTTGTCCCCAATGTGGTGCGCCCATGCCGAGTGTGCTGCATAATTTAAAAGGCAGAGTCGTTCAAGCAGGCTGGAATGTTTCTCCCTGTTTCCTGCCAGGGAATTTGTGGAGCCCCGTATCGCCTCACCCTCTCCCTCAAACAGTTTGTTCTCAATTGCTGTAAGTTCATTTTCCAGTTGTGTGCATATACTTGCTTGTGCGCTCAGGCACTCTCCCCTAACCACCACCTTGAACGTGTCAAACTCTATCTATGGGGTTGTAGCTGTGCCTACATTTTCTTCAAAGTAGTGTGCAATATTAGTGGCTAATAAGTTACGGAGTGGCTCGTCCAACAGGACATCTGTCTGCATTCGCGAGATAGGGATCGGCGGTCTGATATGCGCCCATTCCATCTCTAACATATGCGTCTTATGGTCAGAATGTGTCCTGCCCAGATAGTGGACCGCAGAGACGTGTGAAAGCAGCTCCTCCGAAACCATGTAGCAGTCCAGACGTACATGCAGCCTGTGAGCCCCTGAATAGTAGGAATATACTTTATCGTGAGTGTTGTGATGTCTCCATGCGTCCCTCCAGTGTCATTTTGTCGCCAAGCCATTCAGCACTTTCATAGTAGTATGAGTGCTTGTGTCCAGAAGGGGAGGGAAGGAGCGGTCCAGAGAGGCATCCAGCACACTGTTATAGTCTCCCCTCAGAATCATTGGAGTGTCAAGCCATGGTGCCAGCACTTGCGACAAGTTATCTAGAAAAGCAGCTTGCTATGTATTGGGGGCGTAGAGTGATGCAATGACAATAAGCCTGCCATCTTACGTAACCCTTGGTCTGACCAATATAAGCGTTCCTCGAGCAAAGACTGAATATCCTGTTGCATAGAGTTTGCCTCGCCACCGGCGGTGCAGATGCTCTATTTCAGCCCTAGCTAAATGTGTCTCCCGGAGAAGGGCTATTTGTATATGATGTCTTTTAATATATGAGTATATTTGACATCTACGTGACGGAGTGTGTATGCCTTTCACATTCCATGTTCCGATCTTAAATGAAACCATGTTGTTCGTAGTCTGCCGAAATCTGAAGCAAACAGCCGCCACTCGGCATGTGTACTTGACCCATAAGGAGCTGCAGCTAACAACCTGACTAATAGCCTATCGTGCAGCATATCACTCATCGTGTTTCGGAGCACACCTGTCGGTATCTCAATAAATAACAACAAACTCTGAACAAATACCAAAAGGGAGAAAATGCAACCTGCAATCTCCCAAACCCTCAACAGAGGTGACATTCAAAGAAAGACTAAGGGGTGTGTGCTATGCACGCTCCTAGGATATATAACAAAGTGTGGGAATGCATGCGTGAGGGCTCCCCAGTTCCATGCTAAACGTCTAGATAATAGGACTACAAAGTCTAACATAGTTACCAGCTGAAAACTTAATAATAAACAGATTTATACTGTAATCAGGTTTTTCCCCCCAACCCAGGCCCCGCCCACAACCCAGAGACATGTGGACACAAAAGTCCACCTCATTGGCCACACCATGAAATCACATCCATTCAGGACTGTTTCTGTCCGTACCCCTCTCCCGGTACCTTGGGTTGCAATGCAGTGGACGTTAAAGGCACAAAGGAAAGGGGTGTATAAATGTAGGGGCTGTGACCCCAGAGTTCTGTTGTGCTTGTGCTGACTTTAGGGGGGCACGTTGCTAGGAGTAACTGCCGCAGGACCCAGCTGCTGCTTCCTGAGGGTCCATGCATGCTGGCCTGCCTGGCTGAGCTTTGCTGGGGTCTCCTCAGCACCAAGGACTCTTTTCCTGTTTGCATTTTTAAGGACTTTTGTGGCTTCTAGCACCTGTGAGCACTTATATTCTTAAATTGCAGCACGGAGAGGCCGCCTGAGGATTCCCCCGTATTTTATCATCTAGCAGGTTCCCACCTCGCATCTTGGCCGTTTTGTTTGGATACTTAAAACAGGTGGGTGCCCACCCCTCTGTTTCCTGCCTCCCAGCATGTGCCCACCCCGCAAGTGTCTTCCCTTAAAACAGTTGCCTACCCCGTATTGCGCCCAAAATCACCGCCGCAGCCCAGACAGGAAACCAGCAACTGGTGTTGGGATGTGGGCGGGCCGCAAGCCAAGCAGGAAGCGGACAGGAGCCTACCCCGTGCTCCTGGGATGAGAAAAGCAGGAAGCAGATGGGGGCCTACCCCGTGCTCCGGGGACAGGAGAAGAGACTGGGAGCACAAGGCAGCCCAACCCGCACTCCAGTGCAGAGAAGAGGCCCGGAAGCGAGCATGGCTGCAGGTGTGGAGTCCCATCGATGAAACAGCAATTGTCCGTCCCTCCCCCCGACGCCTCCGACAGCCCGTTTGTAATCAGGCAGTCAGACTGCTTAGGGCTGTCTGTGGCAGCCTCACTGACATCAGAATGAGGGCCTATGTGCTTTTTTTAAATATAAAGAATGTTTCATCCATTTAATTAGTGTTTTTATTTTTTTAATTGCACACTCTTAGCCTGAGAAGAAATTGAGGTGCTACAATATCAACTGCGAAACATGTATCACCTGAATTACATTTTGTAACCATTTTTAACATATTCTTAGATAGGCCTGCTGAAATAAGTATATTTTTTTCAGTCCTTCTTTCAACAAAATGTGGATTTCTATATTGTGCAGACAAAGTGGAGGACAATCTTCATTCTGGCTGGACAAACTGAAAAGGTACGACCACCTTGACATTTTTTCTTATTTGGCTGATCTAAGTTGCTGTAAAAGTTGACATTTCTTTAAATGGTTGTGAAAGAAAGTTTTTTGTCAGCCTAGGAGCATTATGCGAACTACCTGAGTGATTAATGGAATTTGTACTTTAACAGAAAGCCAAAACAAAGTTTTCACAAAGGATTATCATAGTTTTACCAATAGAGATAGGAGCCCACCCCGCCTCCACAAGATACTGCCAGGAGCCTCGCTGGCTCCCCATTGAAGTCCCGGTCCCAGAAGAGGGATGGGGCGAAGAGGAGTCCCCGCCAGGAAGAGCCGGTAAGTGAAGCTGGCATGGGGGAAGCAAAGTCGAGGCACCACACCGGTGCCTCTCTCCAGAGCAGCCCCGCTTGTCAGAGGGCTGCTCCACCGGGAGCGAGATGTGCATGAGCGGCCCCGCCGTTGCGGTCCGCTCCAACACGGGGCAAGTAATTTATTTTTAGAGCCTGTATGTGGCTCCATCGGGGGCATTGTTATTTAAATTGCCAGTGCGCTCCAACCTGGGGCAAGTTTTTAGAAAGGCCCCGGTGGGCTTGCCCCATGTGAAAGGAACATTGCTGGAGTTGCGTCACTCTTCCGATACTATTCTAACAATGCCCCACTTTTGCGCTGACAGATACGTCAGTAATACTGACGAATCTGTCATTCCTTGCGACCTGATGCGTCATACAGTAAATATGATGCATCATTTGTGTCACAAAGAGGGCGCACTGACAAGTGTTGCATTGCTGCTTTCATGCAGCGATGTGGAATTTCTCATAAATGAGGCCATATGACTAGAAGTGTGAGCAGATTTTGATACTCCTATAGCACCAGCAAGCCATACTAGTGTAATGCTATGGGACCTATCACAATGTCAGTCGGTCGAGCGTTCCACCAACACAGTAGCAGGATGGGATCCACTGGACTATTAGTCAGTTCCACCCACGCATTAGGATTTGACCATCCTATGGGCTGTTGGAAACATCCACTTTTGCATTGCAGATTGTACGTCATCTGGAAAAGGAAATTGGATGTTTTCAAACATCCATGCACCTTCTGCAAGGCTCCATTCAGGTGTCCCCAAAACCCCAAAGGCGGAGGCCCAGGGAGGAAGGAGGCCCTGCTAGGGGCCCCCAAAGTCCCTTTCTGTCAGCTTTTCTATGGCAGTCAGAACACCATAGAAAGGCTGACAGAAAGGGACATCTTAAGCCCTACAGCGGTGCCTGATCAGGCACCGCCCCTATTGTAGGGATTACAGTCCCATCGATGAAACAGCAATGGTCCGTCCCTCCCCCAGACACCTCCGACAGCCCGTTTGTAATCAGGCAGTCAGACTGCTTAGGGCTGTCTGTGGCAGCCTCACCGACATCAGAATGAGGGCCTATGTGCTTTTTTTTTTAAATATATAGAATGTTTCATCCATTTAATTAGTGTTTTTATTTTTTTAATTGCACACTCTTAGCCTGAGAAGACATTGTGGTGCTACAATATCAACTGCGAAACATGTATCACCTGAATTACGTTTTGTTACCATTTTTAACGTATTCTTAGATAGGCCTGCTGAAACAAGTATATTTTTTTCAGTCTTTCTTTCAACAAAATGTGGCTTTCTATATCGTGCAGACAAAGTGGAGGACAATCTTCAGCCTGGCTGGACAAACTGAAAAGGTACGACCACCGTGACATATCTGCATTTTAGAATAAATATTCTATCTTATTTAGCTGATCAAAGTTGCTGTAAAAGTTGACATTTCTTCAAATGGTAGTGAAAGAAAGTTTTTTGTCAGGATAGGAGCATTATGCGAACTACCTGAGTGATTAATGGAATTTGTACTTTAACAGAAAGCCAAAACAAAGTTTTCACAAAGGATTATCATAGTTTTACCAATAGAGATTCATCGGGGCTTCCACCATCATGTTTTTTTTAAGATGCTGTAGTTTGAAGAAAATGTATTTGCACACTCATATGTAAATGCATACTGATGGCAAAATTTGGATACATCAATGACGGGTCTAAAGTATTGTTGAAAAATGATATTCAAAAGTTTTTTTTTAATTGACAGAGGTGGTGGGAACACAAATGAACAACTGATAATATTTGCTATTCCTTCGATGATTCACGATCATTCAGAATTTCAAGGATCTTTGTTTAAAGGACGTTAATCACATGGCCACAATGTACCGATTTCAATTGGCTAAGCTGTAAGGAGAGCTCCCTCCAACATGTTCTCAGTTTTGTTGGGGTAGGTTTTAGATAATATTTATATTTACAACTGTTAATATCAAGAAGGTAGGTTCCAAAGATTTGCCTTTAAACTGAGTTGAGGGCATGACTTTAATAAAAAGCTGGAAATCATCAGCAAAGTTTTAATAAAGGATGTTCCATGTTTTGAGAATCAATACTACATAGGAGTGGTGACAAGGTAGCAACTTGTGGAAATCCAAAGGCTAGTGCCCCCCTTCTAAAAATTTGGGACCAGATGCCCTAATTATTTTTAAAGTCATAAACACTTAAATTCAAAATTTGCACCACAAAAATGTTTTTAAATGTACTAGTCTCAGTGAGGGGATTCTATTGACATTTTACTGACTGAATGAGATTGAGAATTAATACCTTATTTGGTATTTGGAAGAGGTGCATTTGGGCAAATCTGTCTGTTATGTTTCGATATTCTCTGACTGCGATTTGGTTGCAAAATATTGAAAAATTACAGACCCCCAAATTTGAATGGTATGATATTCACTCTTAGGGTCTGCCCTCCGAGTAAATGTAAAGGATGTTTGTAGGAGAGTAGGCAGCGTGTCAGGGAGCCACTACCAACTTTTAAACTATTTTTATTTTTTAAGGATGTTTTTTTAAACACATCCTCATTTCCTTTAAGGAAAACATGCTTCATTAAAAAAAAGTGTATTCGCATGCAAATTCCTGAACACCTACACAGGTGAAAACGATGAATAACACACCTACTGTAGAAATTATGGGAACTTGTAAACAATGGGATTCTATCAATGTGAGTGGTGACTAATTTTATATGACATTGTATATTCTCTAAACTTGTGGATACACTGCAATTCGAAAATCAGGTCTCTCTGAGAGAGGCAGAATGAGGGCACTGTGTGTTTTTGAAATACCCCTCACACACTATGAATCCCATAGTGTCATTCTCCCATCATTGGGGTCTTCCCGTCCCTCTACGGGGAGGGGCGTGCTTCGACCTACGAGTGACGTGGGAGCACTTATATTTTTTACAATAGGCTATGTGATGTGATGAGGATAGTGATATGTATGTTTTAGGGAGTGTAGGGACCTATTTACGTGAATGGTAGTGTAAAAAAAAGGGTAAAAATTCCCTGGCTAGTCGAAAAAATTAACTTTAATGGCTTCGCAAGCTGGGAAAATTAAAAAGGGGGTTAGTAAGTAGAATTACAAGTGTGGTCTATTTTGTCGACATGACATGTTTCATAGCAGACCCCTCCTGCCTACTCATCAGGACCTCTGTTGATCCCTACAAAAAAACTCAATTCTAAACTAAATGTAAAAGGTAAATGCCTATGGTCCTAAAACTTAACAGCAAAAATCGGCTGCTAGGTTTAGCCTCGGGGCTTGAGTTGGCCCTTAGTGAGGCATTATCATGAAAAATGACCTATTATGGTCTATTTGAAGGGTGGTGATAGGGCCTCATGAGCCTGCGTCTTAGGGTGATTAGTTGACTGGTTAGTGACCGCATGCCTAATCTGGCTTTATTCCATACCCTTCAGCAGCTCCACACTCACAACCTGCTCCACTGTAATTCAGGTGTTGAAGCACACCCTGGTGACGCTAAGCCGCCAGGGTGGACCCAGATGATGAAGCATGTCACCACTAGGCTGGTGAGTGAGGGGTTTTTAACAAAACGATAAACTCTTTCCTTTTGTCAGTTGACCACCTCATTAGGAATCTCTTTTGACCTCCAATGATGGTACTCCTCTCTTTGTTTATTTAGTCTCTCCACAGGGGAACAGGAGTACTCTCCGTTCACTTTGTGTGAACACGATCCCTTACTCTCCCCATTGTTAGCATAAGAGGAAAAAGGCTACCTGAGATATTGAGCATAACAGAAAAAATTAGGTGAGTGGGATGGTAAACAGCATTTTCCCTGAATTTTTTTCCCCCCCAGTGAATCACAACATGTCGACATGACATGTTTCATAGCAGACCCCTCCTGCCTACTCATCAGGACCTCTGTTGATCCCTACAAAAAAACTCAATTCTAAACTAAATGTAAAAGGTAAATGCCTATGGTCCTAAAACTTAACAGCAAAAATCGGCTGCTAGGTTTAGCCTCGGGGCTTGAGTTGGCCCTTAGTGAGGCATTATCATGAAAAATGACCTATTATGGTCTATTTGAAGCGTGGTGATAGGGCCTCATGAGCCTGCGTCTTAGGGTGATTAGTTGACTGGTTAGTGACCGCATGCCTAATCTGGCTTTATTCCATACCCTTCAGCATCTCCACACTCACAACCTGCTCCACTGTAATTCAGGTGTTGAAGCACACCCTGGTGACGCTAAGCCGCCAGGGTGGACCCAGATGATGAAGCATGTCACCACTAGGCTGGTGAGTGAGGGGTTTTTAACAAAACGATAAACTCTTTCCTTTTGTCAGTTGACCACCTCATTAGGAATCTCTTTTGACCTCCAATGATGGTACTCCTCTCTTTGTTTATTTAGTCTCTCCACAGGGGAACAGGAGTACTCTCCGTTCACTTTGTGTGAACACGATCCCTTACTCTCCCCATTGTTAGCATAAGAGGAAAAAGGCTACCTGAGATATTGAGCATAACAGAAAAAATTAGGTGAGTGGGATGGTAAACAGCATTTTCCCGGAATTTTTTTCCCCTGCAGTGAATCACAACGCGGTCGTTACAACGACCATGTTGTGATTCCACATACCATTACTCCGCAAATTGGAACAACGACTTGCGGAGGTGTGGAGGTGTTTGATTTAAAATCCAACACCTTCCCTAGTGTCCGCACAGACTGGAGTTGGAATAGTAAATTATACTATTCCAACTTCCAGCGCACCCCGCCTCCTCCGCAAGTCGTTGTTCCGACCTGCTGAGTAATGGTATGCGGCGGAATCACAACGCAGTTGTTGTAACAACCGCGTTGTGATTCCCTGCGGGGGAAAAGAGTGCAGGATTTCAGGGTATATTCGACTGGGATGGATAGACTCTTAAACCAAGAGAACTCGGAAGGGAATGAACAACAAACATGAGGGAAGATTATATGAATGCAAGTTGGCATAAAGCAGAGAGCCACAACAAATAACGAGATGTTGTCAGACATAGTCTCTTGGTTAGAACAATGCCTCTCACCCGTATCCAGTGGACCCACACCAGTAATGAGAAAGCAATGAAGTGGCGGCTTAGTGTACATAACCTCTTCAATTTCCATCTCCTTTTCTCCACAATGACTAATCCCTGATAGCCCGACACCTATCACCTCTTTGCATTTAGCTGTATATAGTAGGTCAAGTTAAGACACTCCAGCACCCAGTTATATGAAATCCAAGTTGACTTCTATAGCAGGTTAAAGAAACAGCACTACCTCTGACAAGATGAATCAGTCTTGTGTGTTCTGAATACTGCATTCTCTTTCATTCATCCCCCATGCTCTCTTAACTTCACACCGAGAGTTACCGGTCATTTGGAATACGACGTGTGTGCCAGCAATCTTCATGCAGCACCAGCACTGAGTTATTTTTCCATAATCTAGAGAGCCTAAGAGCAGTAAAAAGCTCATCTACGGGGATATGTATGAATTGGTGGATTCTCCTAAATAAGGGAAATACTCACTATGACTCATATGTGGGCTTTAGCAGTTAGATCCAAAGGTACGAGTCATATTGTGCTCACAAGCTAGAATTGAACTCTATCTCACTATCGTTCTAAATTCACCATAACTAGCCCTCTCTGAATTGTATGCCATTATCTGTGCTTTGAGATACAGGGCACAGGGATATAGTATTCTGCAGGCACAGCGCCCTCACATCCTCCTTCAGACTCATGTCCATTGCAAACAGTCAAGAGATCTAGCTCTACCGCCATTTCTGCCTGTCTAAACAAAAGAGGTTGTCAGTTCTTATCGACAAATGGAGGGCTGCACATATTAGGACAACTCATAGATAGAAGTCAGTGTGTTCCAGTAAGAGTAAGGCACCATTGCAATTGAAGGCTGTGGAAATCAGGACATAGTTGAAGGTAGAGAACTCTTTGATTCCCATTCTATTGTGGTGGGGCTTACTTATAAAGTCACTGACTGTTAATACACCAATACCCAATCCAAGATGTCTGCTGTAACTGCAGGACTGGTGTTTGATTCACGCTGCAGCGCACACTGGTTGTCCGTGTCACCCCGCTCCTCTGATTAAAGTACGTGTGATTTAAGCCACGCCTGGTTTCCTCTTGCCTCATCCGAGTGGACTCATTGCATATATATAAGGAATAATTCCTTACTGGGGTTACAAAGCGATTCCCGCCTCCCACCCCCTTGTGGGTGGTGACCTGTGCTGGCCGTCGATATCGGTCTGTGATTTTGCCAGAACCCAGAAAAATAGAGTACCCATTGTCCTGATGAAGCCTACATAATCTGGTTGAAACGCGACCGCGAATGCGTCAACACCCTTTTGCTTCGACTGGAGTCCCCTGTTACAATTCAAAATAATTTGCTTGATTTTTGTCTGATTGGCACCTATACAAATATAGACTGGGTTGACGTGTTAACCCCCAGGTGCTTTGTTTTTGGGTCTACCATTGTGTTGTGCTCTCTATTGTAAATTAAGTGGAGGCACTGATCCGAATTGGGATATATATATAATTTTTTTATATATATCATGTGTTTAGGGTACATAGAAACGCTTGTTGATATTTATAAATGTGATGTATATTTGTATATGATGTATATGTGACGTTTTGTATAAAGACTGTCGGTTGTTGTGCTTCCCTTGATGTCCGCTCATATGTGTGTTGATGAATTTATATATATATTTTCTTCATGTTTGATTTTTGATTCACAAGATAATTAATTGTTTCTTGTTTGAGAATTAAATTTGGATTGATCCCTTCAGTACCCCTTGTTACTACTTTCTCATCCTTGGATGTCTCCTGCTCAGGTACGGGAGGGTTAAGTGGGCAGAACCCCTGATCATTTTTTTGCTAGTCATAACTGCAGGGCATGACAACACCTCTTTGAGCTCATTCTAGGCAGAGGCGGCAAGATGCAAACTCTTATTGCCTGGAAAACGTTCATCTTGCTAGGTTTTTTGGACCCTCATATTACTTTGCACGCAGCCACCTTCTTCCTGGCACATTTGTTGTTTTCTCAGGGCCTTATTATAGTGGGGATATCTCGTGCCATTCGCCTTCCACCCTTTGATCACCCCTCCCCCAGTGAGACGCTGACAATTGACTGGTGTCCACTGCATAGCTTTATTATTTGACCAAAACACCATTTTATTTATGGGTAAAACCTTCCACATTGACCATTTTATTAAATCCACACATAAATGATGCGCTCCATACATATGTGCCACAGGTTAACATGTATTTCCAATTCTCCATCTCGGGAAGAGTGTTGTACCAGCAGAATACAACATCACCCCCTTTTTACAAGCACCGGCTACTAGGGTAGGGCCAGAGAGTCCAGGACCACCAGCAGGACGGCCCCCTCTCCCGCCAGCCCAAAGCCGCCCTAACTGCCTCCCTGCTGGAGGGTCATCCATTTACATTAACATGTATTTCCAATTCTCCATATCGAGAAGCTAGTTGTACCAGCAGGACACAACACCACCCCCTTTTTCCAAGCACCGGCTACTAGGGTAGGGCCTGAGAGTCCCTGACTACCAGCAGGACGGGCCCATCTCCCGCCAGCCCAAAGCCGCCATACCTGCCTCCCTGCTGGAGGGTCATCCAATGTCTGCCCAAAAAGAGTCCCCCGGCCTTTTCTCTTATCCGAGACACCGCCACAGGGCAAGGAGTCCCACCGGCGCTCTTGCCCTCCCCCCTTCCAACCACTGCTTCCTCACTAAGGCCCTGCTCCTCTCCCCAGGTGTAAATCAATGGCCCCCAGAATGGTTAGCACAAAACTTCCGACCCTACCCTGGGCAGATGCCTCCCCTCTGCCCGGTACTCCTCTTTGTTCACTGCCTGCATCAGGCCATATCTGGTAACACGTATCTGTGACCCCTTCAACAGTTTTTCTACCTCCCTATTCATCTTCCTCACCGACGTGTTCACTGCGACTTATAGAACATCACCATCCCAGACTTTCAGAGTGAGCACCTCTGACCAAATTATCGTAGTGTCCGGCAATACCCTCCTGATTCATGCAAGTCTTGTCCACCCTGGACTCCTCGAACCACTGCCCTGCTCGGAGTATGCCCGGATCTCCACACCAGCATACATGCGTCCTCTGACTTGCCGCCACTGCATGCAATACCAAAAGAGAATAGAGAGAGCAAGAGGTGCATAACTACCAATCTGCCGCAAATACCGACCCTACCTACACCAGCTGCGGTCGCACATAGCACTCAAAATCGATGAACTTCACCTGCCCACCTTCCTAATTGCGCTCAATGAGAGTAGTCCCAATTCCGCTGCTGTAGTAGCCACCCCAATACGGAACGAATGTGATGTGAAATGAGCTGTTCCCTCACCCAACAAGTCCAGGTCCCACTTAAATAATCGTGTGAACTGGAATCTCGTCAAAGGTGTACCATCTGCATGTATCAGCCGCCTATCATCACCACACCCTCGTTTGATCTGCAGGAACTTCTCCATCAACATCATCGGGCAGTAACCCGCCCACTAAACCGCTCTTAATTGCACCCAGACACCTTTCCCTAGCGGGTCTGTTTTCGACCTCCGCACCTTCACCTGCAGTAATTCAGCGGCCCCCACCACATCCCCCACAGTCATTCCCCCTTGTCTATCCATCTAGCTGCAGACACCGTTAGTCTGTGAGTTGTGATAAGGGTGCTGGCCGCAGGAGTGACCTCACACTCGCATCCTGAATCCCTTGGAACAGATCCAATTGATAACTCGTACTCATCAGGGTTTACCTACTACCTTTCTTTAGCGCCTCAGCAGCACCCGTCCTCTCCCCCAGAGCCATTTGTCCCACCACTATATCCCTGGTGGTTCCCCTCAGGGCATACCAATGATGTTGACCCCTGTGGAGCGCTGCAAGAAGGAAGCCGGATTCTACTGCTACCCCTAGTATCACTCAGTTAGTACCGTCTTTTCTTTAATAGGCGTATTGTGGCCCAGCCTACTTAGTGCTCAATAAAGAGGTGTGGAACCCTCCACCTCCCCACTCCAACTCAAGGCGCCTCTAACTTCGTACCCAGATGTCCGCAAGATGTAGACTCTAAGACCAGAGCGGGATCCTCATGATGCAACATGCCAATCCCTTACTGTGACCGAGTTCTCACACTGCCTACCGTGAATTGTACACCAGTAATTGATGCGTAAAGCCAAAACCGGAGCCTGGACACCCTATGCTGTCCTCTGTTTTAGACACCTGATTGCCACGGCAGCTGCCCTGCAGCAACCTGGCTCTGAGGGGAGAGAGGCACCCCGGGCAAGGGGTAACACTTCATTGCACCAACTATTCTTGAGAATTACTGGTTCGACTATGAAAGGGTTAAACACCCCAGTCCCTAGGACGGTGCTTTGGGCCTACCCCTCGATGCTGGATCCCCCATGAGGTCTATTCAATCTCCCGAGCTGCTTAAACTTGTGTCTCTGTCATACACTGGCACTGCTTATGGCCTCGCCTATTACCAGATGGCCTGGCGCATCTAGCGACACCCGTCCGCAGTAGCACCACCTTGACAGCTAAAAGCTTTACGGCGTTGATATAGTGAAGCTGTACCCCTGTCATCTCACTCTTTATTCTTTTGGCACAGCGGCCAAACCTACCACACCCCGACCTCGCCCCCCATGTCCATTAAGGTTCAGGGAGTTACCATCTCGCTCTCAATGGCACCTTGTTTGGGGGCCGATTAAACCTTTCGCCCTCAAGACTCTCTGGTGAACAAAGAGGGAACCGGCCACCATGACGCTCTTCACCTCGCTTGCCTCGCGCTTCTTGACTGACGACATCCTCCAGATCCGTCGGTTAACTTCTTGACTCGCGCTATCGCCGTCTCCGAGGTGGTCCCAACATGCAACAGAATAAAGCATAAATTATTCTCGGCAATGCTGTTTTTCCATAACACACAACATAATGATACTACAGATATATTATGCATTGTCTCTCCGTCCTTGCCGCTCTCAACAACTGCACCAGTGAAAACATCACACGCCCCCCACCGCCCGTATCCATGCTGCTAGCCATTTTTAAAATTGATTTTACCAGCCTGAGTGACCCGAGGCTGTTACGCTCGCTTCACAGGATCCCGTTATACTGCCCCCTTATAAATAAATGTTCTTTGAGTTAGCCCCTCTCTGTATATTGACTTCGGAGCCATGCAAAACCAGTATTTTTAAAACGCGAACAATTGACCGAGGGAGTCAAGGCGCTGGGGGCAATAGAGAAAACTACGCGAGCTATCATTGAGCTTGTGCCATGGATCGAACCGTGATCGATGCGGAGTCAGACGCCCTTGGCTGCTGCACCACACCTCTTCCACGCTACGCTATAAGGCCTCTCACCTAGCAGATTGCCGTCAGCACCGCCGGGCCTTTCCATCCCCTGCAACTGTTATTCCGGCTGCAAAATAGCATGAAATCATCAAAGGGGAATGGATCACTTGTCCCTCACTTCCAAGGATGGATTAATCCATACTTCCAAGGCCCACAGATGATGAACCACCAGTTACAACATCAAGGGGGTCAAAATTTCCAACAAAGGATTCCTTTTTTAGGGAATGGCCGGACAATCGAGAAAACACGCAGAAGAGGGGTCACCTGGTCCGACCAAACGAGACAGGTACAAACAAGGAGCGTGACAAAAACGAAAACAGGAACAACCACAACTCCCTCATCGTAAACCTAACAAACAAAACTCTCACAAAACATGAAGAGAGTGTACTAAACAAAGGTTTAGGATACGTGCCAACACCCAAACTGGATGTAGTCAAGACAAAATGCGAGATGGCAGAGTTCTGTAGAAAATTGAAACTCAAAGCCTTTTTTCAAGGAGAACAACCACCAACAAATGATGGGGACACCTCACTGAGGAAGAAATCAACCTTTTGCCCATTGAATCACCAAGTTCCAATGGAGATACTAACATTCGAGCAGGCGCTCTTCAAAGGCATTGATGAACTCGCTCGTGACACTCAGAAACCATTTCAGAATATTACCAGATCGGAACAACTAGCACTGAATGCACTGAAAAGCGACAGTGACATAGTCATAAAACCAGCCGATAAAGGCGGAGGAGTGGTCCTCCTAACAAAGTCAGGATATAACCAACAATGCATGGATCTGCTGGCAGATGAAAAATTCTACAAAATACTATCGGAAGACCCCACGCCCAGACTCCAAAGAACAATCGCAATGATGATCGAGGAAGGAGAAACGAACAACTGGATATCCAAGAAGGAAGGGGACTACCTTAGGACCAATACACCACAAACCCCTTACTTGTACTCATTGCCAAAGACGCACAAAGGACGACTCCCACCACCAGGGAGACCAATCGTGTCAGGAATTGGATCCATCCTAGAACCCCTTTCCCAATTTGCTGACCAGTACCTGAGACCACTTGTACAAAAAACTCCTACATACCTGAAGGATACAAGAGATCTCCTTAACCAAATAAAAGACATCGAATACTCACCCAACACCATGCTTCTGGTTGGATTCGATGTCGAAAGCCTTTATACAAGTCTGCCACAGGAGAAAACCATGGAGACTCTGGAAAGCATTCTGTTCAGCGCATCCTGGACATACAAGACACCCAGACATTTCGTTCTGGAGTGCTGCCGGATGGCACTTATGGAAAAGGTTTTCCAGTATAAGGACAAACTATACCTCCAATGCCATGGCACCTCGATGGGCAGTACTTTTGCCCCGAGCGTTGCCGGACTGTATGTCAGCACCTTTGAGGACAGACATATCCTGGACGCAGCAAACAACCCCTATCATCAATGTATCCTTTTTTTGAAACGATACATTGATGACATTTTTGTCATCTGGAAGGGAGATCAGGTAAAGTTGACAGAATTCCATAACTGTCTCAATCAAAAAGATGACTGCCTCAAGTTCACCTACTGTGCCAACAACAGGAGCATTGACTTCCTAGATGTCACGATTTACGCTGAAGCCAATACCCTCCAAACCCGTACCTTCTTTAAGACTACAGCAAAAAATAGCCTGTTATCCTTTAACAGCTTCCACCCCCGACCCCTACGAGAGAACTTACCTTACAGCCAGTTCCTCAGGTTACGACGGAATTGTAGTGACACAAAAGAATACAAAACACAAGTTGAAGAGCTATGTACAAAATTGGAGGCTCGCGCTTACCCTAAAAAAGTAATTGCCAAATGTAAAAAACGTGCCAGGAACCAAAATAGAGAGGCACTGCTCGAATGCACCCCAAAAGACCAACCGGAGGAGGTCCTCACATGTGTTACCACATATAGTGCCATGACGAATAACATCAAGAAAATAATGAACAAGAACTGGCGCATACTTACGTCAGGCAACCTTACCTGGCAAAAACCCAGGTTTGCAAACAAAAGGAGCAGAAACCTTAAAGACATCTTGGTGCACACGAGACCACCACCTAAACCACCAAAACAACATACCAACTTATGGGGAAACCCACAAGTTCAAGGACACTACCCTTGTGGCTCGTGTTCAGTCTGCAGCCTCACAAAACCGACCAAAGAGCTCCAACTACTTCCCAACTTCAAATGGACCCTGAATAGCCACACAAACTGTAATACAACACATGTGGTTTACATGATCACGTGTCCATGCAACCTGAAATACGTAGGAATGACCTGCAGAAAAGCCAAACAAAGACTGTGCGAACACAGGAGTAATGTGAAGTGTAAAAAGAGCACTACGAAGATGGCCACTCACTACCTAGAGAAGGGCCACACTGTCCAAGACTTACAGTGGGTCATCCTAGAAACCTTGTCGAACAAAGACCACAATGCCGAAAAAATTCTTTTCGAAAAAGAACAAAGATGGGTGCATAGGCTCAAAACTGACAGCGATGGGCTAAATGACAATATACCCTGGCTGGCGTTGGCAAATAAATAAAATCTATGTTATCTTGAACATAAACATTCCCCTGTTACTATAGCAACTGCAGCCGACCAATAGGGAATCACCAACAGGGCTATCCCATCCTATAAAAACGACCCGGAAACAGTACCTAATGTTTCCGGATCAGTAAGGGCAGAGCAGCGCACTGACGAAGCAAGCTGAGGATTGGGTGCAACAGGTAGCGAGACCGATGAAGGTGTCTCCAGAAACCGCAAGTATTCCACACCACCCATGCTAACTACCCCTTCTCTACCCTCTAGCCCCTTCCAAGAGCTCTACGATCCGACAGGAGCGTATTAAGTAAATGCGCAAGGTAACAATTGCTGAGCACTCACATTTTATAACACAGTCCTAATCGCATAGCCACCCACCAATGGCTCACCACCATCACTACCGTAGTCAATATCAGCGTTCTTGATCGACACTGAACACAATGTAACCACTGTCGAATAGCACGCTAAATACCCGCTGCATGAGTATGGAGAGAAAAAGAGAGAGTTGACATTGCCATGATTGTTAACCGGTTTTTAAAGTATTGCCATTTTTCAGTTGTTTATATATTCACGTATGAATAGATAGAAGCAGCAACGTTCTGCTCGGTGTGTATGTCCCCCCTTCCCCTAGCCCTGTATGTACGCCGAAACTATGTGCTTACTCTTTACAGGTACCATAAGACCTCCAGTCCGAAGAAACAGGTTAATACCTTTTTCGTTCACATTTGAGCACTTAATTTTTTGTTAAACCTCACGTTCCCCAACCACCGGTCCTGATGAATGCCCGTAAGTCCTAAACCCAGGCAGACATAGGCAGAAACATGTCGACCTTTTTTTAAAAATTACCCTCACAATTTTTCCCCCCCTCAAGTTTTTTATTACTCTGAGTGCATCCAGTACTCGTAACTCAGTCCAAAGTGATGCACTCTTATAGAGTTTACTAGACCAACAGCCGAGTAAAATAAAGTAGCAGAACTTAGGTCGTTGTGTCTTTTTAATAGTACTTTTTTATCACTGGCTCACTACTGCGTCAACCATGGGTAAAAACCTCCTGGTGGAGGCTGCATAAATCGAAATCAGACCCAATGATTATGCACTGGCGTGATCTAAAAGCGGAGAACCAACATATACCGCTTCAGATACCACCATACCCATCACATGCATGAGGGTCTTTTTTCATCTGGGACATCCTCATTTCCTGTATACCCAATGGCTGAGCAGGACAAGTGATCCATTCCCCTTTGATGATTTCATATACAAAATACCACCTCACACAATATTGACAACAATATTATCTCCAAAACAATTACATTATCATTAATACATATAAAAAGCTGCTTCTCATTTTAAACAAATAAATACAATAAATATTAAGAGCCTTATAATGAGTTTGGTAGTCCAATTGATGTTACCACCAGGGATCTGTGATCCCTGGCGGTCTGACAGCAGTCTGAGGCCCTCAATATGCTGGCGATGCTGCTTCTGGCACGGCCAAGCATACTAGAAATGTCCTCACCACCAGAGTTTTCATGGCAGTGAGCACACCTTGAGAAGTGTGGTGGTGAGGAAACTAAGGGGGCCCTGCAGGGCCCCCAGTTGCCACTGCACCAGGGGATGCATGCAGGCGAGCAGATGGTGTGCCCCCCTGTATGCATGCACCCCTAGTTCTTGCAGGGAATGGACTTCACAGTCCATGCCCTTCGAAATGTGAAATGGCATTGCCATTGCAGTGCCTTGCTAAGGCTCACATATGAGCCTTAGCACAGTACCTCCGTGGTCCAACTGCCGCAGGACCATCCGACCTGGATTACAATCAGAATCTGGTGGGCAGTATCATTTTGGGTTTGGCAATGTGGAATCGGGGTGTCCCACTGCCACACCACCAAACTCATATTAAGGCCCTAAATAATACATACACGTTTGAATAAAAAAAGATTTTATCACCAAAATAATTATAATTCACCCAATAAAATATATAACTAATGTACATTTTTTTTACATAAACTAAAACATTTATTCAACAATCTAAATATTGTTGACGGCCACTGGGTAGTTGGAGTTAGGTCAGCGTTTCCTTAGGAAATGTTTTTTTTGTGTGGCTAATAACTTTGGCACCATTTGACGAATCTTCACGAAACGTTCCAAAAAGTTCTCTTATTTGCTTAGTTTGTGGATGGAAAGTTTTGGAGTGACCTGTCAAGCTAGGATCCATAGAAAAAGCGGAGTCCTAAAATGTAAATTCCCCATGCATTTTTCATATTATTCTTTAAAAGCACTACCGTTAAAACTGCTGACCGGAATTTTTCCAAATTTGGCAGAAAGCTAGATTTTGGTCCACAGATTGTGCTTTTTCTGTTTTGGGGTAAATTTGTTCAGTAGTTTTTGAAAGAACAATGTACAAACATATTTGTAAATATGGACAGTTGGGTCCATGAGAGGCTCGCAACAGTTTCACGGAGATGCAAATTTAAAAATAGTGTGTTTTCCCTTTGCTCCTGTGTGAGCAAACATTCTGATTAGCTGCAAGCCACATGAGAAAAATGCTGCTGGCAGCCATTACAGGACTCAAGGACTTAGACCTCTGTCCTGAGGTAAAAATAAAAGTCATGTAAGGGGACAGTGTATGAATGCCCTTCCCCCTAGGCCCTGTGGGGGCACCCACAAGGATGTCTCCTGGCGGAAAAAAAACAATGGTTTTGCCGCAGGACTACCACTGGTTTGCGGAAATGACAAGAAATGGTGCTCGTTATTTTTTTAAGTAAGCTGGCTTGAGTGGGGCCCTCCTACCTTAGCCTGTTTTGGTCCCAGGGACCCCATCCCCATGGCTGGGTATGTTATTTAAGAGTAGGGAGTGCACTGCCCCCTATGTGAGCCATTTTTTGATAAGCATTATGGGCCTTATTATGAGTTTTGCGGGCCGATGTATCCAATCCCTGGTGGTCTTGTAGTGCTCTGAGGCCCTCAATATGCCGACATTGCCACTGCGGCGCCACCAATCATATTAGAAGTTTTCTCCCCACCACACTTTTCATTACGGGAGCCTGCCTTGAAAAGTGTGGGGTTGAGGAATCTAAGGGGCCCTAAAGGCCCCCTCTTGCCTCTGTGCCAGGGGATGCATGCAGGGGACAGCATGGTGTGCTCCCCTGTATGCGTGCATCCCCACTTCCTGCTGGGCATCGACTGTGCAGGAACACGCAATGGTGGCTCCATTGTGGTGCCTTGCTAAGGCTCACGAATGAGTCCTAGCACAACACCGCCGCAGGCCAGCTGGAGCAGGACCGCCCGACCTTGATGCCAGTCGGAATCCGGTAGGCGGTCTCATTATGGGTTTTGACGATGTGGCAACAGGATGGCCCGCTACCACACCAGCAAATCAAAATAAGGCAATGAATAATATATACATATGTTTGAATGAAAAGAAATATTTAATCACCAAAACAATTATAATCCACCCAATAAAATATCTAACTAAATGTGATACATTTGTTTTACATAAATTGTAAACATTTATACAACATTATAAATATTGTTCAACGCCACTGGGTAGTTGTAGTTAGGTCAGCGTTTCCATAGGAAATGTGTTTTTTGTGTAGCTAATACCTTTGGTACCATTTGATGAATCTTCACAAAATTTTCCAAATTGTTTTCTTTTTTGCTTAGTTTGTGGATGGAACATTTCATGGTGATCTGTCAAGCAGGGGCCAAATTAAAAAGGGAGTTCTACAATGCAAAATCCCCATGCATTTTTCATAGACTTCTTTAAAAGCCCTACCACGAAAAACTGCTGACCAGAATTATTACAAATTTGGGAGAAAGCTAGATCTTGGTCCACAGATTGTGCTTTTTCTGATTTGATGTAAATCTGTTTAGTAGTTTTTTGAAAAACCAATGTACAAAAATATTTGTATATCTGAACGGTTGGTTCCATGAGAGTCTTGCGAGAGTCTTACGGAGTGGCCTATTTAAAGTAGCAAAACACACAAGATGATGGACGGAATGTTGCACAATGGCAAAACATTCACCCCCAGTCACAGATCTGGGTTTCATCTATCGTTATTTTGCTCGCCAGGCCACCCCAATTTAGACATGGCTATATGGAAATCAGTCTTGACCCTGTGCCTCATGGGAACAGTCCAGCCCAAACTGCCAAGCCATGTCTTCCCTGGACCGGAATCAACCATCCTAGGACCGGTTTCTGGCTATCAGCCGTCATCAGCCAGGATAGCTAAACTCCAGTGGCCTAGTGAGCACGGGACCCACGTCTGGGCATGCCCTTCCCACATAGGGTGAATAGCAGAACACACAAGATGAGGGACAGAATGTTGCACAATTGTAAAACATTCTCCCCCATCACAGATCTGGGTTTAATCCATCGTTATTTTGCTCACCAAGCCACCACAGTTCAGAGATGGTAATATGCAAATCAGTCTTGACTAGGGGTGGCTGTCAAATTCCGTTCCGCTCGCGGGAATTGCGATAATTTGACATTTTCGCAATCCGCAGACAGCGCGAAAATGCCAAAGTTTCCGCGATCCGCAGCGTAACAGAAATTTTTTCATGCTCGCGCTGTAAAAATACGTTCTCGTGCGCACGATCGCCTCACCTGGATCCTGGCGCTTGCCGACAAGTTTTCGCGATCCGGTTGCGTGGTCCACGAGATGTTGGTAGCCGTTTGCACTATCTCGCGAGAGTTCGCACCTGTGATTACGTCATTCGTCTCGCAATCATGCACCGCGAGAGTATGAGATCTCGAACACGTCATTCTCCACCGCGAGGGAGAGCGTGAGGACATGAATACTTCATATCGAACGCGACAAGGAGCGAGAGAACCCGAACACATCATTCTCCACCACGAGCGAGAGCGTGAGGACGCAAACACGTCATATCGAACGCGACAGGGAGCAAGAGAACACGAACACGTCATTTTTAGCGTGTCATCGACATCCGGCGGAAGTAATGTGAAGCTCGAGTACTCAAACATGTAACATTTTCAATTTGGAGAAAAATATCAGCTCTAGCAGCATAAAACCTTCTCTAATTGATGATTTGGATGTAAAAAACTCCTCAGATTGACATTTGGCTGTCCTTATTTGTGCAAGGAGCCCTTTTTTTAAATGGGGGGAGAGGGAGGAAGTTCCACAGAATCTCCATCTTCCTGTTCCTGTCCAGCAAGCTCCTCCCAGTGCTTTGTCCATCTTCTGCTCATTCTGCCTTTGGATTTGAGCTGGAAAGATCACTCTTTTTGTCTGCTGCATCATTGCCATTGGATTTGAGGATTTTTGAATTGGATATTTTACAAGTAAGTGGTTGTTGTGTCTGTTTGATTGGGGGCATTTCAGTTGTTGCAACTACAATTTAATTTTGGTAACTATCATTCCTTTTTTTTTTAAATGTTGTGGGTAGTAGTAGTCAGTAGTAGGCCCAGAGCTAGTCATGGCCTCATGGGTGTGTTCATGATCAAACGGTTCCTTTGGTGTATTTTTTAATGAATTTCACTTTCAAGCATCATTTAGGGCCTGGATGGCAATGGATTGAGCTGGGAAATCTGGTTTTTGGGGTGGGCTTTCTGTTCTTGGGCCTGGCCTTGTGGCTGATGGCCATTTAAAAGCCTAGGACTGCAAGCATGTCTGGCCTTGTCTGCCAACAGGCAGGTAGCCACAGCTTTATTAATCAAGTGTTTCTGTGTGGTCTGTTGACTTTAGACATCATTTAGGGCATGGATGGCATTGGATTGAGTTGGGAAATGTGTGTTTTTATGGGGTGGGCTTTCTGATGTGGGGCCTGGCCATGTGGCTGGTGGCCATTTTGAAGCCTAGGCCTGCAAGCTTGTCTGGCCTTGTCTGAGAACAGGACTGCGTCCATCCAGTAGGCTCAGAGCAGGTAGCCACAGCTTTATTGATCAAGTGTTTCTGTGTGGTCTGTTTAATTTAGACATCATTTAGGGCATGGATGGCATTGGATTGTGTTGGGAAATGTCTTTTTTTAGGTTGGGCTTTCTGATTTTGGGTATCTTAAAGACATGCCTTTGATGTGTGTGTCTGGTGTATGTTGGTGTGCAATGCATGCACCCAGCAGACCTTTTTTGGGGCCTGTGAGTTTTCGTTTTTGCATTTTGTTGCATTAAAAAGGCAGAGCAGTGTGCTTTAGCATGCATCCTTTGCCTGGCTTTTATATGCCTTTTGTCGGCTCCTGGTGTTTCTCAGGCCCCCTGCTTGTTGCTTGTGATTTGTGAGTTTCTATGTGGCTGGTGGCCTTTTTTTGTGGTGGGAGTTATTGGTGTTCTGCTTTTGCCATATAGGCCTGCATGGCCTTCCATCCATCCACCCCCTTTGCCAGCAGCAGCTCCATGAATGATGTGATGCTCAAATAATTTAATGGCAAATAGGGTCCACCCCACTTCCATTACGTTTTTATTTTGGTGGTTCTTATTCTCTTTCCAATCCTTCCGGAGAGTGTAGTGTGTGTATACAGTAGTATAACATAGCCCTTCTTGACAACGTCTCAGAAATGACTAGACTATATCCTTTGTTTGTACTAGTACAGTAGAAACTGAACCACAACAACCAATGCAACATTTCACTGATGTTCTTCTCCTGGCTTATTTGCTTTTAGGTGGACAAAAAGCCAGAGGAGGAGGAGGAGGTGTCATCATCATCATGTCTTGTGGTTTGGTTTCACCTTTGCACTGTGTTATGTTAGCATGAGCATGTTAGAAGTTTAAACACCATTTTCCTTTTCTGCAGCCTCTGCACACAACACATTTTTTCATTAAAGCTTTTCGCCTAGTTGAATATTTTGCTTCACACGAGAATAACATGTGTGCTTATAATATCAGCCTTGCTTGGTAAGCTATGTCTGTACAGTGAGTGCCGAGGCCTTCAAGGTTATTTCAACACAGCTCTTGTTGTTTGGATGGATCAGCGCACTGAATAGACATAATATATATGCAGCTGTGGCCAACTTTGGGTTTAGGCGCGATTAATAATGCACTACACAGAGCATGAGTTACACACTTGATGAATATCCGCATGCAGAGAGTTGGTGCTGGAGATGATGTGATCCATTTATGCTGAACCCAAAGATATGGGCCCGCCCTTCTAAACCCAAAGAGATCTTCTGTAGATATAATATAATATACTAGCTAGGGAGAGTGAACTGAGGTTCTATTTAGACCTTTTCCCTTTAGCATTTTAACATGCTTTCTCCATTTGTATTTTATGGAATAGTAACCATGCTGATTACCTTGTTTCTTATAATATGTTTGCTTGTATTAGCTAAGATACTGCGCTTGAGAACACTGCATTAGACATAAACCTTTCAAACGTGTACGTGTCCTTATTTACTCCTCGTTCTGGATTGATATGTTAGTATAACGAAAGAGTGTTCATGTGTTCCACGTTACCTGAGGTGTTCTAAGTCCATGTTCTGGGTTGTCTAAATCATTGGGGGTCGGTAAGGACCAATGAGACACTGATTACTAGTCTGGTAGGGGATTTTGGATACTAAGGTGAGTTTTGGCACACCCTAATTCACTGAGGTTCTAAGTCTCTATGCACAGTTCTGTGTGAGAGCAGATCCCTGCTACAATCAGAAGTCAGCCAGACCTCATCAGAAGTCCTGCTGCGCTTCACGTCCACGTGTGACCACAACTTGTGCATCTGCTTCCTGCCTGACATCTGAAGAAGATGTCCCCAAAGAAAGGTACCAGGTCCAGTACCAAGAAAGTTGCTGGTGAAAAGAAGGAACAGAAAAAGGAAGTGCCATTAACCACAACTGTTGTGCCGGCCAATGTTTTTTTGGGACCAAAAAAATTACGCCTGCAGCAGCGTTGTCCGGAAACCAAGCTGGGAGCAGCACCTCCGCACCAGCGGTCCAACCCCACCAACCTAGGCCCAAGCCCTTGAGTGTCACATAGGTAGCCAGTCTACTAACGAGCAGCGATGTTGAAATGTCATTATCGCAAAGTAGTACACAATCAACGCAGGCAGAAACTCAGCAGATAAGTGTGCAGCCGCAACAACAACAGCAGCAGCCGCAAGAACAGCAGCAGCCGCAAGAACAGCAGCAGCTGCAAGAACAGCCCACAATAGTAGTTGTTTCTCTTGAAGTTGGGGCATTTCCGGAAATCGAGCTTCCTGCAGACAAAGTGGAGCAAACCACTGTTTTTGAAGATCTATTGTCTTCCAGACCACCAGCAAGGAAAAGGAGGCTTAGTCCATCATCTTCTTCTTCAAGGCCCGCTTCTGATGATCCTGATGCCACTTGTCAGCACCAGCTCAGTCTGAGAGTGATGCACGCCACTAGACAATTCTTCTGAAAAGGAAGGTTCCAGAAAAACTTAGAGTTATGGAGGTAGATGTAGAAGAGGGGGATGATGTTGATGAAGACGAGCCAGTCATCACTCACATCACTCCCGCGCCAAAGGGGATGGAGACCAACATTCTCACCCTATCCAGAATTGCTGCTACTGAGCGGGATGTAGCACGGATACCACCAACACAGGTTACACCACCGCGACCTCCAGCTGCCATATTTTCAAATGCCCGGCAGGGACCTACATCCAGCTCAATCATCTCAGTAGATAGTAGTAGTAAAAGTCACAGTGTAGCTGCACAGAGTCACATTCCAAGCACACTCTCCAGTTCATCTGGTATTGAAAGTAGCACATCCAGCTGTGCCAGAAAGTTCTCCTTCTTTTCTGTTAGCACCAAGAAGGAGAACGTTGCTACATGCTCAATTTGTCGACTGGGTGTTCGGCGGGGTAAGCTTGGTACAAACTATGGTACCGGAGGCCAAGCAAGTCATCTCAGAATACACCACACTATTGTGTGGGAGAATCAATTAAAACAAAGTAAAAAAACTCAACCCATTGAAGTTGGGCATAAAGAATCAGGGGATGATATTATTGCGGTGGAAGGTGAAGAAGAGGGAGGCATTTCTAGCCCTGTCCCCAGTAGTGTAGTGGTACCGCCCACATCCTCCTCAGTAACATCTGAGTGGCACCGCAGTAAGAGCCATAGTCAGAGTCAGGCTGAGACACCGAGGCGAACGAGTACTGCAATGAGACAAACTGGGTCATTGAGCCTAAGTGGGTTAATGAAAACAACAGCACCACAATGGAAAGTAATCCAGCCTACCATTGAGAGCATGCTTAGGTTGGAGGGGCAGTTCCAGCACAACCACCCAACGGCATGGTTGTACAATGCGAAGCTGGCTAAAATGTTAGCACTGAACCTTCTCCCTTTTTCATTTGTGGAAGGGGTGGGTTTCCTTGAATTTGTGTCAGCGATCTGCCCTAAATGGAAGGTTCCCAGCCGGTCCTATTTCGCAAAAATTGCTGTCCCGGCACTAATTCATGATGTGCTGGATTTGGTTGGACAAGCTTTGCAGCAGAATGCTGTTCACAATAGCCACCTGACAACAGACATGTGAACCAGTTGCCAAGCCACAGATTACATGTGCATCACTGCACACTGGGTCTCTTTTGTGGTGGTTAGAGATAAGCTATCTGAAGGAGGTGCTGTTGACACAGCTGAGATTTTTAAAGTTACTCGGAATCATGCAACTGTAACCATGCTCGCCATCGAGAAATCTCATACTGCTGTAAACATTTTGGAAGAGTTTTGCAGCAAAGTTCTTGAATGGCTGCGCCCAAGAGGGCTTCGTATTGGTTTTGCTGCCCCAGATAATGGCAGTAATGTACTTAAGGCTATGCACCTTGGTACCTTATTTCAGGGTTCCGTGTTTGGCGCACTGCATACACATTATAGTTCAACACTTTCTGAAAAAAGAACCCATAGTCAGCAACTTACTGACCATCTGCCGAAGAATATGCACTGATTTCAGCTATTCTTTTAAAGCTCAGAAGCAGCTGAGGATAATTCAAAGTGAATATAACATGCCAGTCAAAGCACTCATCCAGGAGGTGGCAACATGTTGGAACTCAACGTATTACATGCTTGATCGTCTGTTTGAGCAGTACAGGCCATTCAATGAATATGTCATGCAAAGACTAGATGCTACTGTGAAAGGCATGACCCTTCAGATGGCCAATGGTGCCTGACTGACATACTTCGTCCTTTTGAGGTCTTCACACGTGAAGTTGGCAAGGAGGACTGTACAATGGGCAAAGCTATCCCATCATTGCAAATGCTAGAGCATCAGCTGAAGAAGGTGTCTGAATCATACAAAGGTGTAGAGGAAAACAAATAAGCCTACGACTTGGTGGAGAGCTTAGCCCGTTGCTTAGCTGAAAATACAAGGGTGCAAAATAAGATTTTGTCGCAAGAACATTACATTTCTGCCACAATTCTGGATCCACGGGCACAATTGGCACTGAAGACATTAATTCCTTTTTCAGGGATGGAAGTTGCCCGCTACAAAACTTGGATAGCTGAGGCAGCGAGTAAGTTGGAAAATGAACGGCTGCTAATTAAAAGCCTGCTAGATCAACCCACAAGAAGTACTGCAGCAGGGCATCCGGCATCAAGTGCAACTTTTGAGGCTGAGGGCAGTGCGTTTGTCTCACAACACTCACCATCACTATCGACAACAGCAACAACAACTGGATCATTATCCCCAGTAGAATCGTTACACGATTGGTATTTACAGTTAGGCATTGGTATTAAGCACAGTGCTGATGCACAGAGAAAAGAGCAAGAAAAAAGGTTAGCAGCAGCACCCCTGAACATTGAACGGATGGTCCAGGCCTATTAGGATGATCCAAAAGAGGAGTACATTGATCAGAACCCATTGCAGTATTGGTATAGGAAAAGGCCTGTCGCCAGTGTCTCTCCGAACGTGTTATCAGTGCTGCTGGTTCCATTGTAACAGTGAGAAGGACCAGTCTCTCACCCAAAAATGTGGATAGGTTAACAATGATCAAAATGAATCAGCACTTCATACCACCAAATTACTCAATACATGAAGCAAGGAAGGAAGATGAGGACAGCGGCTCAGGTGACGCAAGTAGTGTGTTACATGATTGCCTACTACTGGCTGAACCCCCAGAGTTTGAGGATGAGCTATAATTCCCTGACAGCTAGGCTTGCACTTATTATCTTCCTCCCTTATTTTTCTTTATTTGTGCGTCTGTCTTCCCGGTTACTAACTTTGAATCACGACAAATCCGTCACCACCGTCTTCTACTCTTCTTATTTCAATGTACAAGTTTCAGGTGTCTGCATTTCACAGTACAGTCCTCCGCTCCAACCTCCTGAATCTCCCTAAATCCATTGCCCTCAAGACATATGATGATTGGATGATGCAAAATAGAAGTAAAAATAAAATCTCTCCTAGTCCTGCCTAAAGAAGTGGAACATGATGACTACTATAGCTATCCTCCTTTCATAGCCGAGAGAGACTGCTCATTAACTGAAAATGAGAAGGAACAGGTAATGAATGATTGATGCCATGCATTGGATGCAGACTGAGTGATTTTGTTGTTATTTGTTGTACATGAAGTTATTACATTGTGCACTAATCATCTTTCTATAGTACACACTAAACGTAACTCAAGGCAATTTTCCCCTTCTTGCAACTATTTTTAAAAATCACTTTGTACTTCAATTGCAGCTCGATACATTGCTTTTGATTGAATACAGGAAGAGGACTAAAACTGCAACGTCCATGCTAATGATTGATGAAAAAGAAGGCCTGTTAAATTAAGATGAGAAGGAACAGATAATGAAAATGAATGTCATGCATTGATTACCTGACTGAGTGATCGGTGTTTGTGTTTTTGTTGTTTGTTTGTTGTGCATGAAGTGGAGTTAAAGTGTTCTAGTAGTCTTACTGTACACACTAAGAGTGACACAAGTCAATAATATTTCTACTCTTGTTGTGTAATAAATAAATTGTACTTCTACTGCAGGCCGATCTTCACAGTCAGTCAGTACAAGTATCGGAGATGATTGATGGAATAATACCAAAGTCAGGAGGACGTTTCATGAGTGTCATAAAAGGTAAACACGTCAACAACAACCACTGCAGACCTAAATGTCTGTGTAGAAGTGGAGTTGAGTGTAGCGGTGGGATGACTGCAGTGCATTGATTTACTCACTTAAATTGTAAAATGCTATGTTGCTGAATATGTGCTTTGTCCAACTCTTTAAAAAAAGTACTCTAAACGGAGGATGTGCTAAGCGATGTGCCGCCACTGTGGGCCTGCTCTGTCATGTTGTTGTTGAAGGCCAATGCTGGAAACAGACTAGAGTAGAGATGATGCATACATGCCGCCTCGGAAAATGTTCTTGTTGCACTACACCATAACTTGTGCATTTCTTTCAACTTTGTTTCTTAATATCCCTTTTGTTTTTCAATGTACAATTACAGGCCGGGCCTTGCCCTATACATGGGAAAACATTACAATGCACACTTGCCTTACCAATAAATCTACATTTTCCAGGCAGGCAGTGGTGACTGGCGACACCCAAGATTGATGGACGAGAGGACCAAGAGGAATGCTGAGATGCAAATCCAGTCCACACTTTTGTCCAGGATAACACAGTAACAGTATCAACTTTCATCATCTTTTAACTAATTTGGTTCATTTTTTTTGTCTAAAATCTTTACTACAGTGTGTTCTTCTTCTTGTTATTATCATCAATGCGTTTGCTCTCTGTTTATGATTCCTCCCTACCAATATTTTAAAAATGTATTTGCTATCTGTTAAAGTATTAAGCCCGGAACAACTGAACAAGAAGTGTATGTAATCCGGGTCACCTTATCAATCATCATCATGCATGCATTTCCTTTTTCTCCCTTAACATATTGATATGGATATGGTAGTCTACAGAGATTGTTGTTTATCCATGCGTACTGTCTGTATTTCATTTTCAAAGCTTTCCCCAAACCCCCCCCTTCCCATCCATTTAACAAACCCTAACCCTCTTCCCCCGGGCTGTGTGACTTATTGAGGTGTGACTAAATTAAACATACACCAATAATTTATCACATGCTTGCTGGGGCGGATGTGGAGAAAGCAACAGTACTTCATTTCAAGGCAGAGCGATGATCTTCTTTTGCTTGCCCACCCATGAGCAGTATATTTTAGAGGTGATTTTTATGTACCAAAGGAACATATACCTCCGCATCAATTGCCAGCATTGATTGGATTTGTTGTCATCCTCATACACAGCACTAACTGTTACGCTGTTGGCCTAGTCAAGTGACTCAACACAACTATAGTTTGTAACTCTGTCTAGTAGGCTATTCCCACCACCATAATGTTTTGTTGTAAAATATTTTTGCATATCATTGTTGCTCGGTAAGTTCTGTACTGTACTTCATTCTACTACTCCTTGAACAGTCAGTCTCTCAAAGGCGACTGACTGTCTCATTTTATTTTTTGCAATTGCTGCTGCCCTGCCAGTGTCTACTACTACTACCAACACCACAATCATGGCATGTTAGGAAAAGGAAACCATCATCACCATGCAGCTGTCACTGTGCTTAAGTTAAACATCAAGCAAAGGTAAGAGAAGATTGGGGGAGGCATAATTAATAATGGACATGTTTTCAATCAATTCACACACCCCTTGAGTCAAGTTAAAGAATGCACAGACTAGAAGAGAGAGACTGACAGTACTAGTAGGACAACTCCATCAGTGAGGCGTGCCAATTGTACATTAAGTATGCATTTCCACTTCTTTTAGTCCTGAACAATGCATATTCTCAAATGGAGGACATATCACTACCTTATTGTATACACCACATTTTTGGTTGATTGATTGATGCTGATGTTCTGCCAGTGCTTAGGCTATTACCACTCATTGAACAAACTAGAAAAGGTTCTAATAAAGACTGGGGTACTAGCAGCACATGACGTAACAGAGGGGGTATCACGTATACCACAAAAAAATTACAAACTCATACAAAGTAACTAAACCAAAGTATCAATCCACCCCTATCTCTTAGTGACAGGACAAAGTAAGGACTAGAGTCATTATAGCATTATGTAACTTATTTTCCCTAAAATAAACTCTTACATAATCATGCTAAGCGAGCACAAATGCAAAGTTGCAAACAAGTAAGATTAGTAGGGCAGAAGAGCACCTGTATCATAACAATCACAGAAGACTTTTAAAGGTAATTTACCTGTAATGGAAGCAGCAGCATTCTAGCTGGTTGGAAAAAAAAGATATTCGCAATATATAACACAGAGCAGAAGAACACACACAAAGTAGAAATAATTAATTAGTTACTCACCAAGACCCGGGACCTCCACTCCTAGCAGATCCAGCAGGTCCTGCTCCCGGTCCAGGATATCGGACCACCGGTGCGTTGACTGGTTCTGGATGTGCCAGACCCCAGAGCAGCAAAACACTGCCCGGCGCACCTTCCTCCACCGCTGCCGATGCTCCCGGAGCCCCTACCCGGACCAGGGCCTGCCACCTGCTGCCAGGGTTAAGGAAAGGTGGCGCTGGACAAAGAAAACGAGTGCAGCCAACTCCCCAAATAAGGCCCATGCCTGTACCCCTGGTGGTCTCTGCCTTCGCGGCTCTGACTCCTGCGGCGAGCCCTACCCTTAGACATGGTTCTGATAGCCAGAAACCGGTCCTAGGATGCTTGATTCCGGTCCAGGGAAGATATGGCTTGGCAGTTTGGGCTGGACTGTTTCCATGAGGCACAGGGTCAAGACTGATTTGCATATGGCCATGCCTGAACTGGGGTGGTGTGGTGAGCAAAATAATGATGAATTAAACCCAGATCTGTGACTGGAGGTGAATGTTTTGCCATTGTGCAACATTTCGTCCATCAATTGTTGTTTTTGCAACTATTTAGAAATAGAACATTTTGATTGTCCCAGGGAGCTTTTTTTCTCTTGCTATCTTGCTCACACAGGAGTACGACTCCCGTGTGAGCGAGTACTCTGCTAGCTGCCAGCAACATGTGAAAAATGCAGCTGCCAGTCATTACAGTAGTTGGTGACTTAGACCCCTGTTCTGAGGCAAAAAAAAGTTATATATTAGGAAACAGTGTAATGATACCCTGCACCTAGGCCATGTGGGAGAAACCCACAAGGATCCCACCTGGGACTAAAAAAAAACGTTTTTTTCTGCAATCCCATGAACACCCACAGGATTGCGGAAAAGCAAAAAATGGTGGGTGTCATTTTTTTTAAGTATATGGGAGGATGAGGTGAGTGGGGTCCCCCTATCATACCATATTTTGGGCCTGAGGACTTTACCCCAATGGAGTCCTCAGGTCCAAATTAAGCTCAGTTATTTAAGGGAGAGGGGCATGGCCCAAATTAGGCTCAGTTATTTAAGGGAGGCAGGCACGGCCCCCTTCCCGAGATGGTTTTGGCCTCGGGGACCTCCTCCTGAGGGCCCAATGTATATTTTAAGGGGAAGGGGTTTGCAGCCTCCCTCCCTGAGCCTCAGGAGACCCTGGGAACCTCATTACCCAAGGCTGTATTCAAACATTTAACGGGAGGGAACTGCAATGCCCTCTCCTGAGTCTTAAAATGGCCCTCATGACCCCCACACTCAGGAACATCTCTTTATGCAAAAGGGAGGGCGACTTCATTGCCCCCTTTCTGAGCATTTATTAGCCACAGGGACCCCATTACCCGGACCGGCTCACTTACTGTGCCCCTGGTAGCCCATCCCAGAGACACCGTAGTTTCCCTGGCTTCACTACTGAGGGCAAAGAAACATATTTTCTTCCATCTGGCGAGAGCATTTTTAAATCTCCCGCCAAGTTGGAGTACCACTAAGGGCCTGATTATGACTTTGACAATGCAGGAGCAGGCCACCATGCCACCAGCCAGCTCCTGCACTGCAAAAGTCAACTTCCAACCACCCACCAGATTATGATTTTTCTCCTGGTCTGGTGGGCGGTGCTTTGATATTCCATTCCCATGGCGGTGACTTTCTAAAAGGCACCACAATGGGAACGCCAAAGCAAGTTCCTGCATGGCATGTACTGTTACGTTCATGGTGTGCAGGAACTTGGGGTAAATATATACCGGAGTGCAGACTGTCCAGGGCCAGAAATGCTGCCCATTTTCCAATTTAACAATACCCAGGCCATACCATCCACATCCACAAACAGAGCAACACACTCACACCAAATGTACAACAAGTACAACACTATGCACAGATTAATGTACCAGCATGCACTACAAACCCAACCAAACCACATCTAAACACCCTACTACCCCAACTACCACACATATCCACCATCACCTACAAACAGTACACAACTCTATCCAATACCACTAACCAATACACTCATCACTAACACAACATCAATCGACACCATACTTAAGTACATCCCATCCAGACACACGCTCCCTGTTGTAATTATACCTAACAGACCACCTTTTAACACTAACAAACATATAATCATCCTTCCATCATTTGTCAACAAACACCCTCCTCTCCCTTCTACCATAATAACACTAATGCACAACACACACGCTGCACACCACCACCCTTTTCAACTCTTGCAACAAACCAGTCTAAGACAAACACTCTGACTTCTACTTCATTCCCACCTACACACAATGTACACTCTACTCATAAACACATCACCACCCCCTTTACCTTACAACCTCCTCTCACAAACAATACTATACTACCAAATGCATTGCATGAAACATATACATCAGCACCCCTTTTCACTACTCCTCAAAAACAAAACTTTTCACACACACCAACACAATATCTTCAAAGTGCAACACCTCATAATACTTACCATCACAAAATAAAAAACTACACCCACCTTTCAAACCACACAAAGGAACCAACTCCAATGCCAAGCTTTCTTTCTTCCACCCCACCTAATACAGTTCCAGCAACACAGCAACTCTCTTCTAACCGCCTCTCATCCATAGGACAATTTAGAACCTTACTACATGACCCACATGCTGCACCATCACCCCGACTCATACACCTTCTGCATTGAACACACGCAAACAATATAAGCAACCTGCCATACCTCACAATTTTTCTTCCCCATATCTACTTTACAACAATGTTACACCACGAAAATAACATAGCACTCCAACTCACTCTCAAACACCATCTCCACAACATACACATGCAGACCCATCAAAGTGTCTTCTTAGCATGCTGGATGAGGAACATGATACAGAACAGCTACATGATTGCTATCCTAATACAGCTAATGCCAGCTCTAAAAACACAATTGCTACAAACCCACACAATACTGATCCCTCTTCTACAAAACAAAGTATTACTATCACTAAAGGCCACCCCCTAAACTGTCTACTAATAAATGTTCGACCCCTCTCTAAAAACAAGCATCACATCTACGACCTTCTCACAAATGCAAAACCAGACATACTATTCATAAACAAATTATGGTTGGGAGAGGATATGGCTCCAGTCCTGCATGAAGCCATTCCTCTAGGCTATAAAACAATCACCCAAAATCTTATAGCCAAAAAAAGGAGGTGGTCTAGCTTTTGTATTCAGGCAAAAAATACACATCACTAAAATTAACGACATCTCCATAAAGAATTGTGAGCCTGTTCTAACAAGATGCATCCTACACCTTCTTCCTCCTGTAACTTCCTGCTCCTTTACAGACCTACACCTAGCAAGGGGACATTCCCAGATGCACTTCTATACACTACAACCTATGCGTTCTGGATGACCTCAACATTTGGTTTGAAAAACCCAATATGGCTCCTCCAAAAACAATAATCACTGAACCTGCATAAGATTGTCCACAAACCGACACACACCACTGGACATATCCTAGATGTAATTTTTGCTAATACTGAACTAGATACCTTTCAAGCTATAACTCCAGTCACATGGTCAGCCCACCACTTGCTTGCTTTCCAACATAAAACAACACAAAGCGACTCACCTAAAACTACCTTACATTCATCCACCTATCGTCCGTGAAACAAACTCAATTTAGAACACTTAGAAACACAACTAACATCAAGTACAAATCTGAAAACAATAAATTCTGTTCAAAATCTATATGAGTGGCTACAGGAAGCTTTTGACATTCTGATACCACAAAAGAAAAAAAGTGCCTTGGAGAAACATAGATATAAAAGATATAAAACAACAAAGTAGAAAACTGGAACATACCTGGCTCAAAACAAACGCCAAACAAGACAAACTTCACTTACAAAAAATTAACAGATTATACAAGTTGGCTATCAAAAAAGCTAAGAGAAGGTACTATTCAGACAGAATTCAAAACGCTAAATGTGCAAATAATGAATTCTATAAAATACTTAATGAATTTCGCAAACCATATTGCCTAGAAGGAACTCATCCTGTTACTCAAGATTTCACAGACAAACTGGCAAATCATTACACGGACAAAGCAGACACGTTGGACTCGTACTTAAAACAGAAACAAAGCACCCGCACTAACCCTTGTATAAAACAACAAGCCTGCTGGCAGCCCTTCTGACCCCTGTCCCCACAAACTTTCAAGACAATTCTTTTAACAACCTCTGCTGCCACTCCAGTAAGAAGAATCGTCAACAATTCCTTTACTACCGGAATATTTCCAGAAGAACTCAAAAAATCAAACATACGCCCTTTACTGAAGAAAACAAACTTGGACCCGCTGAACCCTGACAACTACAGACCCATTACAAATGGACCTTTCCTGGGCAAACTGATAGAAAGAGCAGAGTTCGCACAGATGTCACAATTCATTGAATATAATGACATACTGTGAGACTTCCAAACAGGATTCCATCCCAGGCACTAAATCTGCCCTCCTTGCCATCTGGGATGACCTGAAGAATACAGTTGACCGCAACAGGGTTGCTGCACTATTCGTCTTGGACCTCTCAGCTGCCTTTGACAGGGTTGACCATGACACTCGGAAACAAAGACTCTATGAAGCCGGCATAGAGGGAACTGCTCTAGACTGGATTGCTTCCTACCTTCAAAACAGAAATATTGTCATCCATACCCCACCTTTCTTGTCCAAACCGTACTCCACAAAAGCAGGGGTCCCTCAAGGTTCTTTCATCTTGCCCATGCTTTTCAACATCTACATGAAGTCATTACCAGTACTGATCAATAAATTTCAACTCACGTACTATAACTATGCAGAAGACACGCAAATACTCCTTCCACTGGAATGCCCCAAAGACATTGGAAAATCACCAATTTTCAGCTGTCTCAGAGCCGTGGATCAGTGGATGACTTGAAGCCATCTCAAATCGAATGCTTCAAAAAACGGAAATCTTCACGTGTGGCGATTGGAAACATTACAACCTGCTTGCGGCATGGCCTAGTGAACTGGGATCACCGCCTAAAATATTGAAGTAAGTAAGAAACCTCGGAATGACCATGGACTCCAAGCAGTCGATGAATGCCCAAGTGGACAAACTAGCAAGATCAAGATTTGTCACTATAAAAATGCTGCAACGAATTTTCCCTCATTTGGGATTTCCGCACAAGGTCCAAGCTACCATCTCACTTGTTCTGTCCAAACTCGATAACGGCAATAACCTCTACCACGATCACCTTTAACAACCATGAAAAGACTACAACAGATTCAGAACTCGGCTGCCAGACTACTCTTGCATATCAAACCACGAGACCACATCTCTGCTGCCTTGAAAGCCCTGCATTGGTTACCAGTTGCCAGAAGATCCACGTTCAAGCTGCTTTGTATCACCCACAAAGCAATACATGGAATGGGACCGCTCTTCATCAGGAATAAAATCACCAAACACATTCAAAAGAGGAACCTCCGCTCTAAAGGAGCACCTTGCCTAAAAAAAACAAGATACAAGAAAAAAACCATGGGAGGCACATCCTTCTCTGTTCAAGCAGCCAAACTATGGAACACTTTACTCCCCAACATACCGTCACACCGACAACCACCTTACCTTCAGAAAACTACTCAAGAATTGGCTCTTCCCCACATATGCACCATACGCAAACAGAAATTTACAGCATATCTCTCTGTATATAAGCATTTGTTTTCACTATAGATATGTACCTAACTTTGTGTATTGCTTTGTATAAACATGTACAATAATTATGTTGTTGAGAGAAAAAATAATAAAAATAATAAATAAATAAATAAATAAAAATCATCTTTAATCTACATATACTTACCTCCTTTATGCATCTATATACTTTCAATGTACTTATGGATCTATATATTTATCACTTTCTTCTAATTTAGCATTTCTGATACACTACCCTATTTCTCAGCCAATACTTTTCTCATTATGTCTTCTAGCCCAACCTTCTGACTCATCTCAAACTTCTTTCTTCCTCTCTTTCCAAATGCACTACCCCATCTCTCATCCTATACATTTATCAATATATCCTCTACATCCACTGGCTCATTGATCCTAAACCCCATACCGCTACTATGATCCCCAAAATAACCCTTTCCAGACTCTCTCCTTCTCTACCCCTCCTTGCATCATCTGACAACTCATTTACTATACCAATTCCCTCAAACAAACACAGAAAAATATGTTGACAAACACCAAACATATGTATTCTGTTTCCTTTATTACCCAGCTGTCTGAGCAAGGTTTTGACTTATGGAAAGTCACTATAGACTTTAAATCTGTCTGGGGTACTAGAGACTGGCAAGCCCAGGGAACTGAAGCGCTATTTCGAGCATGCCTTATTCCTCAGCAAATCATGTTTTTCAATGACACAGTGGAACAAACTTCCTGTCTTGGAACATACCCAAGAACAAAGACTTGAATACAACTCGGATACCCACACCAAGGGTGCAGAACATCACAAAAAGGGATTATACTAGATGAGATCATACAATACCCCGATCAGACCCCGATTGGAAGGGATGGTTGATTTGGCCCACAGACACCAATATATGTCAGGAAAGATTCTTGGGTTAAACCAAAGGGTTTAATATCCACAGGCCAGATCCACTCTATGTACAGAGAGAACATCCAGGGGTAGTGACTCCATACAGTGTTGGGAAGTTATGCCTCGATTGGCTAAAGACCTCAACACTCACACAGGTGAAACAACACATTATCCTTACTTACAGAGAATGTGAACGTATGGATTTTTTTATTGGGTCCTAGAAAGCCACGTCACAAATGTTTCTATTATGCTGTCTATAACGAAATCTGGAAAATATCACAACAAGAGATGGTGGAGAGATTGCGAGAAATATATTGTATAAACCTAAAGAAAGCGCTAGCTTTGGTTAACAATGGTTTAACTACTACACTAACCTCCAGAATATATTCACTGGGCAACATTGTATCTTCAGCAATAGATATATTAGAACAGGATTGGTCCATATTACAACATGGGCAATCACAATTGCGTTCTATTATATTGGTAAGCTGGACGCTGCAATCTTTGCACACTGGCTATGTACCTTGGCGTTTCTTCAACAGTACATCTCTGTTTTCTTCATACAATCTAACAGAACAAAAGATATAAATGTCACAAAATGGAGCAAAATAAACAATGCTGCATTTTGAAAAACTGAATAGATTAGCTTTTACAGTGGCTGAATCACCGTCCACAGAATGGCTAATCCATGGACACATAACTCTACTGGTCACTTCTTTTCAATTTCAATAATTGCTTGAACAAAAGCAGGCATACAGATATGAAGAAATGGGTAGGGAATTCATCAAGGATTCTTGGGAATTACCGTACAGATTTCGATGCCAGAGTGGGGATAGAAAAGTGTTTTAAGCGGCACAAACTGTGAGAATACGTTAAGTGGATCACTCATATATCAGGATATAATGCTGCATGAGACCTGTAACGGTTCAGTAGCGAGCTTATCCTGTCACTTGATGGGTGCCCCAGCTGCCTTGATCACTCCAATGTTCAGGCTACTTTTAAATGGAAGTTACTTGATGCTGAATGATCAAGGTTGCTGTGGGATGCTTCCTGGCATTGCATATCTGGTAACTGTGAGCTACAGGGTTACTTGCTGTATGCAAATATTGATTACACCAACACATACAGTCAGGGAGGCGCTGTTATGGCCTTCAGTAAATGTTTCACTAATACGGTTTGATGCTTTGAAAAGAATGAAATCCATGCTTTTACAGAAATCCGTGTCCTTAACCTCTGCTCGAGAGACTTTTGATCTCGAGATCGCAAGAATTCAGCAGAGATTTAGGCGCTCATATATTCAAACAGCCCCTTTCATTCCGCAGAACTGGTAAATCGTATCTTTAACATGTCTGATACGACAGGCATTGTCCACCTATTTAAGGCCAAAGGTTCTGGACTGTTTAGCACCGTTCAGACGGTCCTCAGAGTTATACCAAACTTTATACACTCCGTTTTTGGAAGCAGTTTTAGAGGACTGCCGCTGATCCTGTTTCTAATAGCAGGTATCCTGATTGTTAGTTTTTCTGCTACGCGATGGACGTCCCAGTCACCAAGGAGATGGAAACAGTACTCCTGGAGTGAAAATACTGTGGTCGTTTGGTACAGCATCTAGGCACTCCTCGCCTTAGAGAACTAAGTGCGTCTTGGTTCCTGTCATTTAGACCAGTCTAAATGGACTGCATATTACCTGTCCTCCGATGCCTGTTTTGCGGAGAAGAATGCGTGTTGGATCTATGTCTGACACTCCCATCATGTGTGCAACCGGACACTGATGCTTTACTGGACCCGATACCGGCACATGTTCTGAAGTGTCCCTAGCATATTCTGATGTTGATGGTGGCATTCCTAGATCCACCACAGGTAGTATCGGCTCCTGATGATATGGACATCGACTCCTCCTCTGACACCAAGGCCTAGGATGGTGCACAGGCTGCCCCAACGTCGGCTGTGGACAGTACAGAAAATCATCTGTGCTCAACTGACATAATCTGTGAGGGACCATCGTCTGCGGAACGAACGAACGATAATGTTGGGTCTACCAGCCTGGACACATAAACATTTTCTAATTTCGCCCGTTGTGTGCTGAGAGAAATTTGACTTTTTGAAAAACAAACTGAAAATTGGAACTCCATAACAAAATGGACATATTTTTTCTTTTTTTTGAGCATGCATGGCTTTCAAATGCTTGTAGTTGTTCCAACTATATTTACGGACACATTAGAGTTATGGCTTGAGTGACAATTTCTCTTTTTAAAGATGTTTTAGAACATTTTAAGTATTTTTAAGCAAGAGCTAATCTTTTTTTAAGACTATTAGCATACCAGTATCTAGTCATACTAGTAGTACATTGAGAATTTAACTATGTCGTCCATTTGGGAGAGAAGTGGGTTATAGGTACCATAAATATAGGCCCAGGTTACTTTGTTACCCTTTATCTATATTTTCCCTACATTAGACTTATAACGGTTTACAGGGACTGAACTTTTACCTAGATACTACACTGCGTTCAGAACGCAAGGTTTTCCCTAGTTCAAAGCCTCATACATTATGCATGAGGATTCTTGGAAGCACATCAGGACTACCATCTCCTGTATAACATCTATTTATAAAGTTCATGCCCGACGTCATCCTTAAGCCAACACAGTAATACAGCGAGGTAGGACCCCTGGGGAGACCTATGGGTATATATACATTACATGTTGCTAAGATAGACAGAGGAAAACTGGACTTCCCGGCAGACACACTGACCAGAGACGCTAAGGTTCCTGCATGCAGACACTCCAGCTCGCAGTGGTCTAAACATCCCTTACGGGGTGTCCAACTTAAGACCAGGACAGGGTCCCACAGTCTCTCACTTCAGGTAATGGGGTTGACTTCATCCTAGAGCAATTCTTGGCTTAACACCTACACATATGCTAGGTACACTTAGGTATATCTAGTTAAGGAGGCATTGTAGGAGCATGCTTCATTTTCATCATCATGTATTTTATACACTTGTATGTATTCATAATTACTGCAAGATGGTAGAGCTTTAACAACCGTTTGCTTTCATAGTACTGCTAATCATTTATATCTTTTACTGTCTAGCGGCTGCTCATTTATTTTACAACAGAATAACAACTGTTCAATAAATACTTATTGAAAATGCCCAGTCCGTTTATTCTGTGTATCTCTCTAAGACAGACTAAATAGGCATGAGTGACTGAGCGAAAAGTAGTATATTGTTTCCACTGTCCTGAGTGATCAAGGTTGCCATGTTCGATGGTTGCCGAGAACTATTCTCTCCTTGGTAAGAGGAGATTCTAGTGGCGCTGTGAGCTAGTTGGTACAACAGGCCAACATACCCTGTGGGGTGTTCAGAACCAATCTGACATCAATCCTACAGTGTATGCTGTCCGAACGTGCAGATCCTGTATAGGTTTTTTAGTAACTACACGGCAGCAGATTAGTGGGTAATCACCCATACAGTCCTCAGCAGTAGATGTTTTCCTCCAATCTGTCTGGGGAGCAGAAAGCCCATTAGACAACCAGGGATTATGTTTGGAGGAAGAGTGAACCCCCCTATTAATGAGCCAGTGTTTCTGCCCTCCACCCAGCCGAAGGGACTTCCTGCCCCCGGGTGCATATTGGAGGTTTTTTATCATAAACCTGCTCCCACCGAGGCACAAAGTCCACTAGACACCAGGGATTTTTTTTAAGGCAAAATTGATTGGAGTGGCCCTTCCAGGTATTGGGCCTTGCCCACACCCACCCATACAACACCCAGCAGACTTTCTGCCTCCCTCCATCAGGGGCCGATAGAAGGAATTTTCCTCCATTCTACCTCTGGCTGGAGCAGAAAGCCCACTAGGGCACCAGGTGTTATTTTTGGAATAAGGAAGTGGCTCCCCTTGGCAATGTGCTAGTACACCTCTCATCCTCAAGGCCCAATCTGACCTCGAATCTGTGCGGGGGCAGAAAGCCCAATGGACCCCAGGGATTTCATTTAAAGGCAAAATGGGTGCGGCGGACCTCCCCGGAATCAAGCCTAGCCCCCATTCTCCCATAAAACTCCTAGCAATGTTTTCGCCACTGTGGGGGCAGATAGGGGGAAAGTCCCTCCAACCTGCCCCCAGAGTGGAGCAGAAAGCTCCCTAGACCACCAGGGTTTAAATTTAGATGAGGAGCACTCCTCCTGGCAATGGGCAAATGCTCTCCCCTATCCCAGGCCCTAAAGACTTTTTGCCCCCCCCCCCCTGGTGGGCAGAAATCCCATCAGACATCAGGGAATTGTTTGTCAAGATAAGGGTGGGGGGCAACTCGTCTAGGCATTGGGCCTGACTCCACCCCTCAAATGGCACACAACAATCTGTCCTGTGCCCCCCTGAGTCAGATAAGAGGTTTTTAACTCCAATCTGCCCTGGCAGGAAGGGCAGAGAGCCCAATTGACACCAGATTTATTTTTTATTGCTACAAGGTGTGGGGGTGGCCTTTCCACCTGCTCACATATCAGAACTATCCTCCACCTCCAATATGACCCTAACAGTCATTCTGCCCCTCTGGGGACTAAAGCGTTCCCATCTTTTGGCAAGTAGAATTGGGTTAAATCACAATATCAACCTACTTCTATGCTCCACTTTTCAGGCTCAGGTCAGCTTCCATCTGAGGAAACCTACCAGTTACAAACCTTTCTAAAACTGGACATCCAGAGGCGTCTAGGGAGGTATGTCTTGCATAAGGTAGGTACTAGGTTACCCTATGGGCAGGGCACTGTGTAAGTAAAAGGGAAGACATGTGCCTTTATGTATGGCATGTCCTGGTGGTGACAAACAGCCAATTTTGTTTTTCACTGCTGGGAGGCCTACTCCTCTTATAGGTAGCACTGGGAATTCTTTCATATAAGTTTCAATTCATAATTCCTAATCGGAAATGATTGGTGTTGCCATGTTTGGTATGTTTAGAATAATGGTGATAAATCCTGCTCACTGATGTAGTTGGATTTTGCATTACTGTTTTAGAAATATCACTTTTAGAAAGTGGGCCTTTCTCTGTGCTTATGACTCTTTTGTGCGTTGCAGCCTGACACGCTTGGTGCATACTTTCCAGGTAGCCACAACACAGGAAGGGCTGGGTGTAACAGAGGATGTGTCACAATTATTCTGCATACTGATTGTTTTCCTAGGCTGAGAGAGGTCATTCCCACTTTACATTTGTATAGGTTTTGTCCTGCCCTCTCACAAAGGGCTGATTTACCCCCTACTGATTGTCTGGAGCCAGTGCTGGGTTAAAATTGATTGATGTGCACTTCTAAGGGTTCCCTTGAAATCACCCTTTAATCAAAAAAAATTTGAGAATAAGTAGAGGGACTGTGACCTCATGTTTTAAGACACTGCTTGGGACTTCTAACCAGAGACTGTTGGCTCTACATTCTGTGCATTGCCAGAGAACTGCTGTGGTGCCAGGAGGAACCACCATTTGGACTACCAGCTTTTGTTGTGCTGGCCTGCTGCCGACTGATTGTTGGGATACAGGAGGGACTGATACTCTGCAACTTGACTTATGTGCTGGCCTGCTGCCTGCCTACCTGCTTCTGTGACCTACCAGTGCATTCCAAGTGCATGTATGTTTGCCTCCCTGTTAAAGAAGTCTCAGGCTATCAATAGACTTCCCATGTCCACTGTTACCATGAGACTCTACCACTGGGGAGTCCGGTAATCTTGACCTTGATTTGAGGGTGCCTGATCAGACACTGAGTGCATTGTTTTTACTCCCAAAAATGATGTGGCACTGTGGCCAAGATCAGCTCTTCCCCATGGCCTCTCCCCCTCAGCGACTGGAACTGCTACAGCAGGGGGTGATTGAGGATACCAGCTTTTACAGAGCCATGCAGAGCATCTCGACTTGGCCCTTCAATGTCACATCGCCTAGAAACCCGCAACGGGCCAGCCACATATGGATTAATAGCTGGCTTTACACCCGGAGCCACATCCTGTGGGAGCAGCTAAGCGAAGCTGTGATCGGAGGAGGCAGGTACCATCCTTGAGGCCCACCAGTATCCCAACCGGCATCTTCTCCAACAAACGCTGTTTTTGTTCTTGAGTAAATGGGTCCCCAGGGACGCGTAGAATGCAATAATTACAAAAAGGTACTGTGTTGTGGGTAACTGAACCATGCGTTTGCGGGAAGCTGCATTTGGGTTCAGGGGGGGGGGTTGGGGCACAGCAAGGTCTCTTACAGGTGGCCATAGCTTGTGCTTCCCTACCTTTACTCTGTGTAGCATACCTTGGGGGCATTTGATTTCTTGTAAGAATTATGGGAAGCAACCTCGATGGTTGTCCACGAACATGGCAGGGTACCTCTGCATTGATATTTCCTGACTTCAGGAGACTGTGACTCTAAGATCACTGTATTCTGTGTAGTAGATGTGCAAGGGCTTCAGTTACCTACTCTGTTTTCTAATGCACTCATTTCAGCTGGGCCATAGTGAGTATTTTAACCCTGCTAGTAGGAGGGCAGGTGTTCCTGTGCCTATGTGTACTTTTCTGTTATGGATTTGACTTTCTACTGCATTTCATGCCCTAAATGTTTTCGGATATCTTCTGTTTTTGCCTTGCATTATCCAGGATAATGAGTAATTTCATTGGATGCACAGTATTTATAATTCATGTTGTTTTGGTCCTGTTTTATGTACAATATGCTATATATTTATTATCTAAATCTGTGTGGAGTTTCTTTTGTGGTGTATTCATTGTGTTCCTGTGTCCGTGTGTTGCACAAACACTTTACACATTGCCGCTGATGATAAGGCTGCCTGCTCTGTGCCAAGCTACCAAAGGGTGAGCACAGACTATCTTTGGTGTGTAACTGACTTACCCTGACTAGAGTGTGAGTTTTGCCTGGCTTAGGTGCTTACCCTATCCAAACAGAAACCCAATTTGTAACAGACTTCATTACTGATGTACCTGATTCCAATAGTTGTACTATCACATGGGTAATCATAGATCTGTTTTAAAAAATGACTCATTTTTTTACCTTAATATAGATACCAACTGCATGATCTCCCCACAATCATTGTATTAGACGGAAACTCACAATTTGTTTCTGTTTTTCAGAGCCATCTATGTAGTTCTTTGGACACTGGTGCTTGACTCTTGTCTGCCTGCCACCGACAAACTGATGGCAGGATGAATGAATAAATCAGGCCGGGGAGCAGACCCTGAGGTTTTTATTAACAACGAATTCCATTGTGTGGGAGACCTTAATATCGCTGACAGAATAAGCCTACAATAGCCTACAATAATTCCAGACACACCACTATCGGGGTATCACCCTTTCACTGTGTAACAGAGATGAACCCACATATGTTACCTGAGGATGTTGCAGTCAAACTCGGCCTGTACCCACTCAACAGAAATTAATAACACATTTGTCTCAGCAGCAACAAGAATTACTCAAACATCTACAAGAAGCAAAAGCAGACCTGACGAAGCAGGCCAATCGTATACAAGCCCCTACTTCTAAGAAAGGGGATCAGGTTCCTCTCCATAAGACATATATGGCTCCAGGGACCACACTAGCTAAAACCTGAATATGTGGGTCTCCTCCCTGTGGATAGTACAATCAATCCTGTAACCGTATGCCTCATATTACCCAATGACTTACCTTTCCATGCAGTATTCCATTCTGCCCTCCTAAAACCCCTTCTGTGCCCAGACCCACTAATCACCTCCAGCCCCTCTTTTAGCTATCGATGGACAGCTGAGATTCAGGGTTACAAGAATCCTAGATGCCAAAAGATCAAAAGGGCATTTATATTACTTCATAGACTGGTAAGGGTATAGTCCAGATGTTCAATCATTGGAACCAGCTGCCAATGGGAACCAGCTGCCAATGTGCACGCCCCTATCTGCGTCATGCACACCATCTCAAGAAGCACAGCCTATTAAGTCCTTATTGATAGGGGTAACTGTCATGACCCAGACTTTCTTGTGGTTTAATCCTCATCTACCTTGTGTGTGGGGGCTTGTAGGATCGAACACATATCTCAGTGCCTCTCTCTGTGTTTATGGGAATCATTGCCCAGTAGGCTTGACAACAATATTGGCATGGTAATAATCTCCAAAGTCCTAGACCACCAAGTCATGAAACATCAAAGCACAAATAGTAACATCTCCCCTGCCTTCAGGCTGACTGATCATGACTATGGTGATATTTGGGACGACTCATAGGCATGTGGCTATGGGGCTATTTCAACTGACTCCTCAGGATTTGGGAACGGTATTTATACCACACACAAACCACAAGGCAGTGCTTTGCTTACCACCTGGTTGAACAGGATGGATACTCTTCAGGCATCCCGCTCACCTGAACTTCTTCACGACCCAGCTGGGATGTTGTGTGTTTATCTAGGAACCATAATCAATATTACCATTCTATGCCCTTACATGACTATAATCGATAATATCCATATAACGGCATAAGGATCAGATCCATAATTTAGTAAATTGCCCTTGCAGTCCAAAGCACGGCAAAAGCTAATTCCTTAGATTGCTAGAAAGCACAATGAGTTCTTTCAACATACCAAACCTCTAGCAACCTGGGAAATCCCCGTTAGCTTTGTTTTGATTTGTAATAGAACTCCTGCAAGCACTATAAGACCGGCCAGTTCTTAGTGACATCTTTATTGACGTCTTATGTCCAACCTTACGTCAAACCCGGCCCCTTTCAGGTATAAATATGCCAACGCTGCCTTAGGCAAGCGCACGGTGGTGAATTCTGGAGCAGAACAGCTGTCCCCTTGCAGAGAGCCCAGCAGACGTGAGAAGCCCACGTACGCTGCCCTTCCTCTTTGACGCGCTGAGAAAGATGCTGTCTTTTCTCCTGCCGAGAAAATCCAGCTCCGGCGTTTCCAGCCTACCCTTGCGGGTGACTGGGATATCGGATCCTGAGAAGGAGATACCAGACCTCCTACATTCTATTCCAAAGGTACGGTGCTGACTAAACCCTTAGAGAGAATTCTTGGATCAGACTCTTGGCAAAACCAACTTAACTTAAACTGCTACTTACTTACTCCCTCCCACGTATTAGGCTTAGGTCAGGTACATCGGGGTAGGCATAGTTAGAAGCACCAGTTGAGGTCGTTAGCCAATGTATATATGAATGTATATATTGTATATATTTTATTCATTTTAACTATCTTATGGCTAAGAAACCATATCAATGCTTTTACAGTATTATTTCATAATACTCCTTTTACTGTACGTAATTTACTTTATATTAAGTATTGCAATTGTGGCAATCCATTTCTCTTGCATGAGAAGGAAGACTGTTCAATAAATCATACCCTTTATTGAAAACGCCTGTCTCTCTCTTCTCTGCACTCTGGTGAAACTAAGAACGCACGTCTGACTGAGTGAAATAATTGTCTATTGTTTTCACACGACTCTAGAGATTTACTCTTATTCTGGGGAGAAAAGTTGTCATGTTATGCGGTTGTCGGAATCTGAATCCCTTCTTGTCTGAGCCAGGGAAGCTGATCACTTCCTATTCAGTCAAGAAAGTTTCCAGTGACCTCTGAGCTAGCTGGCGCAAACCTAAATTAAGTCTAACATAGTCAGTAGAGACCTAGAAGACCACAGTCCTACGTCTACACTGCTGTTTATGTTATTCCAATGCGCAGGGCCTAGAGGGAAAATAGGAACTACACTACATGGCGCCCAACATTTGGTAAGGCGATAAAACTAACGCAAGACGTAGAGTAACTCAGTCGTGCTTTTTCACACAGACCCTTTTTCCCATGAATACTCCAATAGACGTCTGGAGTGGGTGAAAGGCTAAAATCCCCCGGTACTTAATAGGAAGAGATTCCTATGTAGAGTTTTTGGTTTAGTAAACGTTGAAGGATACAGTGTTCCAAAATATTGTGCACCTAATCTTTGTTTCCTTGAAACCTGATCTGCAAAAAAACAACAACAAAAAAAAACTTTTCTGACAGTAAAATGCCAGACAGTGATGAGGAAAGGGATGCTGCTATATTAGCAAATCAACCCCTAGAGGAGGCACGATTCTCCTACAGAATGACCGGGATGCTATCCTCATTCCGGTCAACATAAGAAAAACAATAACTTTAAAACTTATAGAAAATGGACTGACAGCACGAAGTGGTACAGTCATTTTCGTGATAGAGGCACACGAATATCGGCAGACAGAGGTATTCTATTCATGGATAAACTTTCCAGTGGCAAACGCTACAACACACGAATTCCACTATTACAAAATAGAGGAACCTCCGGAAGAATACTCTCCTTTCGAGGAGATTGAAATTCCATTAAAATACCAAGAGCACCTGCTTTGGTTTAAAGGCGCCCTAAAACATAATGATCACATCACCCGCTCGGTCCACTAGGTAGACCAGGAGCAACGTGGCCGGTTCTAGCCAGCTATACACCACATCCTGACCTCGAAAAAATGACAGACAAGGAACTTTTAGCACAGCTAAAATTACTAATTAAAATTCACAGACAGTTAATCCAATATGTAATGAGGACTGCAACAGTCCAACCAGGAGTTAACATTCAACAGCTGACCCCTCATCAGGGGAACACGAATAAAATTACACCACAGAACATACAATCATGTCTTGGTAAAACACCCACAAAACGGGAACAAATTACATTCTGGCTAGCACAAAAAATAACTCAGATAGAGGCAGAATTCCCAAACACTACCCCTAGCGAGAAACACAGAATTCTGACCATCTGCCTTCCAATGGGGGTCGCACCACATGTGGAGGACTGACAGTTTGGGTACAGTCTTGGCTTCCATTTACACAAAAACACATGGTGTTCCGTCTCTGGTGGTAATACCAGATGTACTAAGACAGATTCAAAATGAATACGGTCCAGAGCCTGCGTTAACTCTTGGTATGAAATTGCTAAAAGACTTCAAGCAGGTCTCGGCTATATTATTAGCCAATATAAAGGGAGAAGCAGCCTCTGTGGCGATCCGCCAGAAATTGAAAGAAACAGATATAACAGATCAACCAATTGAACTTGCCAGAATCATAGAAAAATCCTATGAAGAACTAGGTAGGGATAGTTTGGGTGGTAAACCGGTAAAACTCCAACTACTTGAAAATCCTGAAAAAATAAACATTTTAAAAATAATCAAAATACTCCAAAAATGAGCTGGGATGGAAATAAACAATCCAGTCCAAAAGAAAAAAGATTCCAGTCCAGAGGAAGGTCTCCTCAGCGGAGGGAAAGAACTCTGAACCGAGAACACCAGTCCCCCAGAGGGAGCCCTCTGAGAAAAGATATAACCTTAGAAATAGGGATAACTTGAAAAGCCTGATAGATATCAAAGTAATGATACACGTCCCTCTCGATCTTTTTCGCAGAAATCGGAAAGAAGAGGACAGTCAGAACCAAGGGAAGAGCACACCAAGTCCAAAGACAAGGAACCCACTCAAAGTAAAAAATTACAATTTCCAAGAAAGAAGGTAGCCAGTATTAGAGTAATCGAACATGCCGAGAATACTGAGGACACAGCTGAAAAACGGAGAGTGGGCACAGACAATGCTAGACAGCGCAGCAGAAATCAGCATAGCTCGCAAGATCCTGATGAATCATCTGGAGAAAGTGGACAGGAATGAATACATTCAAGTGGAAACTGTAGATACCAGAGTTGGCGAACCTCATAAGATATACGAAATAACACTGCGTATAGAGGGAGATAAGACTAGGAAAATAAGGGGTCTGTTTTGGCATAACCTCTCAAAAGGCTATGACATCTTATTAGCTGAAAAAGATTAGCCACCATAGTTTGTCAGGGAGTGCCCTCATGGCGAAGAAATGATTATGCCTGCCTTCTCAAATCATATTCCAATTCACACTAAATATATATATGCAAGGAAATGGACAGTAGCTCAAGCACCTGCATTATATAAGAATCATGTAGGATGGGATGAGGACTCTCCTCCTCACAAAATCCAGTTAAAATGTCAACCAACTGCACAAAGGCAGTACCCAATTAAGCAAGAAGCTAAAAAACAGGTCAGGGAGATTTTAGATCAACTTGAATACCAAGGGGTGATTAAAACATGCACCTCTCAAATGAACAATCCTTTGTTTCCTGTCTCCAAACCAGACGATTCATATCGTCTAGTCTTGGACTACAGACACCTTAACTCAAGTTGCAAAACATTTGCTGTACAAAATTCGCACAGTGTGGCACTAATGAATAACATAGTTCGCAAAAAATACAAAACAACACTAGACATTTCTAATGGGTTCTTTTGTCAAAATATTGCACCAGAAAGCAGGTACTTGACCACTTTCTCAATAATAGGGTCACAGAAAATTTCTGTAGGCTCCCACAGGGATTCAAGAACAGCCCAGGACTATTCTCAGCCAGAGTAACAGAGTTACTACAAATGTATGATGATGAGGCATTATCTTATGTCGATGACATTTATCTCACAGACGACGAATTGGATACTCACTTGAAAAGAGTGAACACCATAATACTTGGGTTCGCAGAAGAGGGTTACAAATTCAACTTTAAAAAGTCACGAATTGCCCATCTAACTGTCTTATTTTTAGGATACGAATTATCAAGTGAAGGAAAAAGCCTAGCAGACAACTTCTTGGAGAAGTGCGCTGTACTCCAAGCACCGAAAACGCTGAAGAACTTACAATCAGTTCTAGGCTTTCTGAATTTCGGAAGAACTTACATTCTTAACTATGCAGAGAGGATTAAACCTCTCTACGAATTAATAAAACCTGATTTTAAACCAATCAACTGGACTCAAAAACACACAGAAATTTTGAGATCACTGCAAACAGACATGTTAGCTAAAACAAAATTAGAAACACGTGACAATACACGCAACCTTGTAATCCGGGTCATCCCAGGAAGATGCAGATTCACGTACCTGACCTCTAATGAGGGAGAAATGGTACCAATAGCTTACAAATCACATTTGTACACACAAACAGAAAAAACATTCAGTCTCACAGAAAATACTGTAAAGGCAGTTCAAACTTCTGTAGCAAGAGAACGAGCCCTAGCCCAAGGCAAAAGAATAACTGTTTTCATAGCAGAATCAGCCTTCGAGGCGCTATTCAGCCCAGTAAATCTAAAAACAGTGATACTAGATCTGAAATGGATAAAGTGGGAAAATTCTCTTGCTGCAGAAGACGTGACATACTATTTTGTCCCGAACATGAAAAAACTGAATGATTTAAAATATCAAAAAGAATATCCTCTGTCAATCGAAATTCTGCCTCTCCAACAGTACTCTTGTATAATCTATACAGACAAATTTGTACAGCATTACAATGTAGATGATAAATCATACAATGCAACCTGCACGATTGTTAAAGGTCGCTGGCTCTGCGGTAAATTCAGACGGACAATAACAAAAACTGAATCACTGAGAAAATGTTCGGCTCAGCGAGCTGAAATCAGATCTTTAAAGATGGCGCTTGAAAATGCCGAACGTGAATTCCCGACACAAATAGTGTGCGATTCACATTTTTGCGTCAATTCTTACAGTAATGATTTGCAGAACTGGATTCAAAATGATTACAAAGATGACACAGGTGCCACAATCAAGCATAAAATGCTTTGGAAACAAGTAGCTCTTTTACAGAAGGAACTACAAAAGACTCACTTGATATAGACTCTGAGTCATCAACGTGATGGCGTTCACGTTGCAGGGAATTCATTGGCTAATACAGCCTCAGCGGAAGCAACTAAACCGGCTTCCGTAGCCACAAAAAAGCGCTCAGAAAAATACATAGACAGGGAAACCATGCTGGCGGTAAAACCGTCTTCAAAAGGCAACTGTGCAACACTACCTGTGAACTATCCACTCAATTATACAAACATAATTGATGCAAACTCCGTTCCTTTTGCTCGAATCCCTGGAGTGGGGGATAGGGTAATTCCAAACACGAATCGGAGAATATTTTTAATAGCAGACGCACACATGGGATTGGGTCCGAGGCACAACCAGATTAAGGAATCTCTGACAGAATTACAATCAGAATACTGGTGGCCGGGGATGAGCCTGCAACATTATAAATTTGCAAAGAGCTGTCCAGACTGCAACAGAGACCGCAGTAACGAGCCAACCGGAGTAATGCCATGGCCATTTCTGTAGGTAGCATAGGGCTATCTACACATGAAATCCAGCGTCCTATTAATTTGTTTTAAGACTATATTCACTTAAAAATGTGGCCCCAGCGCTCGGCTGACGCCAGAACTGTTATAAAAGATTTGCGAGTCTTTATCGGCACATACGCAATTGCTATGCTTAATTCTGACCAGGGTCCTGCTTTTAGCTCTCGAGCTTATAAGGAGGCCATGACCAGCATGGGCATTGGGTTGCGGTTCTCTTGTCCCTTCCATCCTGAGGGAAACGGGGTTGTGGAAAGAAAAAACCGAGACATAAAGCAATCTATAACAGCAAAGGTATTAGGTTCGGGTGATGGGTGGGTCCAGCATTTAACAAGTGTCCAACGTAGTCTTAATAACTTGCCAAAAAATTCTCTAAAAGGTTTCAGCCCGTACGAACTATTGTTCAGAACTAGAATGTATGTTCAGGACTTGGATAGTCATGCTTCAGTGGTAGAAAATAAGAAAAAATGCTTTGACATCAAAGATCGTTTGGCTGTTTTACAGGACTTAAATGAAACAAGAAAAGCCCTGAGCAACATAAAGTTAAAACAACAGCCAACAACCACTGAAGACACACCACCTGTCCCAGCAAGACCTGTCTGGATTCCAAAGATTGGGGATCTGGTCAAAGAGAAAATAGCGGTTAAGAAGGAATTTGGGCCTTCTTACAGAATGTTGTACCTGTCTTAGCAATCAACAGAACAAGATCAGTGGTACTACCGCCCCTTGCTGGTAAAAAGGAGAACCGAGTTGTATCAATCGACCTGGTAAAACCACAATCATGTGGCCAATAATAAGTAGTAGGCCCAGTGGAGTCCAAAGAAATAACAGAATACCCAAATGTGCTAGTATCCAAGAGATTCAAACTGAAAGACTAATCACATTTGATAAACCTACAGTAAACAAAAAAGGACTATGCAACAATGCCATGGAACTTGTGCCTCTTGAAACCCAAATTGAAACAGTTCGTCATGAAACACCAGTCTACAATGATGTAGCATCAGAATGTGCTAATGAAAGGCAAATTGAAAAGACAATTCCAACAATTGACAGAACTGCATCTGGCTACTTTATCAATTTCGATAACTTTTCTGAAGATCCAAGTGAACAAGAAGAAACGCCAAAAACAAAAACATTTAAAGACAAAGCAACAGAACTCTTTTATCAACTCAAAGAAGCATATCTAAATGCACCGTTGATTGAACATTGGATTGTATCAGGGGTACTCATACTCCTACTATGCCTAATTTTAGTTTTAATTTTAGGAAAATTTATTACAGTACAATGGACACAGCAAGTCAGAACATCAACTTAGTTCTGAAGCCACACAAGTCATCTCACATCGAGAAAAGAGAACTATCATCAGTAAATGTCACAGCCATTCCAATACCCGGCGGGGTAGTTTGGGACAAAACAGATTACGAAATATATGGACCGGTCAAACTCTTGAAATATCCTCATCAGTTCAAGGTTTCATTAAGTGACTTCATAAAACCAAGTACATTCTCTGATGATTGGGACTTTGAAAGCATAAATAATATGATGTCGGATTTAGTTTTGTCAGCAAAATTTACAGAACATAATTATTTGCAAGGTTTATGAACAGATGTATTGTTTTTCTCATTATACAGACCACTATTTGCATAAATCTGCTCAACCTAGAAATGCTTTTAAATATAACCAATGGGAACATTGTGCTACTCCACCTAAAAGCAGTTCAAAAACATTCTATGAGAAATTCCAATACTTCTCAGGGTTTAACACAAGTGATGCAGAAACATTTTATAATAAACTGTTAGATAAAACAGGGACAAAAACCGTGCTGACAAATACTAAATTTATATATTGAGAAGCATTTTATGAAAAAATAATTACATTTGGTTTTGATTTCTGGAAAAACAACATTAAAACAAAAACCATCTGGGGTACAAAAGATTGGCAGGTACAAGGCCTAGAAGCATTATTTCGAGCCGGCATGATCCCAGAACAAATAATGTTCTTGAATGACACAATTCAACAAACGACCTGTCTTGGCCTAGCCAAGATTAAAGACCTTAACAAACCATCTATTCCAAAGCCAATACCTGATAATGCAACCACAGATATTGAGGTAGACGTATCCCAAGTTTTACATGAAAACAGAACACATCCTAATTGGAAAAAGTGGTTAATCCGGCCTACAGACACAAATATCTGTCAAGACACATTCTTGAACAAAATACAGGGGTTAAAAATGACCAGACCAGACCCTAGATACTCCCAGAGACAACATCCAGGGATAGTAACAACATACAGTTTAGGGAAACTATGCCTTGAATGGCTACAAACATCCAAACTGGCAGAAATTAAGCAACACTTATCTTTACTTAAAGATGGTGCTGACTTGCGCGATTTCATAATGGGACCACGCAAACAGCGTCAAAAACGTTTCCTAGCGGCCAGTATATACGCTGCTTACAACGAGGCATGGAAAGTGACTCAAATTGAGACAGGAGAGAAAATACGAGAAATTGATCGTATTAATTTGGAAAAATCACTTTCTGTTGTGGACAATGGGTTAATTACTCTGTCTTCCAGAATATATTCACTGGACAGTATTGTATCATCTGCTATCGATATAATAGACCAGGACTTGCTAATGTTACAACATGGCCAGTCCCAATTATGTCTATTGTACAGCTATGCTGGACGTTGCAAAACCTGCGTTCAGGCTATGTGCCATGGCGTTTAATCAACACAACGTCATTGTTTTCTATCTTTAACCTTACTGATAAACCAATCAGTTTGGCACAGAAAGGAGCAGACTATACAATCCTGAGCATTGAAAAACTTGAGAGATTACCATTGACAATGTCAGAAAGACCTGTCATTGAATGGATAATACACGGAATAATCACAATTCCGATAACAACTTTCCAATTTAAAAATTGCCAAGAGTATATACCAGCAGGCCAGTATGAAAGGTTGGGTAAAGGATACATTAAGTCATCATGGAAATTACCTTATACACACACATGTTATAGTGACAATAACAAAAATGTATTTCTTAGCGGTAATGAGTGTAAACAATCACTAAGCGGTATACTTTTGTGCCAAGGTATTAACTTGCATGGGGCCTGTGAGGGGACTTCAAATAACCTTTCATGCCACCAGCACGGCACACCTGCAACACAGATAGAGCCATTCTTTAGATAACTTTCTAACAGGAGTTACGTTCTAATAACGGACCACAGCTGTTGTGGCATGGTGCCAGGGAAAGCATATCTCATAAGCGTTACTTCCATGGTCACTTGCTGTATGCAAGCATTGTATCCAAATGGCCCTGGAGACTCAGAGGCTCCGATTTGGCCTCCGTTGAATATCTCTTCTATACGAATTGATACTTTAAGCAGAATGAAGTCTGTGCTTTTACAGACAACAGTGCCCATCACGTCATCAAAAGAGACGTATGATCTCCAAGTTACAAGGACAACTGCAGAGATACATACACTTTTATCAACAAATTGCCCCGTGCATTTCGTAGAAATGTTAAGCCAAATCCTAAATATGTCGGATGCCAGTGGTATCTCGTATGTATTTAAGACAATTTTTTCGAGAATGTTAACACCCTTCGAAGCAGTCCTGGGCATCTTACCCAATTTTGTCCATTCGGTCTTTGGTGGCCTACCACTACTTTTGGGACTCGTAGCACGGATTTTATTTTTGACCCTAATGCTCCGATATGGCAAGCCAAAACGCAGACATGACTCCAGCGACAATGGAAGAAACGATCCTAGCTATACGCTATAGGGACCGCATAACTAAAGTCCTTGGATTAGCCCAGCTAAGAGATTGAACATGACCTGGTTTCTTTCATTCAGACCTATATGGCAGACCTGCATCTTACCTGTGCTTCAATGTATGCTATGCGGAGAGGAATGCGTGTTAGACACCTGTCTTGCACTACAATCAGCAGTACCAATGGATATCGATACTTTGCTAAGTCCTTTAACAGCTCATGCATCGTGTTGTTCCCAGCAGTTACCAATCCTGGTGGCCGCATTCGTTGAGACTTCTGCGCTACGATTAGGTGGTGGCAGTGAAGCAAGAAATGAAAGAAACATCACCCAGGTTCGACCCTCTGTGAGCATTGCTGATCCTGAAATCGATGATAGCAATCATTCTCACGACTGCCAGGTTACAGCATTATCAAACTTGGTCGAACTGTCACCTGAATATGCAGACCAATTTTTTGCGAGTCTGTCTGAAATGATGTTCTCCCCTGAACAGAAACAATAACTTTTTGGAAAACAATCTGGCACACAGCGTTTCCATGAACTCTGAATTCAGCCTTCGGCTTTGATAAACAAGAGCTACTAAAAACGTTTGGAACTATTTTTTCCCCCGCTCATCATGAAATTATTTTTTCCAAAATTCCAAATATTTACCTTTTTTCTGGCACACGTACTTTGCTTAAAGTAGATCTATTCATAAAGAACAGAGCTTCTATTTTTAGTAGATCTAGAGACAAAATATTACCTCAGCCTCTAGCACATTTTACAGCAACTGTGTTTATATGTGATGAAATAGTCTCGCCCTTCTCTTCTGTATTGAGAGACATTTCATGTGTAATTTTTCGCAAATCGTTCAGTTGGTATACATAAGCAATTTTTCTGAATGACCATACTGCTTAAAACGTACAGTACCTGTTATCATTTTCATGTATTTCGTATACACCATTTCAAATGCAAAATGTATTGTGGGGTGGGTTGAAATACACATGTACCTTTATTGCTTAATTTTAGTAATTGATGGACATAAAATCGTGGAGTGGGTGTTGTGTGTTTATCTAGGAACCATAATCAATATTACCATTTTATGCCCTTACATGACTATAATCGATAATATCCATATAACGGCATAAGGATCAGATCCATAATTTATTAAACCGCCCTTGCAGTCCAAAGCACGGCAAAATCTACTTCCTTAGATTCCTAGAAAGCACAACGAGTTCTTTCAACATACCAAACCTCTAGCAACCTGGGAAATCCCCGTTATCTTTGTTTTGATTTGTAATAGAACTCCTGCAAGCACTGTAAGAACGGCCAGTTCTTAGTGACATCTTTATTGACATCTTATGCAAACGCACGGTGGTGAATTCTGGAGCAGAACAGCTGTCCCCTTGCAGAGAGCCCAGCAGACGCGAGAAGACCACGGACGCTGCCCCTCCTCTTTGACGCGCTGAGAAAGACGCTGTCTTTTCTGCTGCTGAGAAAATCCAGCTCCGGCGTTTCCAGCCTACCCTTGCGGGTGACTGGGATATCGGGTCCTGAGAAGGAGATACCAGACCTCCTACATTCTATTCCAAAGGTACGGTGCTGACTAAACCCTTAGAGAGAATTCTTGGATCAGACTCTTGGCAAAACCAACTTAACTTAAACTGCTACTTACTTACTCCCTCCCACGTATTAGGCTTAGGTCAGGTACACCGGGGTAGGCGTAGTTAGAAGCACCAGTTGAGGTCGTTAGCCAATGTATATATGAATGTATATATTGTATATATTTTATTCATTTGAACTATCTTATGGCTAAGAAACCTTATCAATGCTTTTACAGTATTATTTCATAATACTCCTTTTACTGTACATAATTTACTTTATATTAAGTATTGCAATTGTGGCAATCCATTTCTCTTGCATGAGAAGGAAGACTGTTAAATAAATCATACCCTTTATTGAAAACGCCCGTCTCTCTCTTCTCTGCACTCTGGTGAAACTAAGACTGCACGTCTGACTGAGTGAAATAATTGTCTATTGTTTTCACACGACTCTAGAGATTTACTCTTATTCTGGGGAGCAAAGTTGTCATGTTTATGCGGTTGTCGGAAGCTGAATCCCTTCTTGTCTGAGCCTGGGAAGCTGATCACTTCCTATTCAGTCAAGAAAGTTTCCAGTGACCTCTGAGCTAGCTGGCGCAAACCTAAATTAAGTCTAACATAGTCAGTAGAGACCTAGAAGACCACAGTCCTACGTCTACACTGCTGTTTATGTTATTCCAATGCACAGGGCCTATAGGGAAAATAGGAACTACACTACAGGGCTTCCTCTGCATTGTGGCCCTTCTGCAAATCTTCAACGCTGGGGACATCTTCTCCCCTGCAAATGCAGCAACACAGCGAAATTTCTTTTCTGCAATGTCCCACGGCTCTCCTGTGAATCTCTGCTGCTGCGTTATTCCTCTTTACTATGCTCCACTATGCTCTAGAACACTCTACTCCACACTATGACACGCCATTCCACTACACTCTATGACACATCACTCCATTATATGACACTTAACTCAATTCAACAACACAACATTCCATTCCAATCTACAGCACACCACTACACTCTACGATGCTTCACTCCACTCTATGCCATTCCATTACACTCCACTCTACGAGTTGCCACTCCACTGCACTGCGTGCAACTCCAGTGTATGATATGCCACTCCACTCTATAACATGGCACACCACTCTATGCCACTTCACTCTACACCCCTATTCGGTAAGACACACTACTAGACACCACTCAATGACAAGACTCACCACTCTACTCTATAATACACCAGTTCAGTATCCGCCACTCCACTCCATGACCTTCCACTTTAAAAGACTCTATTGCACTGTAGGAAGCAGGCTCCTTATATAGTGCAGTAAAATGAACTACACAGTGCAGGGAGTCCAGTGGTTCCCCCATAGGCAAGCATATTATTATAATGCTCTTTGTGGTAGTGTGGGCGAGTAGGTAGGCTTATTAGGGGGTAGTGCTAGGTATTTGTTGTACACACAGAGGCAATAAATGAGACACACACTCAAGAATAAATACGACAACAATTTTAAAAAACAAAGTCATATCTTTGTATATACTTTTAGAGCAACTTGTATCAAACATTTTCATTCTTGGAATCAGACACATTGCGAAAGCAATAAATGCTTTTCACATGAAACAAAATCTATTTTGCAATTTGGTAACCTGTTACCGAATCGCAAAATGGGTTTGTGATTCGGTATTTGGAAGGTGCGTGTTTAAGGCGTCCTTTCCAAATGCCGAATCGTAACGGTATGTATGAATGTTTGTGTGGTCGCAAAACATTCACAATTTACCACCAACTTGAAGGGCCATTGCAGTCAATAGGAAGATTGCATTGGTTAGAATGGGATGCAAAGGTGTCAGACCACCGCCAAAACAGTTACCACCATGTTTACTGCTAGAAAAGCATAGGGTTAGATAGCGTAGTACTGGGAACACATATGCCATTGCCTAATGGAAGCAACACCCCATATACTTTTGGGAGACACTAGAGTTCAGGGGAAGTTCTACTCCACAGGAGTAAGAGGCTTTGGAGTCCCGGGCTCAGGCATAGCAGACAGTTCTGGATTACCTGGGTTAGAGGTGTCGGAGGTCTTGGGATGCAGAATTTGTTCTTCACCGGCGGCACTCAGCTACAGGTTAGGTAAGGGTAGTCCAATGCCGTTCGAGGCTGTCATGCCCTAGTTCCTGCATTCACGCAGTTGACGCCACAAGAAAGTGGGCAAAGCCTTACAGGAATGGTGCTGTTTCCACTGTCATTTGACGGCACTGTGAAGATTCCTCTGGTTGGTGGTTGCAGTGAAGGGGTCAGTTACTGGACTGGTTACCAACAAGCCTTGGCTGCTGATCTTCAGTTGACAGGGTGATTCTTGTCAACATGATCTGTGCTGCTCTTCACCCCATGGCGGCCTTTACTGACGGTGGTGAGGGGGCCATGGGGTGGCACAACCAGTGCTGCAGCCACAGATGACCCTCTTCAGTATCCATTCCCTAGGTACCCGAGGTACCATTTATTTGAGACTTGTAGGGGTACTTGAAGTTGTGCCGATCATGGTGATTAATTACCTCACAGTGAGTTTTCTCCTCTTATCCTTCCATATTGAACTAGGTTGCTGGTTCTTTGAGTTGCTTTTAGTCACGAGTCAGCTGCCTTCACTATGTGGTTGACTCATTCAATATTAATGTACAACTGATCACCCACCAGTCCCTCCATTTTCTAGGACACAGATGCACCCTTGACTTTGCACCAAGGTAAAGGTTGTGTTGAATACATGACACAGCGGGTAAGCAATAATTGCCTGCATTTTTCATACGTTTTGCGGTAACAGTTATGTATCCTAAGATTTATGCCCATAAAACATTGTATGTGGACCCACAAGACACACCTTAAGTGCCGAATGTATTTGGACGCATTATCTATTTACAGGTAACATCATTACCAGTGTGGACTTGTCTGAGTGGTGATCCACTCCAACCAATGGTTTAGTATTTTTATTTATAGTTGATTCATTGCTACAAAACACGTATTCCAACCTAACTTCTCTTTGGTCCTGATGAAAGCCAAAACACCTCCAGGGAGGTTATTAGCTTGAAACATATCAACCATCACTTCTTTATGATAGGTTGAATTTCCTCCTGTCTGAGTATTGTTTTTAGCTCTAACCTATTGTTAAAATCTAGTTTGCAGTGTCAGCATTATCGGCGCCATCTTGCCCCCTTTTTGGGCCCATTCGTGCGCGTAAGCGGCAGCCATTTTAAATGCCATGGTCTCTCTGCCCATCGCCGGTAGCCAGCGCGTCTCTCTCTCTCTCCTGACCTCGCAGGCATCCCCCGCGCGCTGACAGCCCCCGCTCTCACATGCTTGGGCCATAAACCCCTCTTCAGCGCAACCCTGCCTCGGAACCCCATCCTGTTCCCAGCTCAACACCTCCCTCCATTTCTTTCATGATCCCGGGTCCTTTGATAAAACCCCCCTTTCCTCTGTGCCCGATTGTCCTGCTCGTTCCCAGGCCGCCACCTGGTCCTGCGGATGATGTTTATTGCCCCCATACAGTAGGAAGCTTCTCCCATCAAAGGATCCACGAGTTGATCAAAGCCCCCACCCCATGAGATCCGATCGACCACATGCATTCCGAGAATCGGCAGAATGCCCAGCTGCGTGACAATCGTCACCTGTTGTGACCGGGGTGGGGACTTCTACTGTAAATGTGTGTGGGAACGGGCTTGAAGCGGGGATTCTGAGGATGCCTTTCCGTACTTCAAAGTATTTGCAAGAATGTGCCACATGCAATGAACTGTAATAAAGATCATAAACCTGTGTATAAGAGGCCAGGCCTCAGAGATGCAGTTAGAGCACCTCGAGAAGATACCCTGTTGTCTGAGTTGATGTGTTCTGCTCCGTCAGAATAAAACTTCTGTTTCCTGCCTTCCAGTCTCCAGCGCCTGCCTCTTTGTTTGGTAACTTGAGTGGTATTAGAGGCGGTTAGCGCCGGGCAACTCTGAAAAAGGTCATTGGCCCTACCTTTTTCCACACCATAGACGCCCTTATAACGTTTTTTTTGCATATCTTAGATTTAGTTTTATATCACACACACTGATCTTCCCTCACCATCTCTTTCATCATACCCTACTCATCTATAGGTTTTAGGAGCCATCACTTGAACACTGAAAACATCCCTGAGCTCCTTCCTCTCCACTCACTCTATGACATGCCAGTCAACTCTATGAAATCCCACTCTACTGTATGCTACTCCACTCTACAACACACTACTCACCTTTATGCCCCTCCACTCTATGCTACTTATTTATTTATTTATTTATTTTAAGGTTTTATAGAGCGCGAACATGACCCATGAGGGTATCAGAGCGCTTCACAGATATCCTAGAGTAGTACAGGGTCATAGCACACAAAAAACAGGTAAAACGATACTCCACTCTTCAACACTAGGACATGCCACTTCACTCCACTCTGTAGGTTGCCACTCCAATCTATGACACACCAATCCACTCCTCACCGCTCCACTATATGATATGCCATTTCACTGCATGATACATAACTCCACTCTATGGGCCTGATTCACAGAACTAACTTAAGACAAAATCCTAAACTTACTACTTTTGGTATTCACAGAAAGCATTTCAGTCAGTCATTAAAACTTTATTCGGGTTATTACAACCATAAAAGTATACACAATACATTTATAAAATTTTATAAAAACACAAAATATATAAAATTTGTAAAATTGCAAATCAGTCCTTTCCGGGAGGAAACCCCAGTAACTTTGTTATTAATCAGTATCCTCCTAGGATGTGAAAATTACAAGGGTGAACATGAGAAAACATATGTGACCAGGTCTTCCAAACATAATACATACATTGAAGTGCAATCTCGTTACCATACGCCTATACCTCTGTACTCTGGAGAAACCCCCTGACTCGTCTCATGTATTTACCCAAGGCGCAGGCTATATCCAGATTTACCATCCCCACCAGGAGATCTACAGCTTGCTTTCTATTCATAATCCTATAAGTTTTGAATAGCGGGCCTAAAATCTCCTTACGTATATCAAGGGTCATCCTACAGTCTAATAAAATATGAATAATATCACAGGAGGTACCTAGCGTACATGTGCAATTGCCATTACTATTTATCATGTAATTTTTAACCCTGGTATTTACATAACAGGGGTTTATGCCCATTCTCAGTTTTAAAACCTCTCTTCTTAAGTGCTGATTCGGCAGCCTATCCAAGTAAGGGTAGGAGTGGACTTCTGAAATCCATACTTGGATCATATGGGACACCGATATTTTTTGTCGGAGATACTCTTAAGTCTGTCTTAAGTCTGTCTTAAGTCTGTCCTAAGTTTGTCTTAAGTTTGTCTTAAGACTGTCTTAAGTCTGTCTTAAGTCAAACTTAAGTCAAACTTAAGACAAAATCCTAACTTTACTACTACTAAATGCCTTCTGTGAATACCAAAAGTAGTAGGACAGACTTAAGACAGACATAAGACAGATTTAAGACAAACAAGACAAACTTAAGACAAACTTAGGACAGACTTAAGACAAAATCCTAACTTTACTACTACTAAATGCCTTCTGTGAATACCAAAATTAGTACGTTTAGGATTTTGTCTTGTTAGTTCCGTGAATCGGGCCCTATAACACACCACTTTACTCTATGACACACCACTGCACTCTATGACATGCCAATTCACTCTATGCCACTCTACACTGTTGCCCATCCACTCTATGATATGCCAGTCTGAGGCACGTCAGTCCACTCTTCTCTGCAACATGGCACTCCATTCTACACCAATCCACTCTATGCCCCTCTACTCTATGACATGCCACTTTGTGACATACCATTCCCATCTATTATCAGGGAGTTGTCAGGGAGGGATATCTGCAAAAAAGTAGTAACAAGATTATAAAGTCTACTAACAATAATTCCCCTCCCCTAGTATGATGTGCACTATGTGATTATGATTGCCTGCATATGAGCCTGATAAGGAGTGCACGGTTGCTAATGTGGCATGAACCTTTAAAGAAAGAAAGTACAAGGCAATATTATTGCTGCATGATATGATTATTCTCAGGTAATCGTTCATAGCACAGGGACAAGGTTTAACACAGGTACTACAACAGCATTACATACCATAAACAAAGATTGCTGTTACTCATGTCTGGAGTAATCTGTAATCGTTGGCCTGGGTGGAGTTTTCAGAGTTCCGCTATGCAGAACTCTGCAAAGTGACCAAAAACCTACACCGCACTACGCGGAGTTCAACAAGCAGCAGGGTGCATTAGTTTGTGCCGTTCATGCTTATTTGTAGCGACAGGCGTTTGTCTCGTGCTGGAAAATCAGTGCAAATGGCACCATTTCCAGCACAAGAGAGCGTTGCTTCGTTCTGATGCTCAAATAGATATTCTACTTGAGTGACAGCTTCCTCAACACAAGCATGTTTCTCAACGCGAGCGGTCATGGCCATCCACAACCCCCTGCATTGAGAAATCTGACCAGGAAGTTGTCTGGAGTAAGATTTTCCTCGCTCGTGCTCGCCAACTTAATGCTGGCGAGCCTGAGTATGCAAAAATTCCACAGAGCAGAGTTTTTCAGAAGAGAACTCTGCAAACTTCACAAATGGAGTGGAGTTCACCACCCAGCCCTAGTAATCAGATGCCACAGTATTAAAGCATAGGCTCATGATGCTATGATAATTCTTAATATTCTTTCTGCTGAATTCTTGCATGGGGCAAAGTAAAAGACGGTTAGTAGATTTTTAAGTTTGTCAACCCAGTCTTTCTTTGTTTGATGTCTCATTAATGTTTGTAACAAAGTAATTTCCACTCACGGGACCTGCCTTGCGAGGGGTAAACTGTATACTACAAAATGAAGTTAAGTCACATTAGCGCTGCACTCTTACTCTCCTGAGACCTGTCTGATTCACTGAAGTGCCAAGTCTCGCCACTGTCGTCATGCACAATCTCTGTGTATGTGAATGGCAGAAGTCCACACCAACAGTTCTCTGGATTCCTGGAATCACTGCCAGAGCCAAATTGGAGAAAGCGATCGCTGATTAAATGAGCCGCCTCCAATGCATGGTGCAGGATCCTGAAATCAGCAGCTCTCCCACCCCACGAAAAAGAGACCTGGATGCTGCAACTTTGACACAAAGGAAAGAATAATGAGCGCTCGGTGTTGGGCAAGGTCATTTTTATAGTAATGCCCCTCCCAATATAGCACCCACTCAATGGACTGACGCAAGACTTGTAGCATACTCCTGCAATATAAAACGACTCACAAAGTCAATGTAAACCAAAAGGCATTTTTTCAAAGTAGAAATAAACCATAATGCAACTGAGTTTCATACATAGTCTGTGTGTGCATGTAATAATCAAGTAAGAGCCTCACAATGAGAACAATAAACCACATGAAGACGGGCAAGCTAAAACGTCCCTCCTGTGCCTGCAGTATGCCCCCTGCCACACGGTCTATGCCCAACTGTGAAGGTATTATGGCAAGCATATTCCATCATGATATCTGTGGCCCTAGAGTGCCAATGAGTGCCACAACAATGTAATACTATGCCCCTACACTCTAAGATACTGTACGACACGCCATTCATTGACAAGCCACTTCACTCCACTCTATGACACACCATTCCACTCTGAGCAACTCCACTCTATGACCTTCCACTCTAAGACACTCTACTACACTCTATAGCATTCAACTCTACAACAATCTCCTCTACTCTATGACACTCAACTCCACCTACTGCCACTTTACTCTACTGTACTTTATGACACAATACTCCATTTTGAGCCACCCTATTCCAGTACTCCACTATATGACACTCTATGCTACTCCACTCAATATCAAGCTTTGCAGCTCTACTCTACCACACACTAAGACACTCCATTCTACAACCCTCTACTCCACTCTATGCCACTCCACTCCTCTGTAAGACGCTCCACTGTACGACACTGTATGCTAAGATACTCCGCTCATTTTATGATATGCTACTCCACTCTACTGTATGACACCCACGCCAATCAATCAATCAGTCAATCATATCATTTGTAAAGTGCACAAATCACCAGTGAGGGTCTCAAGGCGCTGGGGTGGGGAATTCTGCTACTGCTCGAAAAGCCAGGTCTTGAGGAGTTTTCTGAAGGTCAGCAGGTCTTGGGTCTGCCATAGGTGGATGGGGAGGGTGTTCCAGGTCTTGGCGGCGAGGTGAGAGAACGATCTGCCACCGGAAGTTCTTCAGAAGCAAGGGACTGTGGGGAGGGCGAGGTCAGTGGAGTGGAGCAGGCGGGTGGGGGTGTAGAAGCTGAGTCATCTGTTGAGGTATGTTGGTCCGGTGTTGTGGAGTGCCTTGTGTGTGTGTGTGGGTGAGGAGCTTGAAGGTTATCCCCTTGTAGACCGGGAGCCAGTGCAGGTCTCCCAAGGGGAGTGTGATGTGGCTTCTGCGAGGGATGTTAAGGATCAGGCGTGCAGAGACGTTCTGGATGCGTTGGAGCAGTCTCAGGAGTTTGCCGAGGCTCCTGCATAGAGGGCGTTTCCGTAGTCCAACCTGCTGCTGACGAGGACCTTGGTGACCGTTCTTCTTGTTTAAGTAGGGATCTTCTTGTAGATCCTGCGGAGCATGCAAAGGGAGTTGAAGCAGGAGGAGGAGACGGCATTGACCTGTTTAGTCATGGAGACAGTGGAGTCAAGGATGACCCCAAGTTTGCGTGCGTGGGTGGTGGGTATTGGGGCGGTTCCCAGTGCGGGCGGCCACCAGAAGTTGTCCCACGCCGAAGTGGTGGATCCAAGGATGAGGACCTCCGTCTTGTCCGAGTTCAGCTTCAGTCGGCTGTTCCTCATCCATTTAGCGACGGCCTTCATTCCTTCGTGAAGGTTGGTTTTGGCGGCGTGGGGGTCCTTGGTGAGGGAGAGGATCAGCTGCGTGTCATCGGCATAGGAGATGATGTTGAGGTCGTGCTGACGGGCGATGTGGGCGAGCAGTGCCATGTAGATGTTAAACAGAGTTGGGCTGAACGATGAGCCCTGGGGAATGCTGCAGATGATCTCGGTGGCTTCGGAGCAGAAGGGGGGAAGGCAGACGCTTTGTTTGTTTTCCAGCTCTCCGGGAAGGTTGCTGCCTCGAAGGAGGTGTTGATGACTTTCCAGAGATCGGGTGCGATAGCTGTGCTGGCTTTGTTGAAGATGTGGTGTGGGTGTGGGTCTGACAGAGATCACGAGTTGATGGTGTTCATGATCTTGATGCTGTCGTCTTGCGGTGGAAGAATGTGGCCAGCGAGTCGCACAGGTCTTGCGAGGGTGTGACATCGTTGGTGTTGGAGCTGGGGTTGGAGAGTTCTGTCACAATGTTGAAGAGCTCTTTGCTGTTTTGCACGTTGTTGTCTAGGTGGTCTTTGAAGGAGGCCCTTTTGGTGGATCTGATGAGGTGATGGTGTCTGAGGGTGGCGCTCTTGTGGGCTGCATGGCTGCCCGGTGTTCGTTCAGAGCCAGATCTTCTCCAGCTTTCGTCAGGTTTGCTTGGAGGCCGGAGGTCTTCAGTGAACCAGCCGGCTTTCTTGTTGGTGTGACTGTTGGAGGGTTTCTTGATTGGGGCGAGGGTGTTGGCGCAGTCGTTGATCCACTGTCTGAAGTTGTGGGCGGCGGTGTTGGGATAAGTGGGGTGGCGGGTGGGCTCTGGGCGAGGGTGGTGGTTAGCTGGTCTTCGGTCACTTTGCTCCAGCAGCGGCGAGGCATCTGTTGGGTGCTGTGGTGTGTGATAGGTTTCTTGAAGGTGAAGTGGATGCAGCGATGGTCAGTCCAGTAGAGTTCAGTGGTGTGGTTGAAGGAGACGTGGGGGCTTGCGGAGAAGATGGTGTCAAGCGTGTGACCGGCAGATTGGGTGGGTTTGTGACGAGTTGTCTGAGTCTGAGGTTGGCTAGGTTGTTATTCAGAGTTGTGGAGTTGCTGTCGTTATTCTCGAGGTGGAAGTTCAGGTCCCCGAGGAGGATGTAGTCCATTTAGGTGAGGGTGTGTGTGCTGACGAAGTCGATGATGGAGTCACTGAAGTGTGGTCGGGGCCCGGGGGGTATGTAGATGAGGGTTCCTCTGAAGGGTGTTCAGCCGTGCTGAGGGTGTTGATGTTGGTCAAGACTCTGAGAGTGTTCCTGTGGACGATGGCGATTCCTCCTCCTGCTCCATTGGTGCGGTCCCTGCGGGTGATCTTGTAGCCTACCGGGACGGCAATGGCTATGTCAGGCGCCGAGGCGGGGTTCAGCCAGGTCTCCGTCAGGAAGGCGACATCTCGGGAGGTTGAGTCGACTAGGTCCCAGAGTTCAACGGCGTGTTTGCTGATGGAGCGGGTGTTGAGAAGGATGCATCTGAGGTGGTTGGGTTCTTTCCTGGTTGGCAGCATGGTGGGGCGGATGCTTGTGAAGCTGCAGTTCTGGCAGGTGAAAGCTCCGTGGATGCGCTTTGGGGTGGCCAGGAAGCAGGTGTGTGATCGTCCGGTGTTGAGTGCATGGTGGGTTCTGGCATCGTATTGGTGTCGGGCATCATAGTGTTCATGGGGTCCAGGGGTCCTGGCCCCGGGCGCTTCAGCGTGCCAGAGGCGCACCCGCTGCACGCGTCCACTGCGTGGCCGCTGCACGGCCTCCATATGAGGGAATGTGGGAGGGAGGAGCAGCTGGGAGGCGGGAGCAGGGCGGCAAATGGGATTGTAGGGGGTCGGGCCGCAGGGACGCAGCATCGGAAAAACAGGCAGTGGCCACGGGAGAACTGGGCACAGGAAGGAAAAACAAGTTTGGGGAAGAAAACAAGTACAGGCACAGAGGAATAAAAACAAGATTGGGGAAGAAAGCAAGTACAGGCACAGAGGAATAAAAACAAGTCTAGGCAAGAAAGCAAGTACAGGCACAGAGGAATAAAAACAAGTCTGGGCAAGAAAGCAAGTACAGGCACAGAGGAATAAAACACGTCTGGGCAAGAAAACAAGTACAGGCACAGAGGAATAAAAACAAGTCTGGACAAGAAAGGAAGTACAGGCACAGAGGAATAAAAACAAGTCTGGGCAAGAAAGCAAGTTAGGCACAGGGGAAAAATACAAGATTAAGCAAAAAAAAATGCAGGTAGAGCTGTGCTGCAGCGTGGGGAGCAACCTGCCTGAGAGCAGGGTCAGAGGTCCACTGTACACCACTCATCTTTACAACACACTACTCAACTCTATGCCCCTCCACTCCAAGTCACTCTACCCAATCTATGATGGACTATGACATGACACTTCACTTTACTCTACAGCACGCCACTCCAAATCTAGGACACACCAATCCACTCTACGACACTCCATGCCACTCCAATTATATGACATATCACTCCAGTCTACAACTTGCCACTCTACTCTACAACACACCACTCCACTCTATTACATGCCCCTGCACTCTACGACATGGCAATTCACTCTATGCCACTCTACTCTGTCCCCCTCCACTCTACAACACTCTATGACACACCACTCTGATACACGTAACCCCACTCTACTCTACAACATGCCAAACCATTCTACACCACTCCGCCCTACACCGCTCCACTCTATGATATGCCACTCTATGGCACACCAGTCTACTCTACTGTCCAACACAACACCCCACGCTACAGCACACCACTCTACTCTAAGACACTCTATGCCAATTCACTGTGTGCAACTCCATATTGGCCCCTCCATTTAAGACACTCTATGACACACCACTCTGAGACTCATCACTCCACTCTACTCCACAATGCGCCACTCCACTCTAGAACACTCTACTCCACTCTATGACACGTCATTCCACTAAACTCTATAACACACCTTACCACTGTATGGCACGTCACTCAACTCTACGACTAGCAGCAGCCTGTGCAGGTAAGTACAGTGAGGTGGGGCGGGTGGGGATGTTGACAGACGACAGAATCAGATGTATTTATTTATTTCATTTACCCTATTCTGTTGTCTGTCAGCATCCAAACTGTGCTTCCCTGCACTGGTCACTGCTGTCTATGACACTCCATGCCACTCCACTCTATGACACACAACTGCACTCTATGACGCTTCACTCTACTCTATGCCACTCCATGACACTCCACTCTACGAGGTGCCACTCCACTGTCCGACATGCCACACCACTATATGATGTGCCACTCCACTCGACGACATGCCACTTCGCTCGACAACATGCTGCTTCATTGAATGACATTCCCCTCCACTTCACGACATGCCATTCCACTCTACAGCATGTTTCTCCCCTCTAAGCCATTTCACTCTAGGCCCCTACACTCTAAAACACTCTACAAGCCACTGCTCTTTAACAAGCCACTCCATTATATGACACATAACTCCATTCTGCTCTTCTCCACTCTATGACCTAAGACTTTCTACTGCACTCTACTCCACTCTTTCCCACTTTACGATGGTCAACCTCACTCTGTACCACTCAATGCCACTTTAATCTACTGTATTCTAAGACACAATACTACATGTTACTCCACTCTATGCCAGTACCCCACTCTATGACACTGTATGCCACTCCACTGAAAGACATGCTTGCTACTCTACTCTACCACACTCTATGACACTATATCCACTCTATCGCACTCCACTCAACAATCCTTTATTCTACTCCATGCCACTCCCTCTACTCCTCTGTACGACGCTCCACAGTACAACACTCTTCTGTATGACACCACACTTACTCTATGACTTGCCACTTTACTATACTCTATGACACCCCTCTCACCTGTATGCCAATCCACTCTTCAACACTCTACTCCACTCTATGCCCCTCCACTATATGCCACTCTACCCCACAGGTTGACAGTCCATGGCTTACCATTTCCTCAACTTATGGCAAGCCACTCCAATCTATACCAGTCTACTCTATGACACTCCACGCCACGCCTCTCCCCAATTTGAAGCGCACCTGCCCTATATGACACAGCACTCCACTCTACAACATACCCCTCCACTTTATGACACTCCACTGCATTTTAGGACATGCAAATTCACTCTATGCTACTTCACTCTATTCCCATCCACTCTATGACACTCTATGGCACACCACTCTGACATGTCACTCCATGCTACTCTACTCTACAATTTGCCACTCTATTCTGCACCACTTCAATCTACACCCCTCCACAGTAAGAAACTCTATGGCATGCCACTCTACGACACACCACTCCACTCTACTCTCCAACACACCACTCCACTGTCTGACACACCACTCCACGACAAGCTACTCTACTCTATGACACTCCACTCCACACCTCTCCACTCTACAACACTGGACTACACTCTATGACATGCCACTTCACTCTATGAACGTCACTCCACCTTATGACATACTGCTCTACGACATGCCACTCCACTCTATGTCCCTCCACTCTAAGAAGATCTGTGACATGCCACTCCACTGTACGACACATCACTCTACTCTACACCACTCCAATCTACAATGCTCTGTTCCAGTCAATACCCCTCCACCCTATATAATGCTACTCCACTATACAATATCCTAAAACACGCCACTTCACTCCACTCTATGGCACACCACTGTAATTTATGACTCACCAATCCACTCTACGATATGCTACTCCCCTATGTGACACTCTGCTTCACTCTCTGCCACTCCAACCAACAACACTGGACGCTATGACATGCCACTCAAATCTATGATATGCCACTCTACTTTTTGCCACTATGACTTGCCACTCTATAAAAATCCACTCCTCTCTACACTACACCCCTCCCCTCAATACAGCTATACTCTACTCAATGACACTCTTTGACACGCCACTCCACTCCAGCCTACGACATGCCACTCCAAAATATGACACTTCAATTCACTGTTTGACACTCCCCTCCTCTCTGTGACACTCCACATCAATCCACAATATGACACACCACTCTACTGTACCAAATGTCACTCCACTCTACAACACACCGTTGCTCAGATATGAATTTACCTCAAACAAATGAAAAGACAAGAGGCGATTGACAAAACAGGAATAAATTGGTTTAATTAAACGATGCAGCTGGGAGAGCCTCGATGGAGCGCATCTGCTCAAGTCTCTCGGTTTACTAAGTTTTGGCTGCTGTTAAATAAAGTTCATGAAGTACAATAAAAAAAATCTACATTCAGTTGTAAATCAAAAAGCACAGGTGTCTGATAAGGACACATATGGCTTTCAACCCCGGGGAGAGCTAGTGTGGGCCAGTGTGTATGGGCCCGATACACAGAACTAACTTACAACAAAATCCTAAACTTACTACTTTTGATATTCACAGAAGGCATTTAGTAGTAGTAAAGTTAGGATTGTGTCTTAAGTCTATCTTAAGTCTGTCTTAAGTCTGTCTTAAGTCTGTCCTAAGTTTTATCTTAAGTCTGTCTTAAGTCTGTCTTAAGCCTGTCCTAAGTTTGTCTTAAGTTTATCTTAAGTCTGTCTTATGTCTGTCTTAAGTCTGTCTTAAGTCAGACTTTAAGACAAAATCCTAACTTTACTACTACTAAATGCCTTCCGTGAATACCAAAAGTAGTAGGACAGACTTAAGACAGACTTAAGACAAAATCCTAACTTTACTACTACCAAATGCTTTCTGTGAATACCAAAAGTAGTAAGTTTAGGATTTTGTCTTAAGTTAGTTCTGTGAATTTGGCCCTAAGTGTCCAGATGTCCGGCATGAGGAGCGCGTGATCACCATGTGTGGTGTGCATGTCGTGTCCTAATTGGTTGAGTGTTTCTATCTACACTAGGAATCTAGCTTTGTGGTATTTTAGGGAACGCAAGCCTTTGTCAAATGGGATTTATTGGGGTCAATTTCCTCGAACTATCTATCTGTGGAAGATATCAGGGTTTTCCCTGGGTGCGCGTTTGTCTTTAGGTTATGAGAAACTCCACCGGTGAACTGGTATTCGATAGGCGGGGTGTGCCTCGTAAGAATTGTCTAACCACGTATCTCTGATTCAGAGTTGATGGGCAGGGAACCTTAGGTGAATCCAACAGGAATGATGAGAGTTCATTAGAGTTCCTGAAAATTATATTGCAGTCATTTGTATAATTTTTATCAACATCCTCCACATTGTGCATACCGTTGTCATAGCATACATTGACATTGTTCTTACTGGGATTGACACGTTTAGGTTTAATTAGGTCATAACGTACATCAGCACTGTTTTTACTAGTAATAGTATTGTCATTTGAGTATGGATTAGGACATACTTTGATATTGTCGGTGTCAGCGCTACTGTGCAGGCACAGGTTATGACACACACTGATGTTGCATTGATGGGTACTGGCATTGTCATGTGGGAACAGGTTTTGGCATACATTGATATTGGATTTATTGGTAGTGCCACTATAGGGCCTGCACACATCATTGTAATCATTGACATTGTATTCACCCATTCCAACATTCCCTCCTCTAGTTGATTCTTCAACTACTCTATCCTCCTTATATGTAATGACAGTTATGTTATTTGAAATTGTGTGTGTGTAATGTCTGTTCTGTGTAGGTATCAAGGACCCCCTGGTTAGGATATGACTCCTTGGTCAGGGAAAACAATTTTTATGTAAAGGTATATACCCAGGCAGCCTGGGTATATACCTTTACATAAAAAATGTGTAATGTCTGTTACCTTTTCCCTAGTTATGAGCATATTTCCTAATTTGTGTACTGCGTTTTATAGCATTGAACCCCCACTTGTAGGAAACCAAATAACAGAAGTACAACAATAAGAAGCTGCATTAGTGACATGAATAATTTGGATACCCATAAGGGGATCCACAAAAAGATGCAATGCAACAAGTCGTACTCCTGGGCACCCCCTCCTTTTTTATGTTGTTTTGCAGCCAAAGCAGTTCTTGGATGGCATGGGCTAATGTCCCATTGTCCATGTCATTTCATGTAATTTCCAGGGATAATAGAACAACAGGAAGCACCAATTTTGGCACACACCCCACCTTTCATAACGTTCATAAACCCCAACACGTACCGATGTTGCATCACCATGAGGTGGATGGCTCTCAATTCCTACTGGATAGTTTGTAGCCCATACTCAGTACTGTTATCATCTTCATCATTTCCTAGCTGGTTATTTCTAACTAGTGGGCATTCACTTTTGTTTGCATGGTGAAAAAATGGTATTGACTCTCTAGCATTTACTTGAGCCTTTTTGAGCAGTCTATATTCTTCTGGAATGATCCCAGCCAAAATAGTCAGCAGTTTTCCTCCTTCCAGACTGATGCAACACAGCTGTTTTCTTTTGTACCAGATGTTGAGACAACTCAGACAGATCTTTTCCAGGGATAAGCAAGGTTGGCATGCATGGCGTACATGTATGGTCATGAGGTTGCAGAGGCCCACTGGGTTGTACTCTATTGGATTGGATTTTTGCTCTTATTCTGCATTGGTACAGATGGATAAGGCACTTTGTTTTTTCGGGAGCTATCTCCTGTAATAAGTAAAGCCTGTATGTGCCTACGGTTTGAGGTATTAGTGAATAGATATAACATGACCTGTTCATGGTTTGTTTGCCTGTTAGTCATGTGTTGATACCAGGTGTTGTGTAAGTGTGTGCTGTGTGGTGTGTGAAGAAAACTAGTGTTTGATTCAGTGTAAGTGCCTGTGATATGAGAGAAGTCTCTGTGAATGCATTGCAAGAATGTAAAAGTAGAACTCATGAGATTAGGCATACTTTTGGCTCCGGAGGGGCTAGAGACCAACCTGGGTAGAGAGAGTGTACAAAAATACAAAAAGCCATAACTTGGAAAGCATTTGTCTGCTTAGAGTGAACTTTTGGTGAGGTGTCTGTCGCGTGGGCCTGTCACCTGTTGTTGGTTGACTGTTGTTGTTGTTGTTTGTTGTCCAGTGTCTGGGTGCCCAGGGGTGTTTTGTCCTAGTGTAGTGCAGAAAAAGGGCTTTTAAGACAAAGCAACAAAGTCAGTTCAGAATTTGCATTACTTGAGTCATTGACCAAGTAAAAAATCTTCAAAGGCTTGATCGAAGGAATGGTCGACGTGGCAGCGTTGGTGCACTTGTGGTTTGATTGCAGACCTGCTTGATAGGAGTTGTAGGTTAGCTTGGAGAATTACATTATTAGGCAGACTTGGAACATTCCTGCTTTAATTTGTAAATAGTACAGCATATGGTTTTACTGGAGGCAATTTTTTCTTGTACTAGACGTAGGTAATAGAATTTAAGTGGAACAGTGGGGTTGAAGTTGTCACCTAATTTTAGTAGGCACTAGATTTTTGGGGAACAAATTGTGACTTTTAAGCTTCTTTGATGCTATTCATCTTGTGGGTTTCCCCTCTCTCCTTGCCAAGGTGGGGACAGTGTTCTTGCCTGAGTGCCATTCCGCTTAGAGGTGTGATGTTTCAACTAGTGCGGGGGGTGTCCTTTTGACCTGCATGGGCAGAGTGCAATTGTGAGGAGAGGCGGAGGTTTAATTTTATGCTAATGTTTTCGTTGACATTTGCGTTTATCTTGGGTCTCTGAACATGGTGTGGAACATGCAGGCACATGCATCAAGCGTTTGCGAATTTGCTAAAATTGTGAATCGCAAAAATAAGGCATTTGCAATCGCAATTTGAAGAGTAGAAATGCATGAACCTTAATTTTGCGAAAATCGGTAAATTTTCGCAAAATTAAGGAATCGCTAAAAAATTCTGCGAAAACCATTGCGATTTCCCGTTTGCGATTCACAAGGAAAGAATGGCAAATAAGGAATCGCAATCCAAATGCATGAAAAATCGCAATTAGCGATTTTTATGAAAATCGCTAATTTGCAATCGCAATTTAAGAAGGGACCCAACCAGGTGGTAAAAATGAGTGCAAATCAGAAACAGCTGAACACCAACGGAAACACATATAAACACACCCACAATGAGGCCCCAGTTTCCAAAATGGCTGGATGGGGCTCAACAGAGAGGGTGGCAAATCAATGAGCGCATCTTCAGAATACGCGTCACTCTGCTTGGTCAGGAGGATGATGAAATATATGACAAGTATAGGCTGAATGGCCAAATGATACATGATCTGATCCATGAACTGGACCCTATCCTATAACGACAGACCCATAGGACCAATGCAATCCCAACGCATGTGCAGGTATTAGGTTGCCTACATTTACTGGCGTCAGGCACTTTTCAGGGAGTCATAGCAGTAGCAGGAGGTGTGTCTCAAAGTGCAATGTCATGAATATTGGCTGATTTTCTTGATGCTATGATGGTACGGATACACAACCACATTTTCCTACCACAGCCCATGAAAAAGCTAGGACCAAGCAGGAGTTCTATCAAATTGCTGGCTTCCCCCAAGTACTGGGTTGTATTGATTGCACCCATGTGGCGATATGTCCCCCAGCAGCTCATGAATAAATGTATCGCAATAGGAAAAGTTATCATTCCCTGAATATTCAGGTGGTGTGCAATGCAAAGAACATTATAACGGACATCGTGTCTCAATTCCCTGGCAGTGCGCATGATTCGTATATCTTCAGGCAAAGTGGCATTCAGACCCATCTAGCAAGGGGAGAGTTTGGAGAGGGACATTTGCTAGGTAATTATGTGCAACACATCTTTCCATACCTTGTACAAATGTAAAACTCAAACAACCACTGACAGCCTTTCTATCCTCTCATTTAGGTGACAGCGCATACGCCTTGCAAAGCTACCTGCTGACACCATACCTAAATCCAGCCACAGCCGCACAAAGGAGATACAATGCAGCACATATAACTACGAGGACGTGATAGAGCGCACATTTGGACTACTCAAGAGCTGATTCAGACGCCTCCATAAGACCGGAGGTGCAATGAAATACAGTCCCGTCAAATGCTGAAAGATAGTGGCAGCATGTGCCATGCTGCACAACATTGCAACAAAGGGAGGTTTGGAAGTGGAGCTGTCTGACAGTGACTCGGAGGACGGAAACCAACAAGTGCCACACCACCCTGCCCAACAAGGCACAGGCGCAGCAGAAGGCCACAGGCGCAGATTGGAGATTACACAGAATTACTTCTGAGGTGAGTAATGAAGACACAAACACATTGTATACTTTATGTAAATGTATTGTGACCAGTGAACATTAGCAAACAGCCAAAAGTGGCTAATGTCACTATACTCATTTGAATACAAAAACAAAGAGAAAATTTAAATCAAATGTACTTGAAAGTCAGTGATATGGTCACATCGTGTCAATGGTTAAGTCACCATTTCACTCAAAATGTCAGGATCGGAGACTAGCGTTTTTTCCCTCGAATACCCAGACGTCTGTCTTGCGCTGCATCTTCTTGCTTTTCGTTGGCAGTGGATGGGGTGGCGCTGCGAGTAGTGCGTCTCACAGCAATTGCAATAGGCACTGTGGTACTGCTCGTGCTTGAGGCACACTTACTACTGTCATCCTGTGCAGTCATGTGCACTTGCCTACCAGATGCATTCATCTGGTCTACCGCATTAGTCACTTGATGCAGTGCTTTGGCAACATCTCCACTACAGTGACACATTTCCGTCTGCAAAGTCAATGATCTACGCGCCAGCAGTGTCGTGGCTGTGGCCAGACTGTTGCTGGTCTTCCCTTGCTGTTTGAGTTGCTCCATCAGTTGGCGGTGCTGTTTGTTGCGCGCTGCATCCCCCTCCTGCATGACCTTTGTGAGTTCCTGGACACTACTGGCCAGTAGAGCAATGTTGCATGACATCTGTGCAATTTCCTCCTTGACTAACCGAGTGTTCTTGCTCTGCAGGCGATGTGAGCGGAGCATCTGTCCCTCCAAGCCACCCCAGACTGGATTTCTCGCCTCCACCTGCTGTGGTCTGCGTGCCCTGCGTCTTCTCCTTTGCGGTCTACAAAAGCCTCTCCGGATCTGTGTTGGTGTGGGTGTTGCGATGTCTGTTTGCCGTACACGGACTGCAGGTGCAGCATTGCCCTCATCATCGGAAGCCATGGGACGCAGTGTTGGGACAGGTGCCTTACGGGAATGAGGCACACATGAATGCGTAGTTGGCAGAGCTGGTGTGTCCTCATGTTCTGATGCGCTGCTGTGTTGCATTTCCTGACCATCAATGTCCCCGGCCTCATTGAGTTCTGCATCTGTGAGGTGAAACAGTGCAAAACGGCATCAATGTATGCTTGTGAGGTCATGTCACAGTTCTAATTTAATAAAATCATGCATATTCTGAACATCTGCTACAGCATTTCTTACACTTTTGGGCATTTCTGTGTGTGTGTCATTGTCAGTACTTAGCCAGACTACAACTCCCATGATGCACTTTCCTCAGTAATCTAATAGGAAACAGGCTTTACAGTGTGTGCTCATGCTGTGCTCTGCTGACATCCTAACTTATGTACTTGGGGCTATTGACACATGCATTTCTCTTACCTGCTGAGGTGTGTGCAGCTCCGGAGGTGTCCAGCTGCGTGACTCCAACAACTGCTTCAGGCTGGATGGTAGACTCTACCAAATCCTCCATGGGAGTGTTTCCTGTGTGTGGTGGTGTGCCCCCTCCTGTCTTCTTTGCCTCCTTCATACGGTCTGCAATGCTCGCCTTGGCACGACTGCGTAAATCGTACCATCTCTTCTTAAGTTCCTCTGTTGAACGGTGAGTGACCCCAATGGCATTTACTTGGTTCTGAATCCGGATCCATATTTTGCTTTTTTCCTGCTCTGGAACCTTCAGTGAGGCTTTCCCAAACAGCTTGTCATTGCTGTGCACTACTCCCTCTATTAAAGTCTCTAGTTCTTTTTCTGAGAATTCCATTTTTCTCTTCCTTGAACTTTGGCTGTCCTGTGCTTGGTTTTCAGCTTCCATTTTACAGTTCTTTCCAGGTGTAAAACAGTCTCTATCCCTCTCCTTCTCACTCTCCTCTGCTCCCAGAGCCAGCTCCCGCCTCCTCCCTGAGCCTCAGCAGTGAAAATGAGGCTTTGTCAACAGATTTTCTGGTTGTGATGTCATCAACATGCATCAATGTGCGACCTCGCAATTTGCGATTTCGCAAATTGCGATTTGGCAATCTGCGATATCGCAAATTGTGAAATCGCAATTTTTTTTGCGATTTTTACCGATTCCTTAATAATTTGCAAATGTTTTCATGCATTCCGTTTTGCGATTCCTTATTTGCAATTCCTTAAAAATCGCTAATAAGGAATCACAAAACCATTCAATGATGCATGTACCTGTATGTGTCCTGCTAATTGGGCTGAGTTACTGGGTTACGTTTTTCTTCTGGAAGGGTCAAGAATCTTTGGGCTGTTCTCAGGTTGTTTTGTATGGTTCCCAGGGGGTGATTATCTGTGGTTTTGGGCCTTGCTATGTTCAACAAAGGATACTGGAGGTTGTGTGTGGACCCCTGTTGGAACCTGCAGGGGAAAATGTCTGGGAATATGTTAGTTTCAAGTGCTTCCTTTGCAGGAGTCAAGGGTCTCGTTGGGACATATATGTGATTGGCCTGATGGAGATGGTGCTACCAAATTCAATCGATTTTCCCTATGGAATACTACTGCCATTGTGGCAATCGCTGGGCTTGGGTGATCATGAGGTTTTGTAAGTGTCATTCTGACAGGCTACACACGGTTGGTGAGCCTATCCCTGCCCTCCCGGGTGGTGTGTGGGGCTGCAAAAGTCATTTATGTAGACCCTTTCTCCCCCGTCACCAGGCAGCCCAACTTCTGCCACTGGAGCGTTTGGAATGTTTTGGAACTATCGGAGGGCCTCCGTTTTTGGTAAACCCTGAGGCAGTTGAGACCTACGTAGTCCACCCAAAATTAGACTTGGGTGAGTGTCCCTGGGTGCCTGTTTTAATGTTCCAGTGGAGGCCATCCTGCTCCCTCATCAGACTGTTCTCCCTCCGGGATTGTGGTCAGCCAACCCCTCCTCAGGGGACCATCAGCAAAGGGGACTCTGGGCCTCCTGCGGGCACCTCGATGGCAGCCTCTAGCATGGATTCCTGATCGACATAGCATGCCTGACCTTCAGATAGGCAATGTGTGTGACTGGGAGTGATGTGAAGGGGTTTGGTCATCTCGGGCAATGGTTTGGATGAATGGCATGTTTGTTGTACCATGTGATTGTACTAGGGCATTGCTGCCCCACACAGTCACCCCTCCTTGTCGTAACTGGAAGCCGGCCCCTGCTGGACTGAACTCCCTGTTTGTTGCAGTAATTGTTGTTCATTGAAGAACCCTCCTGGTGGGTTGGGTGCAGCCTGAATTACTTGAAGCTGATTGTGTGATGCAGGTATGGCATTCTGAGTTTGGTTTTGGGGGTAAATGCTTTGTTATGGCTGTCCTTGTACTATTCCATTCTGGTCAAGGTATATTTTTATGTGGCACCATTTGGCCATGTGGCCCATTCAGTGACAGTAGTGACCGGCTTGGGCCCCGTCTCCCACACCTCAGCCACTAGGACTGAGTGGATACCCTCTTCGGTCCATATGTGGAGCTCTACTTGAGACAGCAGCCATCTGGATGTTGGCAGCTAATTTAGCCCCCTCAAGGGTGGTCTCTGGATCAGCTTGGCGGTGTCTGGGCCTGCCCCTGCTTCTGCTTCTCCCTGTCCTTCTCCTGTCTCTTTTGGTAATAATGTAATGTCTGGGACTGTATTTCCCACCAGGGTTTGATGACAGATCCTCATCATGTTAAAAAACTCTTTGGAGATTGGGTACCTGCCATCTAACCTAAAGGAGGCTAGAGTAATCCACTTGCTAAAGAAACCAGGTGCAGACAATGCTGACCCTAAAACCTATAGGCCCATCTCTCAGCTACCCTTCCTGGAAAATGTTATGGAACAACATGTCCTCAAAACACTTTCATCTTTCCTGGAGGAACACCAGCTACTCCAGGGGCGCCAGGCAGGCTTTAGAGCCCATCATGGTACTGAGCTGGTGATGCTGTCAGTACTTGATGAGCTCAGGGTTATGGCTGACAGTAAAAAACCTAGCACCCTGATTTTATTAGATCTATCAGCCATGCACAATTACTGGCCAGACTCACTGCCCTGGGCATCCCCGGGATGGCACATCGATGGCTCAAATCTTTCTTATTAGGTCAGTCTTAGAGAATTCAGTTGGGCGAGCTGGTATCGGACAAAGACATTCTTAATTGCGGCGTGCTTCAACGCTCTGCCCTGTCCTCACTTCTCTTTAACATATATTTGCAGTGGCTGGTAGGGCCCTTAGCCAACTTGGATTGTAGAGTGTTCAACTACGCGGATGATACCCAACTCATCCTCCGTATTGAGAACTCCTCCCAAGCACAGGATCTAGCACAAAACATTTTCAGATTTACAGTGAATTGGATGACAGCAAACTCACCGAAAATCAACCCAGTTAAGACAGAAGTCCTTGTTATCTCCACCAAAAGCAACCCCTGGAATTACCATTTTTGGCCCCAAGAGCTAGGTGTCACCCCCTACCTGTGCGGGTTGTGAAAAGCCTTGGCACAAAATTCTACCCGAGCTCTCCATGGCCAACCAGGTCACCTCAGTGGTTGGGAAGTGCACAGGCCTGATGTAGCAGTTGCAGAAACTTGTCTCCTTTCTTTCTACTACCTCACTGCAGATGATAGTGTCAGCCACTATTGTCTCGTGGTTGGACTATGGCAATGCCTTATATATTGGCATTCCGCAGAAACCTATTAACAGACTACAGGTGGTATTGAACGACGCAACCAGGCTGATTTTCAGGCTTCCAAGAAGGTCTCATGCCACCCCACTGCTGTGCAAGCTGCACTCGCTTCCCATTAGGCAGAGAGCAAAACTCAAGGGTCTCTGCATTGCCCACAAAGCTATCTATGGCTAAGCTCCAACCTACAATAAAGAATGCCTGTAGACCTATGTCCCTGGCCATACATTGCGGTCCTCTGAGGCCTGTAGTCTGTCCCTCCAACGGTATAATATGACATAAAAAGGGGGCAGAGCCTTCTCCATCCTGGTCCACAGCTATGGAACCAGTTACCTGAACACCTACAAAAGGAACCCCCTCTCCTCTTGTTCAGGAAGCAGCTCAAAATGCTTCTGTTCAGAGAGGTCCTGAATATGGTCTAGTTCCCTATCCATGCTCTTTTTAGGACACCATTTAGAAGTTTCTGGCCACTCTCCTCTAAGCGCTAAGAGACCTGCCGGTGTTTAGGCACTATATAAATATCAGTTAACATTAACATTAACATTAGCCCTGCTTCGCTATCTAGTCTGATCTGGATCTCCATGGGTAGTCCCCTTTTGAGGATGTTGTAGAAGAATGCAATCAGGGGACTCGTGTCAGTCCTGGGCTGTCCTATCTCCTGCCCCCAGTATTCTCTCAATCTATCCAGGAACTCAATCATGGTTTCCCCAGGTTTCAAGCTCTCTGTCATTAATCCACCTACATCTAGGTGGTCAGGGAGTAACTCCCTCAGGGCCATCCAGAACAGGTGTCTGAATGAATTAAATGTGCCCCCTCATGCTCGGTGTTGATGAGCGTGACTGCGGACATGCAGGCTTGGGAGAACACCATGTCAGTCTGCTACAGCAATGAGGCTGCTGAGCAGATTATTCATATCACCTATAGCTAGATTTATACACCTCTGTGTTCCTTTCAAAGCAGGAGATCCATTTCCCTGCCCCATCCATCGATGGGGACAGAATATTCTTGAACCCTTCTTTGTCCATCCATGCCCAAAGCACTTAGATGGTTCATGCTGCGCCTTTCTGGAGTAGTGGACACATCCTGGCTCAGGCAGATCTGTTGGTTTCTCCTTAACGTAGCGCTGCCATCATCTCAATCACTTTGGCATGTAGGGGTAGTTCCACTTCAGATTTCCCCTTCCATGCTGAATGCAGGCTTCTGCAATAGCCATGTGCTAATGTTCAAAGGGTTCCTCCTCTGGACAAGAAAGATCATACTGGTGGCTCTTCCTTTTGGTCCAGTAAGACAGTAGATGACAAAAAGGCCTTGCAAAAGCCTCACTCTCTTCTATGGATATTATCTCTCTAGGAGTTTTCCTGTCTTACCAGAGCCTTCGGGGGGAGCAGTGCGAGTCCTCACCGTCGCTTTCCTCATGCACACATAAAGGTGCCATGTTGCTCCTTCTGTGTCTCAATTGTGTCTCTGTTAGCCTTTCCTGAATACTTATTTCCTGGTCTTCCCCTCTCCTAAGTCAACAGTCCAGTGATGTATGGCCCTCTTAAGAGCCTTCAACCCAACTTCATCCCATCTATATAGGGACCTGAAGCTGAGCTCCAGTTCCCTGGGGGAGGGGGAATTGTCCCCTGTCCTTGCTGGGCTTCCCAGGCGAGAGCTCTTTCTCTCTCCATTCTTATCTCTCACCTTTCCTCTAACTCCCACCCAGGATGCCTCCTTCTCTCAGTGCTACGTGCTGTTCTGCTAAGCAATGTCTTGGCCTTAATTTCACTCCCTGATGCTTTTTCCTTGCCATAGGTCTGCCTTGGTGGAGTATAGCCTGTGGCTCCTCCTTCACAGATGGATTTTGTGTGGCTGGCGCTCCTTTCTTCCCCTCTATGGTGGATTCAGAAACAGGAATCCTCTTCCCCACCCAGCAGTTTGCTGTCCCGGGGGGAGCACCCCAGCAGCCTCTTCAACTAGTGGATTGGTATAACTGAGTGCAGCGGTAACTGGGATAACCGGCATTAGTGAGAGCACATCCCTTCTAGTGTATGGTGGAGGAGGTATGGACGCCGTACCAAAGGGTTCAGTGATAGTATTGTAAGTTGAAATCACCTTGAAGATGGCCCATAGTTCTAGTAGGGCCTCCTGCTTAACCTTTTCATGTCCTGTATACTTGGTCTGTATGTAAGTCTTTGTGTGTTCTATGCTGTTGGTGTCAAATGTACCCCCTTCAGGCCAGGGGAATGCATGTGTCTTGGTACGGGCGTACCACTCACTGCAATGTTTCTCTAGTTTCCTGGCCTGGATGGGGAACCTCACTTGCAAGTGGTCAAGTAAAGTCTCCATAATGGGTTGGAAAGCGTGTGTGTTTTAAGATCTTTGCAACATTTTGATTGTCTCAAGAATTTAAAATATTCACAATTTCAACACTCATTTTGGGGATCTGTGTACACAAGGTGGTACAGAAAACCAATCTACTTGGTCATGAGCTCCAAAAATATTGAGGCATCAAAAGAATTGATGAACATTTAAATAGAGACAAAAACGCAATGAAATAATAACAGCCTGTATGGTATAGAAACCTTTTGGCAATTTGGTACATTAGGTTGAATGCTTTTTAAAATAGTAAGCATATTTTTTGCACACTTTGGGGCAGATTTACAAGCCCCTTGTAACACTTTTTGCGCTGCCGTTGCGTCACTTTGTGATGCAGCGGTGACGCTTCTAGGAAGATGTGTCACATTGTAAAGCCCTGAGTCACATTATACCTGGGTCAGGTATAATGTATGCAGTGTGGGCGTTTCAATGCAGGAAAGCCTTGTAGAAGTGATGCAGTGAAAACTACAAGGTTTCACTGCACCACTTCTAGGACGCCACTGCATCAAAACCTTACGCCTGTTTGGAGCAGGCACAAGGAGTGACGCAGCACAAAAAGTATAAGTCTCCCCATACTTTGCTGGAGTTGCATCATGCTTGCAACACAACTCCAGCATTGCATGACTTTTGGGCCAATGGTTGCATCAGAATTTCTGACGCATCTCTCAATCCTTGGGCCTTGGTGCGCCGCATTATGGTGGTGCAAGGGTAACGCAGGTAGGCGCACCAGGTAGGCGCAGGGAAACTGATGCATCTCTACAGATGTGTAAAGTTTCTTGTAAATCTGCCCCTTAATGTACATTCTCAATCGTATTTATGATTGGTTTTGTACCCTTTTATTTAGGATTTTACTTGTCCCCTTTGTCGATTGTTTTAGCTTTGGTATGCTTCTTCTGAACTTCTTTTATCATTTTTATTATAATATTATGGATCTTAAAAATATATGATAAGAGTTGTATATTTGGACCAACATTTCCCACATGATTTAGTATTACCTAGAAATAATTCTCAAATGAATTTGCATGTTTTATTACATCTCTATTTTAAATGTTTTATATTGTACCTTTTATGGTTTTTATTTAACCGAAATAAAGTAAATATGGAATAAGAACCTATAACAAAAGTGCATTTTTTATTTCTGAGCAGTACAGGTTGACTTGCAGCAATAAACCAGCAATCATGAACCTCTGATTTGAAAAAAGGGTTATTATTACCTTAAGCGCAGACTGACTAAAATGACCTATCAATTAAACATACAGCATTTAAACATACAGCATGATTTGTAATTTTTCAACGACACCACAACATCAATAAATGTATAAAATTGGAAAAAAACTAATGGATACTAAAAAAGCTTATTGTGCCAACACTCTGGGCCCTTTCCCCATGCTTATAGTCCATGGAGAGGGGATGCTTTGCCCATTACGCAGAGCTAGGTGAGCATGATATTCAGGCACTATTGGCTTGGGGGACAAAAATTAGCAACAATTTAAATGAAGAAAATGGAATAACCTGAAAACTATTGCCCCCCTGTGGCCAGACACAATCTACACCTGATTCACCAAGGTTAATTTTTTCTCTAATTTCTGAGTTACACCCTAAATCACACCCAGGATTGTTGTGCGTATCACTGCCTAACGCCCAGCGATTCAAGACAAAGGGGAGTGCCTTTCACTTCTTTTAGATGCTACCAGTTTGGAATTGATAGTACTAAGAACATTTTTGCAACAAAAAAAATAAGTTTGAGATGTTAGCACTATATCACACCCAGAGATAACGCGTAACAACTTGCCACCACACGCCACGATTCAAGCTATCCCTTACTGCCACCAAGGGACTAGGTGTATCATCTCTTCCACAACTAGTGGTACAAGCGATCCCTTACTAACACCGAAGGCTGAGGTGTACCATGTGCTCCACACCCAAGATCAGGTACAAAAACCATAGCTACCTTTCCCTTCCTCCTGTGTGCAGACTAGGGGAAAAGCAAAACTGATCTACGCGCTTGTCCCATGCTGGGACTAAGGATCAGATGTAGTCTCTTAGCCTATGACAGATGTCTCCAGACAGACCACCCCATGGATTCATCAGAACTTCTAATTAATTATGGCATCTGCTCATCAATATTTTTGTGCAGGTGTGAATCCATTAGGCCTGGGGTCCTTCCTTTGACAGCAGTCGGGCTTTATGAACCAATCTCTACTGGCTGTCCACCAAAATGTTGTTCGGGTATGAATTGACCTTAAATAAATGAAAAGACAAGAAGCATTTGGCAAAACAGGAGAAAGTTGGTTTAATTAAATGATGCAGCTGGGAGAGCCTCGGCAAAGTGTGTGTACTCAAAGTCTCTCAGTGTACAAAGTTTTAGCCCCTGTTATATTTAGTAATTCTGGGAGGAGTTTGCATAGCCGCTCTATGCGCAACTCGTAAAGGGGTAAAAAAATCTGCCGCCCTATGCGGAGTTCCGCGACCGGGCGGAGTTGCTTGTCCTGCCCATTCATGTGACGTTTCCTCCATATGGCAACACAGATTGAATGTTCGGGTGGAAATATTGCTGGAATTGCACCACGTGGTCATGCATGGGTGCGGCCATCTTGTTTCTTTCTCTGTTATGGTGCTTGGGCCTACTTCTGAAATCTTTCCTAATCCTTTCAATCCTTGTTTTCCAAAACTTTTTTTCTGATATGTTTTATTTAATATCTTCCCCTCTGTCTTCCCAAGAATGTATTTTGCATTTTTTTTCTGCTTGCTTGTGTGTTTTATTGAGTATTTTACTTCCTTCCCTCTTCTTCTAATTTTTTTATACTTTCAACATTTTAGTTTCCGCCCCCCAGCTTCATGGCAGAGAAGCATGCCCTGAAAAAGGCGGCAACCAAGAGCCTCCTTCTTGAGGAAGGCGGCGCCTGGAAGAGGTGCGGCCCTGGGCCTTCTTTTCAGAGGTGGAGGTGGCAGGCTTATTTGTTTTGAGCAGCACCACATCCCCTCCACCCTGGCACCAAGCGGCAGGACTGGGCATGGGTACAGGCTCCAGGAGCACTAGAAGTGCTGGGAGCAATAGTGCGCTGAGCAGATACACTGCACTGGGATCCGATGCACCCTCAATCTGGAGCGAGAGCAGGACCTGCTCAACATGCTAGGGGTTCAGGTCATGGGGCTTAGTGATTAGCTAAAAATTATTATTATTATTATTATTATTTATGTGTTCTATGCTACAGCTAATATTTATTTCCCTAAATAGCAAGCATTCAGGTAAGTTACGTTTACAAATCTTATATTATGTGATCGTTATCCTAGACAGGTGTTTGGCGCTATTTAATCGTACTTGTTAGCAAATTTGTGCTCACTTGGGCTGATTATTTAAGAACTTAAGTAATGAAGACTAGATTGACACTCCTTCACTCTGTCCTGTCACTAAGATAGTTTTAGTTAGTTAGAACTTTTTTTGTAGCTCGTACAGTGACACTACATCCGCCCCACCAAGGGCGTGATCAATGAATGGTTCAAATCTAATTTAGTCACACCTCAAGAAATCACACAGCCTGGTTGAAGAGGCTTAGGGGTTTGATGATTAGATAGGAAGGGGAATTTGAGGGAAAGGTTTGACAAGGACAAACACTACCCAAGGACAACATTATTCTTGGCAGCCGACCATCGTAAATTTGTTATAGGAGGAAAGGAAATGCATGCAAGATGATGAGTACTAGTACAGGTAAACCACATCAAATTGTCTGTCTGCCCCCAGAGATACCCAAGTCACATTATGTTCTGTTGAACCGAGCTTTGAAAGATAGCAAATACAATTAAAGTATCTGTAGGAGTCAAATAAAGAAACATAAACAGCACACAATGTTCTAATGAGTAAAGAGAAAAAATGATTCTGTATTGCCAAATTCAGAGTTGTATCTATATTCCTCTGGGTGCCTAGTGGATGCAGTTTGGTAAGGTAAGTGTGGGTATGTTATATTGTTTTCCAGTATGAAACAGGGTAAAGGGCCTGTAAACTGAAGAACAAAAATAATATTGAAGAATCAAGGAGAAAAATGAAACTGCATAAGGAGTGCAACAAGAAGACTCAGAGGACGCATGGCTAAATGTCTGTTTCCAGTTAACTTCAACAATAGCCCCCACCCGCAACCACCATTTAGCTTTGAATTTGAGCCAGTTAGAGCAGTGAGCACACACACATACAGCAACATAACATTTTATCAATCAAGTGAACAATCAAAACTCCACTGTCAGTCACCACTCTCTGTTGTTTACCTTGGACCACTTGAAAGTTATTATCCAAGTCTGTTGGTTTCAGTGAATTTGAAAACTTCAATTTTCTTCTGGTGGCAGATCTCGAAGTAGTCATGACCATGCCCTGAGTTGTCCCATCATCTCTGATACTACTGAGTCTGACTATGAGTATGGTGTTCAACTCCGCACCAACTGTATCCTGAGTCCCGACTCAAATGCAATAGATCGGCGTGTAGTACAATTTTGTTGTTAAACAACAAGAAGAGAAAGATTGAGTCATTTCTTTTTTGGTGTAGACTAGATTTGTGTTTGCATTTTTCAAGGCACTTGTCTAGTCTGACTCTTTGAGGAGTATAAAGCAGAAAATAATAAAACAAAGCAGTGTGGACTGTGGAGTACATCCGGTGAAGGATCTCACTTTCTTTCCAATTGTGAAGGAAAATAAATAGCCTTCAGAGGAAAATTATTGATCAGCCCTAGGTAGACCACCAACATTGTGATTCATTACTAACACATTAAGCATAATAGTGGCTGATAAACAAACATCCAGTGTTACACTGCCAGCCACCCCATGAATCATCTCTTCTCAACACAAATTAAGATGACACCTCACTACAAGTTCACATCACAACTAACAACAATCATTCAGCGTGCAATGCATGCCAGCATTTACCTGTTCTTCTGGTGTGCTCACTGTAATCGATTTGTGGTACATTACAGAATGCAGATCCATTTGTTCCAGGAGCAGATAATTGCCAGTTTAAATCGAATTATAATGTCACTTGTAGGGCAGTCCCTCTAGGGTAGGAAAGGATAGATAGTCATGGTCCAGAATTGGAAGAAGGCACATATTTGTTTGTATTCTCTGTCCAATGCATGGCTTGAGGGAAATGGGTTTGGGGGTGAGACTGTACGTCTTCACTGCATACAGTTGCAACTCCAATCCTGCAATAAATGTGTCTCAGAGTAAGACAGTGGAGATGAATTGGTCAACCAGACACACACAAATAAGTAACGAATGTTCCCTAGTAGCTACATATTCATTTTCATTTTGTCATCAAAGAAAGAAAGAAAGCAGATCAGTGATAGGCTACAGACTGAGAAAAAAAGTTAGATGGTTGCTGTTGGCCCAGCCTAGTAGTCAGGGAAGTAGAGCTTGTCCTCAAACTTTGGTGGTTCACCCAGAAGTAGGTCATCTAAAATACTACTTCCATGACCTGAGTCGTCCTCAACTACCTCCTATGGTACTTCAGGTATGGTGTAATCCAGTGGTATAAAGTGCTGATTAATTTGGATCAAGGCTAATCTCTCCATGTTTTGGGGCAATAGACTGTTCCTTCTCACTGCGACCACGGCACCAACAGCACTGAAAGCACGCTCAGTGGAAACACTTGGTACAGGGCAAGCCATATAGTTTATTGCCAGACTGCTGAGCACTGGCCATTGGTGCCTCTTCCCATACCAATACACCAATGGATTTTGATCAAAGCAACCCTCTGTTGCATCTTCCAGATAGACCTCGACCTTTCGCTCAATGTTCATTGCTGGTGCTCAACTTTGCTCGACCTATTCAGACTTTGCCTCTGCACTGGACATAAGCCCTGCCAGTAGAAACCACTCAGTTGCAGATTTTGGGATGGATGCTCCTGGTCTTTTTGATGGTGTTCTTGTTGTTCGTTTAGGGTGCTATGAGCCAACAGCATTGCCCTCAGGCTCTGAAGTTGGAGGCTGCCCCACAGGACTTTTGCCCTGGAGGCAGGGGCCGCTAATTCCCAGCTGTTCTTTTTTCTAGCTCACTCCCTTTCTCAGCTATCCATGTTTTGTATTTACTAACATCCTTTTCTGAAAAAGGAATGAAAGTGGACAGTAATGGTTTGTATTGTCAATCAAGAATTGTGACACAGATATAATGTTTGGAGGACACAATATCTCTTTGCACCCTTGTATTAGCAGCAGGCAAGCAAAGGGTAATACTCTCATCCAAGTCATATCTATCTTTTGTTTCCTCCACACCTGTGTGCATTGCAGACATCTCCTTTAGCTGTTCCTGTAGTATATGCAACAACGGGATAGCTTTACCCGTGGTTCTGCCCTCTTTGCTGACTTCCCCTGTGAACACCACAAAAAGAAGCAGCCTCACTGTCAGGCTTTTGACTAGGCCCCATTAGTCCATCTCAATGATCATGCCTTTTATTGTTACATCCCCTCTTTGCATGGCATATTCATTGATAGGTCTGTACTGCTCAAACAAGCGTTCAAGCATGTAAAAAGTCAAGTTCCAGTATCAGTGCTTTAACTGGCATTTAGCTGTTTCCAGGCTTTAAATAAATGGCTGAAATGAGTGCAGATTCTTCTGAAGGTGGACAGTAAGTTGCTTACTTGGTCTTCTTTTTCAGAAAGTCCTCTACAATGATGTTGATGCAGTGCGCCAAACACAGGACCCTGATATAACTACCATCAGTCATGGCATAAACTATATTACTACCATTGTCCATGGCAACAAATCCAATCTCAAGCACTCTTGGTCACAGCCATTCAAAGACCTTGTTGTCGAAGATTTCCAAAAGGTTTGCAGCTGTATGGGATTTCTCCATGGCAAACATCGCTACTGGTGCATGCTTCCCGAGCAGCATTAGAAATCTTAGCAGTGTCAACACCTGCAGAAATGTTTTTCTCTAGCCCCCACATAGGAGCTTCAGTGTGCAGTGATGCAAATGTAATCAGTCACTTGGGAAACTGGTCCACAAGTCTGTTGTCAGGTGGATACTGTGAACAGCACACTGCTGCAAAGCTTGTCTAAGCAATTCAAGCACATTGTGATGTAGCTCTGAGACACCAACTCTGGTAAAATACGACCATCTTTGAACCTTCCCTTTCGGGCAGATGGATGCCACGAATTCAGGAAACCTCATCCCTTTCACAAAAGAAAAAGGGAGGAGGTCTAGCGTTAACATTATAGCCAGCCTTGCGCTGTACATATGTGCCATTGGGTGGTTGCATTCATGCTGCCTCTCTGGCCGAAATATGTCAGGAATAGAATCCGGAATGTTTAGCTTTCCTGATGCCACTGATGCTGGTGACTTCTTGAGAGCAGGCGGTTGTAGGCTCAATGTGCTTTTCAGAAGGGCAGTCAATGTCCTCTGTTGCCTTAGTGTCTCAAACTGAGTCTTTTGCCATTGTGATGTTGCTGATGTGGGCAATACTACTGCAGTGCTGGGGAGAGGGCTGTTTTGTGTAATGAAGATGCTTTTTCAGAGCCCTCATGCAGTCCATTCCGCTCAGCACCTAAATACCCCCAGATAATTGTCTTGCTTTAGAAATTCTATTTCTTTCAATCATTCATTCATTCTTCTTCTTCACGTTCCACCGGGATCGGATCGGATTCGGATTCCTTGCTTTGCCAGCCTTCACCCTCTTCACCAACAACACTTGCAGGTTTTTGGCACTAAGGTGCTCCTCCCAACGGATCATATGGTGCTTTCTCAAATGGGTAGCTTGGTCCGCATTAGCATAGTTTGTACCAAGCTTATCCCGACTAACACTTGCTTCACAAAGGGAGCATATGGCAATGTTCATCTCCCTCTGGCTAACCAAAAAAAGTCCCAAACTGGGAAGCTCAGTTTTCTGATGATGGTACCACTGCCAATGTCTGATGAACTGGCGGTAGGTGGGCATTTTTGGCATTTGACACTCTGCAGTACCTAATTCTACTGAGGTGGTTGTGGATGTGGATCGCTGACAGGACTTTGCAAATATGGCCTCTGGCGTTGTTTGGATCGGTGGTGCCACTGCGATATCCCCCGGTAAGTTGGGCTTGGGTAACGTTGGTCTTCACTAGAGCTCGGCTAACATCCATGATGACTGGTTCATCATCATCCTCTTCTACATCTGCCTCCAGAACGCCAAGGCTTTCTGGAACATTTCTTTTCCTTAGCCTTGCAGCGTGTCTCACTCTCAGACTGAGGCGGTATCCAAAGGTTGTCTAGATTATCAGAAGGGGATGGCTTGAAGAAAAAGATAAGGCACCACTAACCCTCTTTTTTCTAGCTGGAAATCTGGAAGACAATGGATCTTCTGGAGAAGATTGCTCTACTTCCTCAGCATGAAGCTCAATGCCTTGAACTGCTCTTAATTTGGGATATACTACTATTGGCAGTTGTGGCTGTTGTCCACTTCTCTGAGTTTCCTGCAACAATTGGGTACTACTTTGCGATAGATATAGGTCAATTTCAACAACGCTACTTGTCGGCTTTGACATGATTAGACTGGCTGCCACTGTGACAGACATGGGCTTGGGCCTAAATTGGGGTGGGTCCACTGAGTTGGGGGTGTTGCTCACAGCTTGCTCCCCAGAGGCCGTGTGACAGGCACAGATTTTTATTTTCCAAAAAATATCTGGGTTGACATACCAGTGGTGGTGGTAAGCTCCTTCTTCTTCTCACTGGCCTCTTTCTTGGTAGCAGTTTTAGCACCTTTCTTTGTGGCCATCCTGAATCTGTCAGTTAGCATTGGCACTTAACTTCACAAGTTGAAGAGATGTCTATGATATGTGGGTCACTCACGCGTCACACATGCACAGGCCTTCTTTCTGGCAGTACTGTGGGTGATGTTGTCTCTTGTGTACCTAAAAGAAAAAAAGCAAGAGGGACAATAGTGAAATGTGGCATTGTTGCTCTTAAATAAGTAGTACAAACAAACACAATATCATTTAGTGTGGTCACTCCTTACTTCCTATTATAAATATTGAATAATATAGTGTATGTATGCAGGAAACCACACCAATGCAAACTTTCATGGTGATTTACTGTACTCTCAGGAAGGATAAGAAAGAGCAAAAACAACAACATACAGTGACACTGTTTGCTTTATGTGCGTCACGTGACGGATGTCACTCACATGTGATATGGCACTCAGGGAGGTGCAGCTGACAAATGACAATGGAAGGAAAAATCCCTAGACAATGAATGCTGTTTTGCATCTATAGCAGACATGGGGTTGACTTGATTAATGCCAGGTGTAGTCGAAAAGTGGTAACTAACTGTAAGCTAATAAAAATAGAATTAAAATAAATGATACAAAAACAAAAAATATATATATATTATTTACCAATAAACAGAAAAGGGAAACAATTAAAATTAAAAAAAATATTAAACATAAATTAAGTTATCCTCAGAGATACAAGAAGTTACTAAGCTGCTGTCTCATTGCTCGACTATCCATGCACCCTATGGCAACGGGCAGAATTTGGTTGGATGGACAAAATGGCTGCAAGCCAGTGCCACACTGTCATCAACAACAACACTAAGCAGGAAGGCATTTGGAACAAAGAGAAGACATGCAGGTATATAGGGAAAGCTCACTGGCTGCCTAGCCAACACATAAAATGGCCAGGCACTGACCACATAATCACAACAAGAGAACACATGCAGGCCTATGGGGAAAGCACACTGGCTGGCTAATGATAACACAAAATGACCACCAGCCACATGGTCACAACAAGAAGCAGGATGCCTAGAACATAGCAGGCATACAGGTCTATAGCGGAAGCACATTGGCTGCCTACATAAAATGGCAGCCAGCCACATGGTCACAACAAGAAGCAGGAGGCCTAGAACAAAGACCGCATGCAGGCCCATGGCAAAAGCACACTGGCTGTGTTGTATAGCATTTTAGGATCCAAGCGTAATTTACTGATTCATGCCTTTATATAGGCATAATTCACATTGCCCTTATAAAGACATAGAAATCATACCCATATTTAGACATAACCCATCCAGTCCAAATACAGGCATGGCTACTTCCACTTGTTCCAAAAAGCCACAATGATGTCTTGGAACACTTGGCTTTAGCAGTCAGAACATCCCATTGCTTGAACATTGATTTGTCTTAGAAATCATGGAGTTTTCAAAGAACTACAATTCCCTTGGGGTTCTTTGACGACGTTATTATGTACGACTTTACGTCAAACTAGGCACCTTCAAGCTATAAATATGCCTACACTTGCCCTAGCAAACACGGGGTGGTTTGGAGCAGCTCAACTATCTACTTGCCCGAAGTAGCTCACTAGAGAAATTGCCGAAGGAAGCCGACCCTTCAGCTGACGCACTGATTGAGAAGCTGTCCTTTCTCTCGCTGAGAATCTAGCTCCAGGGTTTTCAAGTTCCCCTCACGGGGTGTTGGGGAAATCGAGTCCCGAGACAGAGATACCAGACCTCCTTCATTCTAAAACCAAAGTCGGAGCTGATTAGACCCTAAGAGAAATCTTGGATAGATTCTTGGCAAAGAGAACTAAACCTATGCTACACCTCACTTACTTCTTCCCTCCTACTTGACTTAGGTTAGGTACATTGGGGAGGGCGTATTTTAGAAACACCAGTTGAGTACTTTTAGCTTTTGTTATTTATGTATGTATTTATCTATCTATGGTTTAAAAACCATACCATGCTTTTACAGTATTATTTTACAATACTCTTCTTACTGTACGCATTATATTTTGCTACCAGTATTACGATTGTAGCAGTTCACTTTACTTGCATGAGAAAGAAGACTATTCAATAAACCCTTTTATTGAAAACGCCTGTCTCTCTATTTCTTTGCACCTCTGATAAAACGAAGAATGCACGATTGACTGAGTAAAATGTCTATCTATTGTTTCCATGACTCTGGAGATCAGTTTTATTCTTGGGGAAACAAAGTTGTCATGTTTATGCGGTTATCAGAAACGAATCCCTCCTTGTGTATTCGAGAAAGTTTCTAGTGACCTCTGAGCTAGCTGGCACTCACAATTAAGTCTAATATATTCGATAGAGACCTAGTCGACCTAAGTCTTACGTCAAATCTATAGGCTATGTTATTACAATGCACAGAACCTATTGGGAATATAGGAACTACACTACAGCTGCCTACACAAAAAGGCAACCAGCCACATTGCCACAACAAGAAGCAGGAGACCTCGAACAAAGAGCTCATACAGGCCTATTGCAAAGGCACACTGGCGGCCTAAGCAAAATGATTATGAACCACATGGTCACAACAAGAAGCTGGAGGTCTTGAACATAGAACACATGCAGGCCTATGGCAAAAGCACAATGGCTGGACACACAAATTGGCCACGAGCCACATGGTCACTAACAACAAGAGGCAGGAGGCCTGTAAAACAAAGACATGTAGGCCTAGTGACAGTCCGCTGACCATACAAAATGGCCCTGCCCAGTGACCATCTGGAACAAAGGCAATTTGTTGCCTACTATGACAAACACACACACTAGCCAGAAAATGGAAAAGCGGAATAGTAAAACAGAGAGCACAGCATTAATTCAGCACAGCCAAAAACGAAACTTAACAGGGCTAAAAATGTTTAAAACAACACACATCCTCCAAAGGCATTACCTCACCCTATACACTGTTTGCAGGAAATAAAAATGCGAAATACCACAAAAAAGCACATTTATTCAGTCCAACTGCATCCATGGCCCAAATGCTGTTTCAAATACAACAGATACCACAGAAACATTAGTTTCATGCACCAATGACTAGCACTGGGCCTTCTGGCTGGTAGGCCAATTGGCAGACTAGGCCACACAGTGAATTAAATCAATATTGCGCATGGAGAAAATGTAGTAAACTGTGAAACATTTTTACTTTTCAAAAAAAGAAAATGCAAATAAACTATTGATAACAAGCCCCTTAGTGAAACAACAGGCCACCCACCATAATACATTTTTAAAATACATTAAAAGTACAAATAAATCCAGGTGCATGGCCCTAATCAAACAAACAACACCAGTTTTTCAACTTACCTCTGCAATCTCAAATACAAAAAGTCCTTAAATCCAATTAGATATGCAGCAGACACAAAGAGTGATCCTTTGAGCTCCAAATCCAAATGAAAAGGGTCCAGGAGATGGAGAGCCTGCTGGTCAAGAACAGGAAATTGGAGACTGTAGGACACTTGCTTCTAGTTCAAAACAAAGTTTAAAAAAAGACTCCACACAAAAAAGCATCTGCCAAATGTCAATTCAAGGAGATTTTTAACTCCAAATTGTCAGTTTGGTAAGATTTTGATGCTTCTCAAGGATGGAATTTTCCCCATATTGCAGCCATAGTAGATTGTGTGCATTCGTAATTGCATATAGAAGAAAACATCCGCAGGAAGTTGCTAGTGCGCCCGAATGACTTATAGGCGACCGCAAACTCTCACTGGAGCATACAGCCGGCTAGAAAATCTTGTGAGTGCACAAATGGCCCTGAAAATCTCATAGGCAATCGTGAGTGCCCAGCAAGTTGCTCTTACATGCGTGAAATGACATTTCAAGCATGCAGACAAAGAAAACCTCCACTCCATTGCGGAGTGCGGAGTTTAAGGGTAATTCCACGTTCTCCGCGAACGTGGAGTTGCCGAATTCAGCAAACTCCACAAACGCAGCAGAGTTTAACACTCGGACTTAATATACAGTTCATGAGTTACAATAAAGGGATTGTCTACCTTCCAAAAATGCATCCCAGTCGTAAATCAACAAGTTTGGGCATCTGATATGGACAAAGATGGCTCTCCTCTCACCTTTGGGGTGAGCTAGTGTGGGCCAATGTGTATGTGTCCAGATTTCTGAGATGAGGGGCATTTGACAAATTAGTATGCAACTGCCTATGAGGCGGTTGGAATCATCAATTATTTCATTGCGGGTTGTGCTGCAGCCAGAATGTGGTGTCTGGCACATGGGGTATGGATGTTTTGGGGGGCATCACAGGTACTCACCAGGCCTCATAGCAGAGGCCACAGGGAGACAGGGCCCTGCTAGGGGCCCCCAATGTGCCTTCCTGGCAGCCTTTCCAAGTCAAAAAGGCCAACATGGAAAGGCTTTAGGAAAAGGACATCCTAATCCTTAAGGCGGTGCCTATGCAGGCTCTGCCTCCATGGTAGGGATTAGGCCTCCGACCATCACCCTAACAGGATCCTTGATCTTGTCAGAGGCAGAGGTCAGTCCCTCCAACAACATCGCTCCAACCACCGGCATTGTATTCGGACAGTCAAACCGATTCATTGGATGTCAGACAGACTGCCATTGACAGGCTGTTGGTGGAGATCCTCCCAACATCCAAATAAGGCCCTATGTGCAGTATGCATGTTGTGTCCGATTTGTTGAGTGCTTGCACTGCCTGTACCGACAGCCTGCCACAGGTCCCGGGGGACTTTAGCCCCCAGAAACCAACTCGCCAGGAGGTGCAAAAGAAGCTTTCTCATGCCCGGAGGCACATAAAGCACTGCGGGACTCCTACTGCACGTGAGCTCGCACTGCCTGCACTGACAGCCTGCCACAGGTCCCGAAGAACATCAGCACCGAGAAAGCAATACGCCAGAAGGCGCCAACAAGTCTTTCCCACGCCTGGATGCGCATAAAGCACCTCAGTGCTCCGCTGTATGGAAGCCCACACTGCCTGCACCGACAGCCTGCCACAGGTCCCAGGGGACTTCAGTCCCCAGAAACCAATGCGCCAGGAGGTGCCAGGAAGAGGCGGGACGGGGCCACCTCCCTTGGTTGTTCTAGCTGCTGCTGCAAATCGTGTACATGCTCAACACAAGCCCCTTTTTGGTCAGGATTGCCTTGAATAGAAGGTACAGAAGCCGACCTAATCCCATGCTTGACATTCTATAGACTGTAACAGTGGCCATGTAGTTTAAATCCTGGTGGGATATTTCTATATTTGATATTGGGACTCAATAGCTCCTCTCTTAGGAGTTTAGTGGGATTAGTAGTATTTTGAATCAGCCTCCTTGGTGTCCCCTGATTAGACTAGAAAATATTGAGGTCACCCTAAGAGATGGGCAAAAGAAAAGCTCAGTGTCTGGTCTCCCATAATAAAAAGCCCTCTAGTGCTGTCTGCCATGAGACAATGGACAGGATAGAGTCCATTTTAAATGAATGCCACGACTTAGCTTACTATGGCTCACCTCACCCCCTCTCTTCACGAGGCAGTCCCTCCCCTAGCTCTGTGAATGCCTCTGGAATCATGACAGTCACCCCCCTTGAACCGCCCCAGCAAAATTACCAGCCAAGCAAATAACATTGATGTTTAAACAACACAACAAACAATGAAGTAAGGATTCAGCTATTGTGCCCTCTGATATGGAGCCCGTTGTAACTATTATTCCACCCTGTAATGAATCAAAAAGTGCTTCCATCAAAACACTGACTGTACTCATCAAGTGCAATAACAAATTTGATGTCCTTGCTACTGAGGAAGCTGTGGTTGGGGCAGATGGAGCTGACCGTGTATAATCGTGAATAATCCCTGTTGCCGAAATCCAGGTGTTGAAAAAACTAACTAAATCATTGAGAGATGAGGTCATCACACTCAGAGTGAAGGTTGCCAGCTTAACAGAGAGGGTTAATGGTAGGAAGGTGGCCTTATCAGTAACCTCGCTACCTCTCTCAACTATGGCTACAAAGAGGGTTGAAGTCTGTAGTCTGTAGTCTGTAGTCTGGGGAAAGCAAACCCACTATAAAATTCTACTACAATTAAGCATATTCACCTACCACCACACACCACTTGAAATTGTAGTCCTAGAGATCCACCCAACTTAATCCCCGGAAATCCGCTAGGTACTGGCCAAGGATGGGGTGGGCAGAGAATTGTAGATAGAGGCAAGGTTGCATTGGATGAAGGGAACACCCCCAAGTTAGTCCATGGGAGGGCAGCAGAAAAGGGGACTGTAAGGGATGATATATATATGAGACCTAGTGAATGGGGCAACTGAGCGGCAAGCTACCTCACAGAGGTCCCCAAACTTTCTTCGGCAACATTTGAAGACCAGGACTCGCTCAAGAATAAGGTAATCTACTGGTTAGGTCCACCTGACACTGCTATTCAAACATTAGAGACAACATACAGTCGGTAAAATGAATCCCTATGTTGGGGCCATCATGGGACATGATTGAGGTTAGCTTTTTTGATGAAGGTATGATCACTGGACTATTGTCGATCAATTCACGCACAATTACCCCAGCAAATTCCCTTATCACCATCAGATACAGACCCCCTGCTGGACCCCCCTTTAGGCCACTGCCGACATCTTGCGGACCTGCCCCATTAGGATTCCCACATTTAATATGGATACATTGAGAAGGCAAAGCTGACTCCTGCATGAGGAGCAGATGAAATCAGCTAATAACAACTGTCTTTTAGGCTCACTAGTGTCCTTATCTTCAAGCCTTCCCAAATTAGAAACCTTTACACCACTGGACTTGATCACTGATTCTGAGGCTAATTGCGAGTTTACTATTGTGGATGAAAGTAGGGATGTGATTGCCCCTTCTCTAGGGGTTGTGGAAGGAGGGGATTCTCCTAATAACTTTCTAAGGTTTCTTGAATGGAACGTGGCAGAGCTCTCTAAGCTACTAGTTGACCCAGCATGGTGTTCCTTTGTAGACTCCTTAGATGTAATTTTATTCCAGGAAACCTGGAATCTGCACAGTACTCATAGAAGTGGACTCTCTGCTTATGCTATTAATGCCACAAGAAAGGAGCAGGGTAGACACTCTGGAGGGGTAGCATTATGGGTAAAAATGTAACTAGGCATCAAAGTCAGACTTCTCAAAGTTGACTCCCTAAATATATTAGCACTGAAGCTTACCTTCTATAGTGGACAGAAAATTAGGATTTTTAATGTATATAATGGAGTGGTGCGGGGCTCGGAGGAAACCAACACGATCTGTGCTGTAGACCTCGCCTTGTCCCATTATACAGACAACGTCCCTGCACCAGTGGAAGTTGATTTAAATTGGACATTCAAACCATTCGTCCTGATCCCGTCAGACCTGACTGATGAGTGGGACTGTGAGTGGCAAATTCCACAGCTAGACCTCCCCACAGTTAGGTGGACTAAGAGAGGAGCCCAGGTGTTGGCTCTCACCATGAAGCACGATCTGAGAGCCACAAACAGAACAAGTTCTAACCCAAATGGGGACTTTACTTTTAACAGACCAGGACACGAAAGCAGTGGCCTGGTATCTATTAAACTATAGAAAATCTTACAACGAGTAAGAATAACCTGTAGTACTCTTGAGCATAAAAAATACTAAATGTTAATCCACAAATGTAATCCAAAATAAAAGGTAGGTTTTACTCCATGTTTGAAATAGTTTCAACTGTTTATTCGTTAATCATCATATTGACTTCATATGATTGGATAATCAGGACGTATTTTTCCAAAGTCAATCATGCATAAGCAACATGTATGAGATCCACATGGTTTAGAATCCCCAATGCATTTCGTACATCAGTGCGCTTCCTCAGGGGGTCTGTGAAATTAAGGGAAATGGAACTACTATGTACTCGCAAAATATATAAGGAGCACGGAAATACAGGATTATATCAAAAGTGACTTCAACATAGTATGCCATAAAAATTAACGTAAAGTCTCCCACATGCACATGTGGTGAAATATATAAATAGAAGAGCCATAGTGAGTAAAAGAGCATTCAAGGTGTACATATAGTGAAAAGGACTAGCCTTAAAGGGTGTCAAAATTTAAATCATGACAGTGGTCAAGAATGCCAAAGAAACATCCTGTGTATAAAAGAACGGTGACAAAATGAATGGGAAAAAAGACGCGCAAGTCTTAAGAAACCGGAAAATCCCAACGTCGTGCCTAGAGGATAGAGTGACCGCTAAGAGGTTCAAGAAAGAGTCTTACCGCGTTAGAAAGGTAGTTAAAGGGTCAAACGGCAGTGAACCGTGTGTAGGCGAAAGCCCGGCTCCATGGACAGCTGGAACCCGGAAGACGCCACGCATGCGCGTGTGAGTGTTAAAAAGATATGACGAAGTAAACATAAAAGAGGGGCGTACCAGCGCCGAACGTAGTCAAACATAAACAAAGGACAGTTCTCCTACAAACACGGAGATAAGTGAGTACAAAGCACACTGAAATGATAAAAGGCGATGAATGTGAATAAGTATAATAAAGAAGGGCAAGAAAATAGCGAAAATAAGACGCAAAATGTATGGCTATCAATACGTGTGTGGCTAACCATAAGAAAAACGAAAGGTAAACTAAGAAACATAAAGGCAACATACTGAAATATGGCTAAAAATACAAGAGTCTGTGAAAAAATGTTAAATTAATGACAACTATATCACAGCTTAATGGAGAGTCCAATCTGTACATTAAGGCAAGTTATGAAATGTTAAACAACACATCAATGAATCATAAATGGCAACTAAATTCCAGACGTTCATTAAGTCCTTTCGGTTGAACCGCCCGAAGACGGTATATCCAGTACAACTCGCGTTGTAGTAAATATTTATTATTGTCCTTATGTGGTAGTTTGTCAATTGTTTCCAAAATTAGAAATCTTATTTGACTGGGATTGTGTGAATGTTGAATATAGTGTGCAGCGATACTGGATTTAAGATTTCTGGTGCGGATGTTGCTCCGATGTTCATTTAACCTTGTTTTAATGTTACGTTCAGTTTTACCCACATATGGGAGGCCACAAGGGCATTTAATTATGTATACCACATAATTAGTATTGCATGTCGCATTCACACGAAGGTTGATGATGGTACCTTGGGTAGTGTGAGTCATAGTAGATCAGGGAATTATACTGTTGCAGTGACTGCAGTTATGGCATGGAATAGTACCTTTGAAGAGAATGTCACTGGTGATTGACGGTTGTTTGATAAATTGTTGTATTGTTTTAGTACGTTTGTATGCAAAGATGGGAAGTTTTTCAAAAATTTGGTTGAAATCGACTTCTGATTATAGGAGTGGCCAGTGTTTGCGAATAACCTCTTTGATTTGACGAGAGTGAGTAGAATATTTTGATGTGAATACAGGTCGAGTATCCTGTTGTTGAACCTTTGGTTTGGGTTTGAGTAAATCTTCTCGAATCTTGACATTAACCCTGTTTTCAGCACTAGCTGTGGTGTTTTTAGGGTATCCACGATGGTGGAATTTTCCCACTACTTTAGAGCTGTTAGTTCTGAATGCTTCCTCTGTGGAAGCAATCCGCTTGGCTCTCAATAACTGAGAGTATGGTAGATGCAGCGTAAGACTTGGTTGGTGAAAACTTTTGTGGTGTAGATAATTGTTGCGGTCCGTAACTTTGGTGTAGACAGAGGTTCTGAATTCAGTGTCATGTAGTTGAACAAGTACATCCAGAAATGAAATTTCAGTCTTGTTGAGGGTGTAGGTAAATTGAATCCGTTCATTGACAGTGTTAAGATGGTTGATTGCAACATGAAATTGGGTCTCCGTGCCTTGCCAAACAAGGAAAATATCGTCTATGTATCTGTAGTACGCACATATGAAAGGTTGCCAGAGTGCGTTGTGGAGTATATGTTGTTGGTCAAATGTATACATAAACAAGTTGGCGTATGCAGGAGCAGCACAGTTGCCCATTGCTACTCCGGACAATTGCAAGTAGTAATGGTGATCAGGAGTCTTGAAATAGCTGTGTTGTAAAATAAATTGCATGAGTTCCATTATAAACACCTGGAGTTCCAGTGGTTTATCAGTTTGTACTAGAGCAGTCTCCAGTGCTTCCAATCCCAGGTTGTGCGGGATTGAAGTGTACAAGGCGTTGACATCAATTGTACATAAGATGATGGATTGGTCACTAGGGATCACGATTTGTTGTAATTTATTCAGAAAATCTGTGGTATCCTGAATGTATGTTGTCATACCTTTGACACATGCTTGTAGGTGTTTATCAATGTAAGCTCCAGTGGGAGCATGTATGGAATTGGTAGTACTTACAATCGGTCTGAAAGGCGGTTGTCTCAAGTTCTTGTGGATTTTAGGTGCTAGGTAGATGTATGATACCTGCGGATAATCCTTGATGAGGTATCTTTTGTCTCTTTCGGTAATGGTGTTAGAAGATACAGCTTTGTTAACAATCTTGAATAGTGTCTCTTTGAAAGCAAAGGTGGGATCAGAATTCAACAACATGTATAGATCTGTATTGTGTAGATGTTCTTTAAGCCCTTGTGAATAGAACGTGGAGTCCATAACAACAATGGCGCCGCCCTTGTCAGCTTTGCATATGGTCAATGTCTGATTGTTAGCAAGTTGTTGAATAGCTTGTCTTTCAGGGATCGTGAGATTACTCCGATGACTCTTTTGAGTGTCAAACAATGAGTGTAAATCTTGTTGTACCGCTTTTTCAAATACATCCAGAACCTTGTGGCTGGTAGGGGCCATAAAATTACTGGGAGGACGTAAGCCCATAAGGGTATCTTTGTCTTGGGTATTGGAAGGTACACAAATGTTCTCAAAAAAATGTCTTAGCCGTAGTGTTCTCATGAATTTGTAAAATGAGATAGAAATTTCCAGTTCATTAGTTTGATATGTCAGAACGAAATTCAAACCTTTTTGTAGGACTTGTTCTTGAGTATGATTAAGAGGACTTTGAGAAATGTTAACAACTAGATTCTGTGGCTTCTGGTCGATTTTGCTGGTAGAAGTAAGTTGTCTCTGGTGTTTGAACCTCCTCGATCGTCGATTGGTTCGGGACCTACATCTAAAAAAGGATCCGCAGTAGCAGTGGTAGTTGAATCTGTGGCATTTTTAGAATTTTTAGAAGTAGTTGGTTGTTCAGCTCTTGCACTCTTAGTTTCTTAGTTGTTGGTTGTTCTCTAGGTTTACCTCGTGGAGGCATCCTGCGTGTAGAATCCTCAGAAGATGATGTCTCTCCGTCTGTCGATCTGTTGGTAGGATTACGGTTCTGTCTTCTGGCCGCATAAATCTCGGCCCAATTGTACACCTCCCCTAGTTTATAATCAACCGTATCCCGTTTGAACTTCCGGAGTTTTCTCTCGTTGATTTCTTTGATATATGTATCAAGTTTGCTGTTGATGTCCTCTAAGATAGTTGAGAACTCCTCTGGTGTAATTTTTTGGCTAAGTTCCTGTTTAAGTTGCTTGACCTCGTTTTCGAGTTCCACTAAAAGTTTGGAAAGTTCTTCGACAATCAAAAGTATCAGGTCTAGTGAGCATTTATTGAGTATGCCAAACCACTTTTCCGTAAAGCGGGGGTTGTTTTTACACATTGTTGACTTTAGAGGTATTCGCAGACCTCTGGGAATGCGTTGAACTCGGTGATATCTAATGAGTGTTGAGGCGTGAAGCCTTTGATTGATCTCTCGTTTGGCTGTGAATAGTAGTTGACGCACATTGGCTTGAATTGATCCTGTACTTGATGCGATGTATTCCGGCTCCTGAATCAATGAATAGATCCTATCGGTATCTTTGGTATTAAATTCAAAAGTATCAGCTTTGTTGCTGGTTAAGCTTGCTATGTCTGCATAGGACATGGTTCTGGGTGCAAAAGCGGATTGAGCCAGTAGGGAAATAATAGAGTGGAAAAGACCGCTGCACTCCCTTGTAGTGAAGTATAGAAAAGTTTTAATCAGTTTTCGAATCTTGTAGGTACTACAAGTGTTCACCTCCTGGATCCCGAGGTGCTGGAAATTGAATAGTATAGAAAATCTTACAACGAGTAAGAATAACCTGTAGTACTCTTGAGCATAAAAAATGCTAAATGTTAATCCACAAATGTAATCCAAAATAAAAGGTAGGTTTTACTCCATGTTTGAAATAGTTTCAACTGTTAATTCGTTAATCATCATATTGACTTCATATGATTGGATAATCACGACGCATTTTTCCAAAGTCAATCATGCATAAGCAATATGTATAAGATCCACATGGTTTAGAATCCCCAATGCATTTCGCACATCAGTGCGCTTCCTCAGTGGGTCTGTGAAATAAAGGAAAATGGAACTACTATGTAATCGCAAAATATATAAGGAGCACGGAAATACAGGATTATATCAAAAGTGACTTCAACATAGTATGCCATAAAAATTAACGTGGAGCCGGGCTTTCGCCTACACACGGTTCACTGCCGTTTGACCCTTTAACTACCTTTCTAACGCTGTAAGACTCTTTCTTGAACCTTGTAGCGGTCACTCTATCCTCTAGGCACGACGTTGGGATTTTCCGGTTTCTTAAGACTTGCGCGTCTTTTTTCCCCTTCATTTTGTCACCGTTCTTTTATACACTGGATGTTTCGTTGGCATTCTTGACCACTGTCATGATTTAAATTTTGACACCCTTAAGGCTAGTCCTTTTCACTATATGTACACCTTGAATGCTCTTTTACTCACTATTGCTCTTCTATTTATATATTTCACCACATGTGCATGTGGGAGACTTTACGTTAATTTTTATGGCATACTATGTTGAAGTCACTTTTGATATAATCCTGTATTTCCGTGCTCCTTATATATTTTGCGATTACATAGTAGTTCCATTTCCCTTTATTTCACAGACCCACTGAGGAAGCGCACTGATGTGCGAAATGCATTGGGGATTCTAAACCATGTGGATCTTATACATGTTGCTTATGCATGATTGACTTTGGAAAAATACGTCGTGATTATCCAATCATATGAAGTCAATATGATGATTTACGAATAAACAGTTGAAAGTATTTCAAACATGGAGTAAAACCTACCTTTTATTTTGGATTACATTTGTGGATTAACATTTAGCATTTTTTATGCTCAAGAGTACTACAGGTTATTCTTACTCGTTGTAAGATTTTCTATACTATTCAATTTCCAGCACCTCGGGATCCAGGAGGTGAACACTTGTAGTACCTACAAGATTCGAAAACTGATTAAAACTTTTCTATACTTCACTACAAGGGAGTGCAGCGGTCTTTTCCACTCTATTATTTCCCTACTGGCTCAATCCGCTTTTGCACCCAGAACCATGTCCTATGCAGACATAGCAAGCTTAATCAGCAACAAAGCTGATACTTTTGAATTTAATACCAATGATACCGATAGGATCTATTCATTGATTCAGGAGCCGGAATACATCGCATCAAGTACAGGATCAATTCAAGCCAATGTGCGTCAACTACTATTCACAGCCAAACGAGAGATCAATCAAAGGCTTCACGCCTCAACACTCATTAGATATCACTGAGTTCAACGCATTCCCAGAGGTCTGCGAATACCTCTAAAGTCAACATTGTGTAAAAACAACCCCCGCTTTACGGAAAAGTGGTTTGGCATACTCAATAAATGCTCACTAGACCTGATACTTTTGATTGTCGAAGAAATTTCCAAACTTTTAGAGGAACTCGAAAACGAGGTCAAGCAACTTAAACAGGAACTTAGCCAAAATATTACACCAGAGGAGTTCTCAACTATCTTAGAGGACATCAACAGCAAACTTGATACATATATCAAGGAAATCAACGAGAGAAAACTCCGGAAGTTCAAACGGGATACGGTTGATTATAAACTAGGGGAGGTGTTCAATTGGGCCGAGATTTATGCGGCCAGAAGACAGAACCGTAATCCTACCAACAGATCGACAGACGGAGAGACATCATCTTCTGAGGATTCTACACGCAGGATGCCTCCACGAGGTAAACCTAGACAACAACCTACAACTGAGAGTACAAGAGCTGAACAACCAACTACTTCTAAAAATTCAAAAAATGCCACAGATTCAACTACCACTGCTACTGCGGATCCTTTTTTAGATGTAGGTCCCGAACCAATTGACGATCGAGGAGGTTCAAACACCAGAGACAACTTACTTCCACCAGCGAAATCGACCAGAAGCCACAGAATCTAGTTGTTAACATTTCTCAAAGTCCTCTTAATCATACTCAAGAACAAGTCCTACAAAAAGGTTTGAATTTCGTTCTGACATATCAAATTAATGAACTGGAAATTTCTATCTCATTTTACAAATTCATGAGAACACTACGGCTAAGACATTTTTTTGAGAACATTTGTGTACCTTCCAATACCCAAGACAAAGATACCCTTATGGGCTTACGTCCTCCCAGTAATTTTATGGCCCCTACCAGCCACAAGGTTCTAGATGTATTTGAAAAAGCGGTACAACAAGATTTACACTCATTGTTTGACACTCAAAAGAGCCATCGGAGTAATCTCACGATCCCTGAAAGACAAGCTATTCAACAACTTGCTAACAATCAGACATTGACCATATGCAAAACTGACAAGGGCGGCGCCATTGTTGTTATGGACTCCACGTTCTATTCACAAGGCCTTAAAGAACATCTACACAATACAGATCTATACATGTTGTTGAATTCTGATCCCATCTTTGCTTTGAAAGAGACACTACTCAAGATTGTTAACAAAGCTGTATCTTCTAACACCATTACCGACAGAGACAAAAGATACCTCATCAAGGATTATCCACAGGTACCATACATCTACCTAGCACCTAAAATCCACAAGAACTTGAGACAACCGCCTTTCAGACCGATTGTAAGTACTACCAATTCCATACATGCTCCCACTGGAGCTTACATTGATAAACACCTACAAGCACGTGTCAAAGGTATGACAACATACATTCAGGAAACCACGGATTTTCTGAATAAATTACAACAAATCGTGATCCCTAGTGACCAATCCATCCTCTTATGTACAATTGATGTCAACGCCTTGTACTCTTCAATCCCGCACAACCTGGGATTGGAAGCACTGGAGACTGCTCTAGTACAAACTGATAAACCACTGGAACTCCAGGTGTTTATAATGGAACTCATGCAATTTATTTTACAACACAGCTATTTCAAGACTCCTGATCACCATTACTACTTGCAATTGTCCGGAGTAGCAATGGGCAACTGTGCTGCTCCTGCATACGCCAACTTGTTTATGTATACATTTGAACAACAACATATACTCCACAACGCACTCTGGCAACCTTTCATATGTGCGTACTACAGATACATAGACGATATTTTCCTTGTTTGGCAAGGCACGGAGACCCAATTTCATGTTGCAATCAACCATCTTAACACTGTCAATGAACGGATTCAATTTACCTACACCCTCAACAAGACTGAAATTTCATTTCTGGATGTACTTGTTCAACTACATGACACTGAATTCAGAACCTCTGTCTACACCAAAGTTACGGACCGCAACAATTATCTACACCACAAAAGTTTTCACCAACCAAGTCTTAAGCGGCATCTACCATACTCTCAGTTATTGAGAGCCAAGCGGATTGCTTCCACAGAGAAAGCATTCAGAACTAACAGCTCTAAAGTAGTGGAAAAATTCCACCATCGTGGATACCCTAAAGACACCACAGCTAGTGCTGAAAACAGGGTTAATGTCAAGATTCGAGAAGATTTACTCAAACCCAAACCAAAGGTTCAACAACAGGATACTCGACCTGTATTCACATCAAAATATTCTACTCACTCTCGTCAAATCAAAGAGGTTATTCGCAAACACTGGCCACTCCTACAATCAGAAGTTGATTTCAACCCAATTTTTGAAAAACTTCCCATCTTTGCATGCCAACGTACTAAAACAATACAACAACTTATCAAACAACCGTCAATCACCAGTGACATTCTCTTCAAAGGTACTATTCCATGCCATAACTGCAGTCACTGCAACAGTATAATTCCCGGATCTACTATGACTCACCCTACCCAAGGTACCATCATCAACCTTCGTGTGAATGCGACATGCAATACTAATTATGTGGTATACATGATTAAATGCCCTTGTGGCCTCCCATATGTGGGTAAAACTGAACCTAAAATTAAAACAAGGTTAAATGAACATCGGAGCAACATCCGCACCAGAAATCTTAAATCCAGTATCGCTGCACACTATATTCAACATTCACACAATCCCAGTCAAATAAGATTTCTAATTTTGGAAACAATTGACAAACTACCACATAAGGACAATAATAAATATTTACTACAACGCGAGTTGTACTGGATATACCGTCTTCGGGCGGTTCAACCGAAAGGACTTAATGAACGTCTGAAATTTAGTTGCCATTTATGATTCATTGATGTGTTGTTTGACATTTCATAACTTGCCTTAATGTACAGATTGGACTCTCCATTAAGCTGTGATATAGTTGTCATTAATTTAACATTTTTTCACAGACTCTTGTATTTTTAGCCATATTTCAGTATGTTGCCTTTATGTTTCTTAGTTTACCTTTCGTTTTTCTTATGGTTAGCCACACACGTATTGATAGCCATACATTTTGGATCTTATTTTCGCTATTTTCTTGCCCTTCTTTATTATACTTATTCACATTCATCGCCTTTTATCATTTCAGTGTGCTCTGTACTCACTTATCTCCGTGTTTCTAGGAGAACTGTCCTTTGTTTATGTTTGACTACGTTCGGCGCTGGTACGCCCGTCTTTTATGTTTACTTCGTCATATCTTTTTAACACTCACACGCGCATGCGTGGCGTCTTCCGGGTTCCAGCTGTACATGGAGCCGGGCTTTCGCCTACACACGGTTCACTGCCGTTTGACCCTTTAACTACCTTTCTAACGCGGTAAGACTCTTTCTTGAACCTCGTAGCGGTCACTCTATCCTCCTCTAGGCACGACGTTGGGATTTACCGGTTTCTTAAGACTTGCGCGTCTTTTTTCCCATTCATTTTGTCTCCGTTCTTTTATACACGGGATGTTTCGTTGGCATTCTTGACCACTGTCATGATTTAAATTTTGACACCCTTTAAGGCTAGTCCTTTTCACTATATGTACACCTTGAATGCTCTTTTACTCACTATGGCTCTTCTATTTATATATTTCACCACATGTGCATGTGGGAGACTTTACGTAAATTTTTATGGCATACTATGTTGAAGTCACTTTTGATATAATCCTGTATTTCCGTGCTCCTTATAAATTTTGCGATTACATAGTAGTTCCATTTCCCTTTATTTCACAGACCCCTTGAGGAAGCGCACTGATGTGCGAAATGCATTGGGGATTCTAAACAATGTGGATCTTATACATGTTGCTTATGCATGATTGACTTTGGAAAAATACGTTGTGATTATCCAATCATATGAAGTCAATATGATGATTAACGAATAAACAGTTGAAACTATTTCAAACATGGAGTAAAACCTACCTTTTATTTTGGATTACATTTGTGGATTAACATTTAGCATTTTTTATGCTCAAGAGTACTACAGGTTATTCTTACTCGTTGTAAGATTTACTATACTATTCAATTTCCAGCACCTCGGGATCCAGGAGGCGAACACTTGTAGTACCTACAAAATTCGAAAACTGATTAAAACTATTCTATACTTCACTACAAGGGAGTGCAGCGGTCTTTTCCACTCTCTCATCTATTAAACTATGGCATTCAGTCAAAGATATGGCAGTGGTCAAAAGAGCCGATAGTGACCCTAACGCCCTAGCTCTTATTCTCACTAAGCAGGGCACTCCTGAAACCGATATAAGGGGCATTCTGGACCTGAGTGTTCTTTTAATTACAAACATCCAGAGGGCAATCACATGGGATTGGGTGGAGGAACATCCAGGGTCCTAGATGCAGCCAATGGTAACGTTTGCTTGCTATTAGAGGAGCTAGTAAATCTCCCTGCTAATAATGTTGTGGAGATTTTGGGACCCAGTCACAAGATATTATATACTGAGATCAGGGCAATGCTAAGCCAACCACGTAAACCCCTGAAAAGGGAAGGTAATTGTATACACCAGAGATCAGTACCTCAGGGTGCCTGGTACAATAAAGATTGTAGGATTGCGAAGGAGACGCTTACACGGACAGACAAGTAGAAACTACGCTCCTAGGTCGTGGCATGTAGAGCTAAGTACAGGCAGGTAATCGGGAGAGCAAAGAAGGAGTGGGAGGGCTCCATGTGGTTCAATCTACGGAATGCATTGTTAGCTAAGGAATCTAAGAGTTTCTGGAGTAGAGCAGCATACTGGCTGAAGGGGAACGAGAGAGCCCTGAAATTTACAGTCCAGCCTGAGGAGTGGGTAGCCACTATGCTTCCCTTTATTGGTCTAATAACACAATAGCAGAGGAAGTGTTTAAAGGATGCGGGGAGATGCCTGGTGAAGAGGGCGGAGCTCTTCATTTTACTTTAGAAGAAATGCAAGCAAAAATTCGCTCGTGCTTCCCAGCCCGCGCCCCTGGCCCGACAGAATCCCTAACGAAGATATAATGCTTTGGGGCTCTTACATAAATCTTCTCACCAACTCAATTCTAACTGGCACTCTCATTCCCCTCTCCTGGAAAATTTCTGAGGTCGTCCCCATTCATAAAAAGGAGGACATAGCAAATCGAGCTAGCTAAAGGCCTATAAGCCTTATCTACTCCCTCTAGAAAATCTTCTGTAAGCAAATTCTAGGCTGGATACAAGACTGGATCCTTGAGTCTCGAATCCTGAGTGACTTTCAAGCTGGCTTCCGAGCAAAAATAGGTACTCTGGACCAAGCTTTCCGCCTCCTTTGCATTTATTGGAAGGAAGTGGCAGTCAAAGGAGGAAAACTTTACGTGGCCTCTGTTGACCTTCATTCTGCATTTTACCTAGTCCCGCTAGCAAGCCTCTGGAGAGTATTAAAGGAAAAAGGCATACAGAGAAAACTTTTAGACATTTTAATTAGATTACATTCATCCAATACAGCACAGATGAGGTGGGGGAGAACAATAAGGTTACAGAACCCTTCCCAGTTCAGCGTGGAGTAAGGCAGGGATGTTTTCTAGCCCCCACACTTTTCACTCTTTTTATTAATGGTGTAGTTGATTTTTTAGACAGAGATGCGTATGATGCTCCAAAAAACGGAGCAAAAAGAGTTCCTGCTCTTCTTTTTGCTGACAACACACTCCAAATTTCAAAATCACAGCATCGACTACTACAGCTTTTGAATGATTTTATCAAGTTTTGTGCTGAGCGGGGGTTGGTGCTAAACGAGGCCAAAACTAAATATATGATTTTTAGGAGAGGAGCTGCCAGTCCCATCAAAAGACCTGTGTTACCTGGCAGTAGTAAATTGGACCGAGTTGACGCTTTTGATTATTTAGGCTTCCTACTGACTCTGACAACTCACTGGGATGCCCAGATTGAGAAAACTAAATTACAAATAATATATCAGACAGCCAATATTACTAAAATACAAAGAGAAACATTGTCCAGGCAGGTTTTGCCAGCTTTGGAAATTTATAATACCAAGGTATTAGGGGGGCTCTCGACGGAGCAGAACTATGGGGCAGTGGTAACACCAACTGTTTGTCTACAACTGAGAATCATTTTCTTAGATCCTTGGTATACTTCCCTGCTAGTATCCCTCTAGTGGCCCTATACTTGGACCTCGCTCACAGACAGCTGGTACATAAACTGAACTATACATTTCTCATGTTCTGGCACAGGCTGTGGTCTGTGGACGAGCTTGTGCCCTTTTGTGAGCCACTAATTGGCCTCTTGAAGTCACCACTGGTAACCACGATCCCCTGGTTTAAATTCTTAACCCCTTCGATGCTCATGACGGAACGGTTCTGTCATGAGCATCGGTCGAGCTGTGCTCATGAGGGAACCGTTCCGTCATGACCACACCCATTTTCATTAGGGCCCAGCGCCGGCGGTAAATCTGCACTGCACGGATGAGGTTAAGGGAGCTACCGGATAAACTTGGGATGGAGGGGTCCTGGTCAAACCCAGAAAGTCTGGCCATCATACCAAGAGTGAGGCTGAAAGAAAAGTTTGGGGAAGCTATATCTAATCAAGCCCTGGCAAAAACAGAGGGACGCTTGACTTCAGAATTTTTAAACTTTAAATCTGCTTCCTGCTTTGAGGATACTATAGATGAAATTGTCCCCCCTTTGGCACGTAAATTATTCTTTCATTTTGGCTATAATACCTTGCCTACAAAACAGTTTTGTATAAAGTGGTGTAATTATGTTTTTAATGATGATCTCTGCCCTGTGAGTCTTCTGTCCATATTAGAAATCTTCTAGGAAAAATTGATAATTCCACTATATAAACAGGTCAGCCCCGGCCACTACCTTGAGATGTTTAGAATATTGATGTCCGATAGTAGGGATCTTAGGCCTTTCCTGATACTGGCATGCACTGTGGATTAAGCGCACCAAATTTATTTTATGATGCACTTAATTTTTTATCTTTTTTAATCTTCCTTGATCTTTAGCTATTTTTCTGGTATTTATGCTATGTAAGATCACCTATTTAAATTTTGCATTTCACCAATAATATGATGTGTACTTTTTTGATCTTTGTGATCGAAATAAAGTTGTTGATAATGATGATGATGCTTCTATCTACTTGTGGTAACTAGATTAGCAGTATTTCTTTGAATGCATGCCTTTCACCAAAAGGGTTTTATTGGGGCCGGTTTCCTTTGACTTGTTTGTGGTCAACTATCTATCTGTGGAAGCGAGTAGGGTTTCCCCTGGTCGCACATTTTAATTTTGGTTAAGAGAGACCCTACCTGTGGCCTAGTATTCGCTAGGCATGGGTATGGGTCATAGGACTTGTCTAACAACGTATCTCTGACTCGTGGTTGATGGGGAAGTCACCTTGGATGAATCCAAAAACAATGATGTGAGTTCATTCACTGGTATCATTTTTATAAACAGCCTTAACATTGTGCATGCAGTTGTCATAGCATACATTGACATTGTTCTTGCTGGTATTGACACTGTTAAGTTTGCTTGGGTCATAATGTACATCAGCATTGTTCTTACTAGTAACAGTATTGTTATTGGAGCAGGGATTATGACATACATTGATATTGGCTTTGCCGATGTAGGCGCTACTGTGCTGGTACAGGTTATTATAACACACATTGGCATTGCACTGATGGGTACTGGTGTGGTCGTGTGGGCACAGGTTATGGCATATGTTGATATTGAATTTATTGGTATTGTCATTGTCAGACCTGCATACATTACTGTAACCATTGACATCGTATTCACCCATACCAACAACATCACTTCACTTTGTGACATGCCACTCCACTCTACAACATGCCATTCAACTCTAAGACACTCTATGACAATTCACTCTGTTCAATTACACTCTACGTCCCTACACAATATGACAAGCCACTCTGAGACAATTCATTTCGAGATGCCACTGTACTCTACTCCAATCCAAATCATAAACTTTATTCGACAATTAAGTCATAAAAGCAGTACATAAAATACACATTTTACAATATAAAATTACATTAAAATGTATACAATAAATATTTTAAAAGAGATTAAACTTCAAGAGACTATTGTCGAATGTCTTATATCCTTAAAACTCATCAATATATATAGTCCAGGGTGATATTACTCAGAGCTCAATTAAAAGAATACATCCCCTCTTTTTCACAACTAATTTGAGTAGATGAGTATAAAATCCTCTATTTACTGCCGTAACAGTATTAACCGAATTACCCAAACCATTTTAGAAACTTAGCCACAGCTATAGCAATTGGGAGACTGTGGTCAGTACATAAGATTCTTAATGCCTCTTCATGTCTGCGGGTGCCAATTAATTTACAAATAGGTTTCACCCACATTGATCTAGGAGCAGCATATAAGGGACAAAAAAACAGAAGGTGACTTATAGATTCTTGTTCGTCCCTGCGCCTAGGGCATTTATCATTGTCGTTTTCTCCTGCCCATTTCGCTGTGAATGACCTTATTGGAAGGGTGCCTGCTCTAAGTTGGAAATATAGTTTACGGTCACGCTGCTTCTCTATGGCATCCAAATATAATTCCAGCTTCGGTTGTGCCTTAAATTCCAGAAAACGACCTGTTAGATGAGAAGAAAAACCCTTTATACATGCTTTTGAATTAACCATCTCCCAATACTTAGCCTTCAAGATTTTTTGAGAAGGGAATATCGCATTCACGGGATCATCCCACAATTCTCCCATTCCCAGGCTGACTAGCAAGGACCTAATGGCCTTCAGCCAGTGTATTTTATGGGAGGAATCTTTAGGAATTATTTCCTTTAGGCCCCATGCGTAATGCTGTAGTTCCTCTGTGGTCCATATCCTACGCCAATACAATTGCGGTTGTAGGGAAGCAAGATCTTGGACAGCTTTTTTTCCCAGGTCCCACATTAATGGCGTCAAGGGGGTACTTTGCGGAACGCTAGTTGCTTTTCTCAAAAACACATTTTCCGCTAGAGTCAAATTTCTTAGATTTTCAAACCCCCAAAGTTCAGCCCCGTAAAGGGCCAAACTTAACACCTTCATCCCGCATATCTCCATTAATGGCCTAATAAGTTTTGATACTGAGGCGTAAAACCTTTTCAGAAGAAGACCTGCCTGCTGGTGATGTTTTAATACTGAAAGATCTAATTGGCTAGTTCATCTCATGTCTCTCTGGAGGGTAACCCCCAGATATGTAAAGACGTCAACCCGCTCTAGCGGGGATTTATTCATGTATAAGCTCCCTCTGAAAGGTTTAACCAGCCTGGTCGGTTTATGTTCAGTAAGGACCATAAACTTTGTTTTCGCTGTATTTATTTCTAAACCCCGGTCCAAGCAAAAATCTACAAAATGCCGCAGTGCACATTGGAGCCCACTTAGCGTTTTTGAGATTATCAAGGTGTCGTCCGCGAAAATGAGGATCAGGACTCGTTTACCAGCCATCACAGGGGCATCGGTTGGGACCAGGGAGAGGAAATCAGCCACCCCATTCACGAAGAACGAGAACAAGGTAGGCGCCTTGACGCAACCTTGCCGCACTCTCCGCTCAACAGGGAAGGTTTCCGTAACCTCGCCCTGTCGTCCCCACCGAACCAGAGCGAACGTGTCCTCATGTAAGCGAACAATCAAACTCAACAACTCAGGGGCCATCCCTAGCTCATCCAGGACTCGCCACAACTTATTACGTGGGACCAGGTCAAAAGCCACCCTTAAATCAACAAATACGGCATATAAAGTGCCTTTCTCCAAAACCACAGAACGCCAATAAAGAATAATGAACCGAAAGACCTGATATATCGTACTGGTCCTGGGTCAAAAACCAGCCTGGAGGTAACTCAAGATGTTTTCTTCTTCCATCCAGGTCTGGATTTTTCCCAATACCAGACGGCCCATAATTTTTTGGATGGAGTCAATCAAGCTAATAGGCCTATAATTGCCTGCTGACGACTTGTTCCCTTCTTTATAGACAGGCACTATTTCAGCACCTTTCCAAGAATGGGGTACTTCCATCAGATGTATGACATTACAACGCATGCTTTTACCACGCATGCTTTTACAACGCAAGTATTACAACCCAAACCTTTACAACGCATAGCGATTTGGGTTGCTGGATAGTGAATAGTTTAATTTACTTTCCAACTCCAGTCCCCGTGGACACTAGGGAAGGTGTTGGATAGTAAATTAAATCTATTCCCTACCCTAGAGCGCCCCACAGCGCAATGCGTTGTAATGGTTTGCGTTCTAACAGTTGCGTTGTAAAGGCACTGCGTGGTAAAAGTTGCGTTGTAAAGGATGTTCCCCCTTCCATCCCTTGAGCTATGGCATTTGCAAGATACATAATGTACAACCACCATCTGTTTTTATCATTTAGAAATAGATCAGCAGGGATGCAATCCATACCCGGGGTGCGTCCCTCAGTTACTAAGTCTAACGCCCTGTCTGCTTCACTTACAGTGAAGGCGGCCTCCTTATAAAAAGTATGGACATAAATCACCTCACTATCGCCGGCTTCACTTTTGGCGTATTGTGGCTTAAAATAATCAATATATAAGCTTTGAGCGACATTATTCTGTGGGCTCTCGTGATGCCCACCCCTGTCCCATTTGAAAATGTTCCAAAAGGATTTGGGGTTTTTAGACTCACATGCCACCTTAAGGTCCTGCCACCTACTCTCTTCCCATGCTTTTTTAGCAATACACTGTTTATGCCTATAATTAGTTCGGAGGAAAAACAGAAGGGGGTTGTGCCCTTTTAAGCCCTGGGTAGGACACAATGCTATTGTAAGTAATAATTGAGAACCCAGTCGCTTTTTAGTTCTGCTACTTTTTTATTTTGAGCAGATTTTTTGTACACCACCGTATTTAATCAGTGGGTGTTATAATTGATTTTTTTCAATATACAAGTTGCGTCACTTGTGTGGATTATTGTGATTGTCTGGGGACTTGCCTTGTCATACACAAGTGGGTATATACTATGTACAATACTTACATTAAACACCATAAACAAACACTTATGTTACAAAGATGCAAAAACATTTCAACTATACAATTCTCACAATGTACATTTACATGAGGGAACGAATTGGTGAACACAAAAGCACCATCAGGTGCAAAAAGACCAATACCAGACTCACGGAGCATTTTTTGTCCGCAGGTCACACACCAGATGACCTTCAATGGACAATTATCGAACAAGTCAAGCCAGGAGCTAACCTGACACAACGATTATTTGAAAAAGAACAGAGGTGGGTTTACAGACTCTCCACCCACAAGTCAGGCTTGAATGACAATATCCCCTGGAACAGCGTAATGACTTAAAAAACCTGTCCTCGTATGCCATATGTACTGTGAAACTAAGTATGTATTCTCAACTCTGAACAATCAGTAAATATTGCGCAACCAATCCCTGTGGTTGTCAATCCCGATTCTGTCCTCTTTTCTGTAAAATCTCCCAATCATATTAAGAACCCGTATGGAAGGCCTCCATACTTTTAAAAACAAAAAGCTACCTCCATCTCCATGGCAACGTAAATAGTCCACAACTTGGCTTCCGGGGACGGATAACTCCACCTACTTTTTCTCTGCTAAACAATCTGATTGGCCTACCACTACCCTCGTGCTGAAACCACGTGACGAGGCCACGCCCAACCAGGAAATGCTTCGGGTTTACTTTACCGGTATCCTCGAACAACCCGGTCATTCCTCGGGGCACCTCCAGCCGGAACCAAGTAGGTTTTTCCGCCTGATGATCAGAAGCTGCAAGTAAGTACCGTTGGGCTGACCTGAATGCAGAAATGATTTCGCTACACGATCCCGCAGGTTATACTTAATTGTCCAAACTAAGCAGCCATTAAACTTACATTGGGCATTTGTTCTTTATCAACTTACAGGAGACGGACTCTTGTTGTCTTGGAAGCGCTGGTGCCCATGAAGCGGTAGTGCCGCAACAGAGCGTAAGCTAAAAGCTAAAAATAAGTCGCGATTCAAGTAATGCGACGTCACGACTGCTCACAATTCTTTGCAGCCGTCCACATCGCAGCACCACTAAAATCACTCACCCATAGTACGCCGCCCCCTTTTACACTATATTCCCAGATGCCAAAACCAGTCCGACACCTCTTCTTGGCGCTGGTTCTTTATTGATAAGGCACAGTCCGGTAAAGACACTGAAGCACTGTTGCGTGACCGCAATTGATGGACCCTATTGTCTAATTTGAAATGCTGGCATGACCCCATCTATTGTCTTGAATGGGGCTAAGATTAGCAATATGTATGTTTAATGTAGTACATGTGTATTGTCTATCCCGGTACGTGACCCCTTCCTGTTTTTTGTTTTCCTGTTTTCTTACAGGTTTTTCTCAAAAAGAAAATCGCATTATTTTACACGAGTTCGCAATTTGTGTACTCTAACTTGGACTAGGGTAGGACGCACCTTAGCGTGTGTGGACCACCCAGTTCAATAACACGGTCCTGACGAAAACCAATGAATACATACAATGGTTGAAACATGTAGACCTTTTTAATCAATAGCATTGTAAATATCACACCTCACATAGCACACTTAGCTATTTTTAAAACACTACTCTTCACACCAAAGTCTACCTAATTAGGCATAGGTGCCACACAGTTTTTAACAAGGGTTCAAGCACTCAAGAATAAATACTTGTAGTGAGTAGTTTTGGCCCTTTTTAACTCACCTTTTTGATCGTTATGCACACATAAGAGAAAATACTAACCAGCTCCACTGTAGTCAGGTGTCGTAGCACACCCTATAGGCACTCGGGCTATGGGGTGGGACCCCGATGATGAAGCATGTCACCAACCAGGTTGGTGAGTGAGGTGTCTTCTACAAGGATATGCATTATCCGCGAACAGGTTGGGGCATATTGTGCTGACTAGAGCACTTCAGCCTAGGTCCTGAGAATGATTTCTCTGCCTTCGAGGGGATACTCCTCTATTGTTTTTTGTGTTTTTTTGAAATGTGAACTGTACCCTACTAACTAGTTTCAACACTAGACCTTCATCATGACACCTTTGTATGTTTGAGGTCTAGTAGCGCAAAGGCAAACTTTGCAACTGTTAGTTTTTCACCATAGCTTGCAGCGTAATATTCAAAGGACTTTGCGCTAATTAAAGTTCATTTATTTCGGTGAACCAAAAGAACGCCGACGCGTTTCCAAGCCTGTGTGTTTACTCCTCAGGCTCTTCTTCAGGGCGTTGGTTAGGTGGGTACCTATGTAAAAACAACATGGGATGTTTGAGAATAGGGCCTCTCTCTAATACTGGGTCAGTGCTTTTTGGATAGTTACACTTGATTTTATCTTTTCGCAGAAGGCAGTTCGTCTGTCTGTGAAAGCGCTTCTGGCTACAAGTCGTTCTGCAGAGGTAAAGGGCACATCATGTATCTGTTCTATTTATTTGAGCAGTGAGTCTCTTAGCGTTTTTACTCAAATTGGTTATAAAAAATGTCAGGACATATTTTTACCTATTTTATCAGTCAGTGCAGGCCTTCGATTGGAATTCTATTTTTCTTTATTCTTTGACCACACTCCATTTGGTGCAATAGCGGCTGGGTCTATATTGACGACAAAGTATGGCAAGAATTAGTTTTAGGTAATTCAATCTCTGTTTCCCCATTTCTGGCCATTACTTACTTCGGATTTCAGCCCGCAGGTTGGCCACTGCTTGTGCACTATTGACGGCGTCTTTTTGTATTCTGTTAGAGTTTTCTCGCGTTTGGCTGGAAAAACTAAGGATTCGTTTTAATTTTAAATTCTACCGCATTGCTCATTTATTCCCCTCGATTGTTGTCTTACCTGAGGGGTTGTTCCAGGTTTCCAATATCTTCCTGCCCGCTTCTGTGTTGAACCTGCTTCTGTGCCTTTGCACTCTACAAAACTCCACTCCGCTCTATGACCCTCCAATCTCTGTCACTGTTCTCCACTCTACAACATTCTACATAACACCACTCCTTCCTCTCAAAAACACGCCACTCCACTTTAATACATTCCACTCCTCTCTACGGCACATAACTCCACTCTACAACAAGCAACTCCACTCTCAGACATGCCACTTCACTTTACACCTCTCCATTGCATGACACGCCACTCAAAGCTACAAAACTTCATGGCACTCCACTCTACAATAAACCACTGCACTTTATGCCTCTCCATTCTACTCTGTGGCACTCCACACCGCTCCACTCTACGTAATGGCACTCCACTGTACACCATGCCACTCCACTGTATGACATGCCACTCCACTCTTTGCCCCTCCAGTCTAAGACACTTTACGAAACACTACTCTATGACATGCCACTCCGCTTTAGTCTAACACATGCCACACCACTCCACTCTATGTCCTTCCATTGTAAGACATTCTACTGCACTCTATGGCATTCCATTCTACAACACTCGATGCCACTCTATGACACTCGACTTCACACTATACTATTCCATGTCACTTTAGTGTACTGCACTGTGCGACACACTACTCTATGCTACTCAACTCTACTCTACTACTCCACTCTACTACACTCAATGCCACTCAACTCTAGGATGCACTTTGCCAATCTACTCTACCACACTCTACAACATCATACAGCACTCTACAACACTCCATTCTACAACGCTCTTTTCCTATCTATGATACTCCTCTCCACTGTACAACACTCCACTGGACAAGATGCCAATCCACTCTACGGCATGCCACTCCACTGTATGATGTACCACTCCACTCTACGACATGCCACTCCACTCTGAGACAATCTAGGACACACTACTCTAAGACAAGCCACTCCGCTCGACTTTATGGCATGCATCTGCACTCTACGCCACTCTACTCTATGACCTGCCACTCTAAGACACTGTGCATCACCCTATGGCATTCCACTCTCTAAAAGTCTACTCCACTCTATGCCACTCTAAGACACTTGATTTCACTAGTTACCGTTTTACTCTGCAGTGCTCTATGTCACAATATTCCATGTTATCCACTCTACTCCACTGTATGACACATTACTCTAGGACTCTCCGATCACTATATGATAATCCACTCTAACTCTATGATACACCGCTCCAATGCACTCCACTCTACTCTACAACACTCTACTACACTCTATGCCCCTTCAATCTATGCCACTCACTCTATGACACTGTATGACATGCCACTTCACTCCACTCTTTTGCCTGCCACTCCACGCTATATCATGCTGCTCCACCCTACAGCATGCCACTCCACTCTAAGACACTCCACAACTATCTACAACACCCCACACAATTCCACTCTATGACACTCCATGCCACTCCACTCTACACTCCGCAACTCCACTGTACGAAACGCCACTCCACTCTACGGCATGCCTCTCCACTCTACAATATGCAGCTCCACTCTATTTCATTCCACTCTATGCTCCTCCACTGTAAGATTCTTTATGACATGGCACTCTATGGGCCAGATGTACATACCTTCAGAAAAATGATTCGTAAATACCGTTTTTTTTCTAAATCACTATTTTGGTACTCAGTATCTTAAATGGATGACATTTGTGTTTGCAATTTGCAACGCATTAGGAATCACAGGCACGATGGTCTGCTGAAATTAGCAGACCACCAAGTCTGTAATTTTTTTTTAAATAAAACAATTTTTGTTAAATGTCTCCTGTTTTCCTTAAAGGAAGTTTATTTTAAATATTTTTTTTAACATTCTCAAAGGGGATGGGATTCCAAGGGTACCCCTTCCCATTTGCAAATTGGTTACCACCACTTCTAAAATGATGTTAGAGTATTACTGTTTTGCAACTTGAATTCGGTAGCAAAATGGTAATTCATAACACACTGGTTCAGTATTTGGAAGGGAGACCTACAACACTCTACTCCACTCTATGCCACAAAACTCAAATCCACTGTATGATACTCCCTCTATGCCATGCGATTCTACTCCACTCTACTCTGTGCCACGCTACTCCACTGTATTCCTCTGTACTCCACTATTTCACTCTACATCACTCTGTTGCACTCTACAACAGTTTATGCCACTCAACTCTACCACACTCTAAGACACTCCATTCTACAACTCTCTACTCCACTCTACTCTACTGTACAACTCTGTAGAACACTTCACTGTAGGACACTGCCCTCTACGACACTTTACTGTATTACATTGTCCTCCATTACACTCTATGACACTCTACTGGATGACACTCCACTCGACAACACACCATTCCATGCCACGGCACCCACTCTAAGACAGTCTACTTCCATCTAAATACAATCAGACAACACTGTAGTAGTCTAATATTAACTTACCATCTGCTATGAACTTTGCTTGCACATACCATTTATAGCTATAATAATTAAAATTATGCACTTCTGATACTTGAAAGAAAAATGGTTAATATTGGTACAAACTCTTTATCTAGTGAGGTATTTGGTTACATCTGAAAACAACTTTACTTTTTCTTTCTTTTGTGTAAATGGTTTTATGAACAACACAGATTATAGTGAGCAATGATTAAAAGTGGAGCTCCCAATATGGGGGTTGCATATGCATAGTCATCAAGATACACATTAGATATTCAGCAATCAAGGTCTGCATGCAGTAAATATGATTAGAAGCATGGCCCACTGCCATGTTGAGTAAGTGGGGGGAGGGAGGGACAGCAAGACAGACAGGAGATAGAGATGGAAAAAAACAATACAACAGTGTGAGAGCTCTACAGTCTGTGAAATTTACAATATGAGATGCAGTGTCCTCATATTTACTTGTCTCAATTGCAACGGGGAACCATGTTGCCATCTGGTATATGTGAATGGCACTGCGTGGTGCTGATGGGTAGGCAGGTCCATTGGGCACCAGTTGTGCCATGAGTATGGGCTAATCAGATTCCTAGAGAAGAGCTATAGGAGCAAGTGATTAAGCATTGAGGGAACTTTTTCATGAGGTGTATGGGAGTGGTACAGCGGTTAAGCCATGCTGGATGTGAGAAAAAGTGATGGCATGGTCATCAGGGTATCTCCAAATAATGCTTCACAGGATAGGGTGTGTTGCGCAATGTGTTTAAGGCTGGCGTTTGTCAGTCTGGGCTTCAACTGCCACCAAGAACATCTCCTACTCCTCATCCCTCATGCGGGAGTCGCCCCTCATAAGGAGTAATCTGAGAGCGTATGCCTCGGCCCTGGTCCATGTCAGCAATACTCGAAGCCATCCCTGGATCTACGGTAGAGCGGGGGACTTCCATGCCATGGCAATGTTCCATTTAAACAGAACGAAGGCTAGGTTAATGAAGCAATGTAAGTGTTTGTCCCCCTTTGCACAGGATTGCAATCCCAGTAGGCATGATTTGGGGGAGGGGGTGAGATGATGTGTGGACAGATCCACCACAGTTGAGGTAACTTCTACTCACATCTGTGATAGCGGTGGACAGGTTCATCCACATCATGTGTAAGTCTGGGCGGTGAACTCTGCTCTGCTCTCAGAGTTTGCAGAGTTTTCTGCACTCCGTGTTACACGGAGCTCACAGAGCAGAGTTTTTTCCCTCACTCACGTTCATCAACGTGAAGTTGGCCAGCACGAGTGAGGAAAATCCATCTCCCGGCGAGATTTCTCAACGCAGGCAGTTCAGATTTCTCATTGTGAGTGGTGTCAGTGATAAACCGTCCGTTCACGCTGAGAAAGCTGCTGCTCAAGCAAAAATCTACTGTGCATGGTGCCATTTGCGATGATTTCACAGTGCAGACAAGCACCTGGCACTGAAAATCATTGCATACGGCATTTATCTAAAGAAACTCGGCAAAGTATTTTTTTGCACTTCGTGGAGTTCTGCATAGCGGAACTCCACCCAGACTTAATCATGTGCATGAAATCAGTGCTCTGTAATTTGTAACAGATGTATTCAGGAGAGAGCATTGGGGACATGCAATGGATACAGTCCGATGACAGATGCTTATGGTGTATGTAATTACACTGGGTGAAATGAAACCTAGGGTTGCGGTAGAAGGACTTAGTCAACTGGAGGGTGTGAGCCCATGCTGTTTCAGTGAGGGGTTGTTGGAGCACTGCTTCCCATTTGGAGCACGCCCTCGTGGCCTGTTCGAATGGAGCAGTATTAAGAGCGGAATACAGGAATGTAATAGCATAATGTGTGGAGTAGTTTGTCAGGAATATGAACAAGGCCCGAGACATTGGCAGCTCGGCCTCCTCACCACCCCACATCTCATGGATACCTGCTGTATAATGTGATAGGTTAAGATTTGGCCAGCATGCAGTCAATATGTTTCAACCATTTCCAGGAATGACATGAGCATCATTTCATTATAGAGATCCCTTGCCAGTGTAATTGTGGCGTCTTTCCATAGGGGTTGAGTCGACACAACTCAGTGTCTGAGATAGAAACAGCAATTCCCAGATAGAGATAGAGGGAAAGTATGGATTGATGGGACCTTTGGGGTGCAGATACCTAAGCCGGCAAGTTTGGGCTACCGTCATTTGTCTGAATTTGAGTGCAGGTTGGACGGTGGCATTCGATATTCTGGTATAAATGATCATCCCTTGCAATACAGCATGTACAAGACGGGATTCCGGGTGAGACGAGGTTCCCAACCAGGACATGGGCAATTGTAGTTGCGCTTCAGTGTAATAAAGCTTAAACTTGGGCTGCACCAACCTGCCCTCTATAAGTGGGCGCTGTAGCATGGACAGACCAACCCAACGGTGGCTGAGCTCCAGATTAACTCTAACAGCAATCCATGCAGGTAGCAGAAGAAGCTCCTGGGGAGCACGATGGGTAGGGCTGCAAAATAGTAAAACAATCAGGGAAGTATTAGCATTAAAGAGATTGTGACCCGGCCCAATAGGGACAATGGAAGTAATAGCCAGATGGGGAGCAAGCAGTGTATGGATCCAATCGCCCTGTCCAGATTGCCCTCCTTGAGGTCCCTTTTGGCCTGGTATCTCTATATGCCCAGGTATTTGAAGGTGTCATAGCACCACCGCAGACTTGACTCCAGATGTGCCAGATGGTCGTCAATCGGTACATGCGCTAATGGGAAAACACAGGATTTGAGCCAGTTTACCCATAGACTGGAGAGTGGGCCGAAGTCCTCCAAAGTCTGTATAAGGTCCAGGAGGGATGATACCATATCTCGTAGGGAAATCAGGGCATGATCAGCATATAGCAAAAATATATGGTACATGCCACATTCGCGTATGCCCCAGTCTGCAGCTCCTTGTCAAAGCCAGCAGACCAAAGTTTCCTTGGCAAGGGCAAATATGGGGGGAGGTAGCCCTCCCTCATGCCTCTGAGATGGTAAACTTATTGGAGATCAGCTATCCTGTTTTACTGCATGTCTCAGGATCTGCCTATAGGATGCGCACCCAACTTAGGAATCCTGGGCCGAACCCCATGTTGGCGAGGACTATGAATAAATAGGCTCAGCCTAGACGTTTGATTGCTTTCTTAATGTCCTACAACACGTCAACCTGGACTGGGGCTTCCGGTGGGGTACTATGCAGGAGGAACAGGAGGCGACGTACATTCAAGAATGTGCTGCGGCCCCGGATAAACCCAGATTGGTCTGGGTGGACCAACGATTGTACCAGGGGAGGAAGACGATTGGCATGGATCTTGCCATATATTCTGCAATCTAGGTTAAGCTGGGACAATATGAAAGATGACCAGGGGATCCAGGGGATCCTTACCCGGTATGGGCAAACCACTATGAGGGCTTCTCGGAGCGTGTCTGGCAAGCGACTGAGCTCCCTGGCCTCATTAAAGACGTCAAGGAGACGTTGCGTGGTCTGGGTGGGGAGTTTTTATAATACTCCATGGATACTATCAGAACCCAGGGTCTTACTTCACCCAGCTCATCCCTCCGTAGGTTATTCAGATGCGCCAAGTGCAGGGGGTCAACGAGATTCTGCAGATTGTCATGCGGCGTGGTCACCAAGGCTGAGTAAAGCCCTCGATAGTAATCCTGGATGGCCCCATTAATATCTAATTGGGTCAGCAGCTACTAGTGATTGCATGCCAGTCATGCCAACAATTTCCCACCATGGTCCCCCTCGGCATGCTGCAAGGCCAGGCGCCACTTATAGTCTTGCTAGCTCAGAGCTGTGCTTGCGCAATTGTTTCAGTTGACCAGTCGTAGTCATCTCTATGTGACGGAGGTCATGTTTGATAGTCAGGAGGTCCTCCGACAGTCTCCTATGTGTTCCCCATGTGGATGAGAGACATTGGCCTTGCTCCACCACCTTGTGAGTGTCCCATTCACTGGCACGAGATGTTGCAGTGCTGGTGTTGAGCATGAAGTAGCACTCCACGCATTGAGCGAGATCTCCTCGAAAATGGGGGTGGTCAAATAAGGCCTCCACTTGCAGGTGCCATGTGGTTATAAGGGGGAGTGAGAGCCACCATCGAGTGGTTAGCATTAATGGGGAATGATTGGGCAGACTGCATGCCAAATACTCCACTCTGGTCAGTTGTTCTCCGAGGTGGGGTGTGCAGAGTAGGACATCAATTCTGGTATGAACGTCGTGCACTGGAGAATAAAAAGGGTATTCACAATCTATTGGAGTTTTGAGTCACCAAGTGTCATGTGGTCACATGTGAATTGCCAATTGGCGAAAATGATGGACGAGAAAATGGTAAGAGGAATATCAGAAACTAACAGCCTGTGTATCCCGGTGGTAACAACCTTTGACACATTGTCAACAAAGATCAGACAAATCATTTGGAAGAATTAGCATTCGCTGGATGCTGTGCCAAATAGAACACCACAGCCAAGATTTGCATTCAGAAGGGCTAGCAACTTAAGCGTTCACCTAGTCCATTCTCGGCAGAATGATCTTCATAAACGATAAACCAATGTGCCCTTGGGCCATTTTACATGTGTAGGTTGCATAGTATGTAGTTTGACTCAGGCCCTGAAAAGTGTAATCCTCATCGATGGAACAACTTGGTTTCAAAATAAATTCAGTAATTGCAACATCAACAATGTCATCTATCATCTCACTTGCAGTTGTGATCTCCACTACATAGGCCTAACCTCAAGAAAAGTTAAGGTGCGGATCCAGGAACATATTAGTATGTCGAAATCTGGCAAATGGACTACACGTCTAGTTCGCCATCTCCAGGAAATGGGACACAGTTGAAGGGATTTCAGGTGGACAGTATTGGAGAGAGTGACAGGTGCATAGCATTCCATTGAAAACATATTAGCCAGTAGGGAAGCCCGCTGGATTTTTTTCCAAGAAGACTTACCAAGGCGACCTGAATGATTTTATTAAATGGAACAAGATAGGGAAGTAAAGCAGTGGGACTACACCCACGTATCCCTTTATTAAAAAACAGTGTATCCCAGTCTCTACATACAGAAGGGTGCAAGACGTAGATACCACAACACAGAGTGACTACTTGGTAGTAACCTCCATACATGGGCGTGGTGAGGGCTAAATAATGATATAGGAGGTTACAGATCATCTGCCGACCTGGGAGTTACTTTTGGTCCATGGTGCACCCCACCAGATGAGGAGTGAGAGCCACCGAGTTCGATCCTGACTCCAAATGGTGCCTATCCTGAAGGGAGACCTAGGGTTTCGCGCTATGAAGGGCGGCATCTACCATCGCTTGACTTGCTGCTCCCCTGCTTGATCCTCAGATGGCTGTGTTCCCAGGGGACTGCCCCTACACTGCTGTGGCTTAGGGTCAAGCCAGGCATCCCCAGTGTTCTCTGGGGATGTGGATTTCATCAAGTTCTTCGCATGGAGCCATGTCTAAGTGTCCTCTGGGGACTGGAAGATGTGGGTAATGTTCCTGTCGACAATGCGCAGTTTAGCATGGAATAGGAGAGCATTTTTTAAATTCAGCTCTCGGAGTCATTGCTTGACTCATAGGAATGATCTTCGATGATGTTGCACTTTCAGTTTTTAAGTCAGGGTAGGATGTTATTTGAGCACTTTCATAAGACCATGGGCCCTCGGTGCAGAAGTGCTGCAGCAGCAGATCACAGTCTATATAGTTGAGGAGAGGTACTATGAAGGGGCTAAGGAGCCCCTGGGATGGGGGGATGGCCCGGAGTATGGTGTGCCCTCTCAAGTGAAAAGAAATGTGGTGCCTTGCCATCGAGGACATTGTTCACTTGCCATTCCTCTAAGAACATCTCTACACTGGGGTGTTCTGACCATTCCTGAAAGCCCATCAGGCAGATGTTGTTGCACCTGGACCTGCCCTCAGTGTCCTCTGCTCTGTGGTGTAAGTAGGTGCTCCTGCAGTTCCTTATTAAAGGAGTGAAGGACTTCCAGTGCAGACTCGGTCTCGTACACTCAGTCCGTCAGCTTGAGGTGATCAGCGCACAGTAGCTTTGCCTCCACTGAGACTGAATCAATATGAGCTGCCAGGGAAGCTATAGAGTCCAGGATGGCTTGGAGGACTTTGCTAAACTGCGCAGAGTGAGCCTGGAGATTCTTCTTGAGGTTTTGAATGCTGCTGAGAGTCTTGTCCCCTTGTGTCAGGTCTATTTCAGTAGCACCACCAACCGTGTGTTGCAGTTTGGTACTTTTGGGTTTCACCACATCCGTGGGTTGCTATGGCCACCTGGATGCGCTTCAGTCAATGGAGCCCACTGTAGTTAGCCAGACCGTGTCCCCTGAAGTATAAGCAGCGAGAGATCCTGACCATGAAAGGGTGGTGGGTCATGCAGATCATAATGGCATATAGTGAGTGGCAGATCAGCTGTCGACCCCTTCGCCAGAAGTGAAAGTCAGGTGAGGGTGAACAACACACGCAGGTCCTCTCAGAGAGAGGCACGTTGGTAGCAGTGGCCAGGGGTGGTGAACACCGTAATCAGTGTAGCAGGGGTCCCGGCAGCAGCAGGTAACAATACAGCAGGGTCTCCAGGGAGATGAGCAAGGCGGGCAATGCATGTATGAAGCTGCTAATCAGGTTCGGCGGATGCTTTGCTTCCCCGGGAGCCGGTGATGATTTAATGCCCCAGTATGATTTGACGGACTGGATCGGTCCCACAGTTTGAGTCTGGCATGGAAACAGAATGTAGTGCAGTTTCAGCCTCACACCAGTAGCCAGCCATTGTGCGCACAGCTCCTCTATGCCACCAGGAGCAGAGAGGGTATATTTTGTGGGTGTGCCCTCACCCCAGAGCTAGTGCACCAGCAGTACAGACCCTACAGGGAGGCCCACCACAAGGCCCTGATCCCCTATTGTGTGGTGGCAGACTCCATGTCCTATGAGGGCTGGGGACAGGGACCGCCTCTATTGCCTGGTAGGGCCAACCATGCCTTCACTCTCTTGCAAGAGATCGAGAGACAGAAAGCACCCTCTTAGTGCCAGCAGTGCACCGCAATCTCAGGTGGGGGCCGGAGACAAGATCATCAGCCACACGCAGGGCCCCACAGCGGTTGGATCGAGCGGCCGCGGGCACCTGCTGGTGCTACAGTGGACCAAACTGTAGATGCGTTGATTGGGAGTGCATCACGAGCCTAGCAGCGGCTCCTGTGTGCCAGCATAGAGTGCTGGTAGCATTTTGGTGGTGCACAGGCTGCTGCTGGCAGGCTCCGTCGGATTTAGGTGCTGGGCAGCTGCAGGATTCTCCGTAGTGTCACTGGCTGACCTGCGGCCCTCAGGTAGGCCTCACCTGTCTCAAATGTCTCTCAGGTGTGTGGAGGTTCACAGCCTCCTCCCAAATGACCACACCGAGGCTGAGGTAGAGGGGAATTGCTCTTTATTAATTACAATAAATCCATAGGGAAGAGCGCCGGGCGTCTGGTGTGATTCGCGCTCTGCCGGGCTCCCACTCGCGCGAACTGCCGTTCGCGCATGCGCAGACCCGCATTCACTGCTGGCGCGTGTTACATCACACGCAAGCCGGTAGTGTCTAGAACGCGAATACCACATATCTCCCCCTTTTTCACAACGGATTTTAACAGTTCAATGTTCATAGATGTCTCACTCATAGTCTCTGAGGTGTGTAGGTCCATTCTCCAAGTACGCGTGTGTCTTACCGGAGTAGAGGCTCCATGGACAACCTCAGGAGCGGGGCTCTCTACCTTTTCTCTCCCTTGACCATGACCCAATCTCCCGGGTGTCGACTCTTCTTTTGCTGGTGTTACCTTCACGCTTGTCTCAACCAGGTCTTCACTTTCCATGCACGTATCTCCATCTCCCCGACTTACGTCCACTGACTATCTTTCTTCAGTTCCTCCTTCTTGTCTTCGAACAGAAGAGAAGTTGCCTTTCTCCTCTGGCCAATTCACAATCTTGTTTATCTTGGCCATGCGATCCTGAGACCACACCTTTCCGTCGCTAAGGAGGAGTCCTCTGCTGTACACTTCCTCCACTTGTAGGGGTGGGCTGTATTTACTTTCTCCCTTCCTCCTCAGTACTGCTTGATTAACTCTCACCCATTCCCCTTTTCCAACGTCGAGTCCTTCACTCTCCTTCTTTGATTGTAGTGGTCTGTGTACACTCTTTGGGCCTTCTCCAAGTTGTGCTGAAATACGGCAGGCGACCACTTACTGGTGACTGTTTTTTCTCGCCATACTACATTGTCCTTTGTGAACGGGTGCCTGCCTCTAAGGATCTGAAAGGGACTGTACCCCGTTGCAGTGGGAGTAATTCTATACGCCCACAGCATTCTTTGAATTTCTGCCTCCCAGTCTTTTCCTTGCATTATGGCAGCTTGGATTGACCTCATCAGAACTCAGTTAAACGTTTCCACCTGTCCATTGCTGGCTGGATGATACACTGAGGTGTGTTTGGACCTGATTCCATTTCTCTCTGTGTTTCTCTGCCACTTATCGGATGTGAATCGCGGGCCATTGTCTGTCAATATAGTCCCTGGGATGCCTTCCCTTAGGAACACCGAAGTGAGGAATTTTATGACTACCTCCGAGTCCATTTTTTCCTGCACATGCACTTCTGGCCATTTGGAATACTTGTCCACCAGTACACACAAGTACTTGGCCGTTCCTTGTCCATCTAATATCGGCCCTAGGATGTCGACAGCTAGATCTTCCCATGGATCACGGGGTTGTTCGAAGCTGCCCAACGCCGGCCTCAAAGGTTTGAGCACCTTGTCTGACTCCTGGCATTGGTTGCAGTTCCTGGCGTGTCTCTCGATCATGATGTCCATTCCTGGCCACCAGTACTTCTGCTTCACCCTCGACTTGGTCTTCACAATGCCGAGGTGACCTTCATGCAGCTGGTTCAGCAATGTGGGGATCAGCTCTTCTGGGGGCACCACCTTGTCCCCGCGATACAGAAATGTTCCTGAGTCACTCATGGATAACTCCTCTCTCACTTCGTACAGTTTCCTGGGTACTTCCTTTAGCCTTTTCTTTTCTGGCCACCCATTGACCAGGTACCTCTTGGTCTCCTCCAAGGTCTCATCTTGTCTATATGCATGTGCCCATTCTTGCATGCTGATCGCTTTCTCCATGTCCTCCATTACTGCTACCATTTCTTCACTCTCCTCTGCAGGCGTGGGTGCATCTTCCATGGCTGAGGCCCTGCTGAGATAGTCCGCCACCTTGTTGCGTGTCCCCGGGATGTACTCTACATTGTACGCGTACTCTAATAGTTTGAGAATCATCTTAGCAATCCGCCGGGTGGCCGTGGAATGCCCACTTGAGGTAAGCACCTTGACTAATGGCTTGTGGTCAGTTTGTAGGCGAAAACTTGTGCCCCACAGGAACTGTCGGAACTTTCCCATGGCCCACACAACAGCTAGCATCTCTTTCTCTATTACGCTAAACTTCTGTTCAGTGTGTGACAGTGCTCTGGATGCAAAGCTGAGTGTCTAAACCGTGTTGTTGTCTCTCTGTTGGGCGAGGACTGCACCCAGACCTTTTGCGCTGGCGTCAGTGGTGAGGATGGTGATTCCTGCTGGGTCATGTCCCTGCAATGGTATGGCCTTGCTGATGTTCTCCTTCAGCTCCTCGAACTCCCTCTGGACCTCGTCATCCCTCTGGAATGACGCTTTGTCTCTTATCAGTTGCCGTAATCTGTGCGTTTTCGTAGCAACATTTTGGACGAATTTGCTGTAGTACTCGGCCATTCCTAGGAATGACCTTACTTCATCCTTGTTGTTGGGGGCTCTGGCCTCGAAGATTGCTCTCACATTGTCTTTCTTGGGCATGATCCCTTGTCCGCTTATTTCGTGGCCCAGGTAGGTGATGGACGTCATTCCGAATCTGCACTTCTCCCATTCCGCCGTGAGCCCTCTTTCCTGTAGAACGCTAAGCACTTTGTCCAGTTTGGTATTGTGGCCTTTACGATCCATCCCCATTACCAGGATGTCGTCCTGGAAGTACTGGATGCCTTTGACATCTTTGAACAGGCGATGCATGAGCTTTTGGAATACCGCCGCGGCAGACGCCAGACCGAAGGGCATCCTGCGAAACTGATAACAACCATAGGGGGTGATGAAAGACGTCAGTTTCCTGCTGGACGGGTGTAGGTCGATCTGGTGGTATGCCGACGTGAGGTCGACTGTAGAGAACCATTTCACTCCCTGGTTCCCGCCAACATTTCTTCTATCCTAGGAAGGGGAAACTTCTCCACCACCAAGCATTTATTTAGCTCGGGCAAGTCCACACAGAGGCGCACCTTGCCATTGGGCTTCTTGGCGACCACTAAGGGAGCCAACCACTCTGAGCTGTCGATCGGTTTAATGATCCCTTGCTCTTCCAGTCGAGACAGTTCTTGCTGGACCGCTTCTCTCACTGCAATGGGCACATTGCGGACCTTTTGGCATACCGGCTGGGAGTTTTCTCTGAGCACGATTTTATGCATGAACTTCTCCAGTTTGCCCATTTTGCCACAAAGACGTTGGGAAATTCTCTTCTTACCCTTTCCAGATCTGCCCATTGCTCACTATCTGTTAGCAGCACCTGATCTTTGCCTCCTGGGTCTAGCTTGATCCCCAAGTCTTCCTGGTTTCTCCATCCCAGCACGGAGAGTCCCTTCTCAGCTACGTATAGCTTACATGTGGCTGTTCTCCCCCTGAACTCGAATTTCAGGCTCCGGTATCCCACTATGGGGATCGGGTTGCTCGTGTACGACACTGGTCTGATGTCTGGCGGGTTTAGCTGTGGGCCCAGGCTCGGTCTGAATTCCCCTTGACACACCGATCTCTGCACAATGGTGTACTGGGATCCAGAGTCAATCGCTATTCTGATTTTTACTCCTCCTATTAACATGTCTACTCTCGGTTTGTCAGAACGCTGAGTGTCGATGCCTAGTACTTGCTCCTCGATGCACAACACTCTGTCATCTTCATCTGACTCCTCCTCGGCGTCTTCGTCCTGCTGCTGGTGCTCTATGGATTTCACCATTGTTTTCTTCTCTTTCCTCCGGCACACTTTCTCATAGTGGCCTATCAGGCCGCAGAACATGCACTTCACACAAAAAGCGGGGCAGCGTTTGTCGTGGGCTGCGTGGTTCGTACTTCCACACCTGTAGCACGCCGATTTGGTGAATGAGGACTGCTTTCCTGCTTGTCCCGGTCTTCCCGCCCATTTGCTGGTTCCGTGGTTGTCTCCCGGCGCCATTTTGTATCTACTCGACGGTTCCGCGTCATCAATCTAGTTAACCATGACTCTTTGCGCACTCTCTTTTTTTGCAGCTTCTGCGCATCGCTTGGAGAGTTCAGCTTTTTTCACCATGTTGCTTGTTTATCTAGGTTCCTGATCGATACTGTGACCTTATGCCCCTATTCGGCTATAAAGCCATTTATTCCCTATATTGGCATAACCGTTCAAGTGCGATTTTCTGAAAAGTCATCTCTGGCCTCACATGAACAAAGCCATATTCCAGAATAGTTCCCTCTGCCACTTCCTTTGCGACCAATTAGTGCAATGACAGAGCAGTAGTCACTATCTGATATTCCTAGATAACACTCCGAGTTCTTCAACAAGATAAAAACTTAGCAAACCTGGAAATCCTCACTTGCTATGTTTTGATTAGTAATGGAACTCTAATGAGCAACTGATAACTATCACTTCCTAGTGACATCTTTAATTGACGTCTTATGTCCAGCAAACTTGCGTCAAACCCGGCACCTGTCAGGTATAAATATTACCAACGTTGCCTTAAGCAAGGAGAGAGCTGTGAGCTGTGAGCTGCAAGACCCCGTGTTGGTAAATCTAGCACTCTGTCGCTGCAGCCTGCTATCCCGTGGTGGTGAAGCTGCTGATACCATTATTGCCGCTAAAGCGCAAACTATGGTGCAGTACGCTTAAGGAGCTGAACAGCCGTCCCCCTGCGAAGACATCCAGCAGATTCCAGCTGCCCGCGGACGCTGTCCCCCCTCCTTCCTCGACGCGCTGAAGAGAAGCCGCTGCCTTTCTCGTGCAGAGAAATCCAGTCCCGGCGCTTCCGGTTTACCCTCGCGGGTGACTGGGATATCGAGAGAGACCCCTGAAGGAGATACCAATCCTCCATCATTCTATTCAGAGGTATGGTGTTGACTAAACCCTTAGACGAGAATTCTTGAAACAAACCTTGGCAAAACCAACTTAACTTAAGCTACTTACTTACTCCCCTTTTCACGTGTTAGGCTTAGGTCAGGCACACTGGGGTAGGCTTAGTTAGAAGCACCAGTTGAGTATGTTAGCCTAATGTATATATGACTGTATATATGTTTTATTACTTTTAAACCATTGTATGGCTGAGAAACCATATCAATGCTTTTACAGTTCTATTTCGCAATACTTATCTTACTGTACGTACTTTTTATAATAACAATTATTGCAATTGTGGCAATACATTTCTCTTGTACGAGAAGAAAGACTGTGCAATAAATGTTAACCCTTTATTGACAAACGCCCGTCTCTCTATTCTCTACATCTCGTGAAAGTAAACTGCACTAGACTGACTGAGTGAAATACAGGTCTATTGTTTCACACGACCCTAGAGATTGACTCTTGATCTGAGGAGCAAAGTTGTCATGTTGCACGGTTGTTGGAAAACTGAATCCCTTCTTGTCTGTGCCAGGGAAGCTGATCACTTCCTATGCAGAGAAGAAAGTTTCCAGTGACCTCTGAGCTAGTTGGTAGCACAACCCAATTAAGTTTAGCATAGTCAGTGGAGGCCTGGAATATCCGCAGTTCCACGTCGATACTACTGTTTATGTTATTCCATTGCGCAGGGCCTAGTGGGAAACTAGGAACTACACTACATGGCGCCCAACGTTTGGTAAGGCGATAAACTAACGCAATACAGTAGAGTAACTCAGTCGTGCATATTTCACACAGACCCCTTTTCTCCCGTAAATACTCCAATAGACGTCTGGAGTGGGTGAAAGGTTAAAATCCACCCGACCTTAGTAGGAAGAGATTCCTATGTAAAGCTCTGGTTTATTCAACGTTGAAGGATACAGTGTTCCAAAATATTGTGCACCTAATCTTTGTCTCCTTGGAGACCTACTCTGCAAACCTTGCATTTTTACGATGCCAGAAAATAACGGAACCTCTAGGGCCGCAGTAGACGCGACTCAGCAAGGTCCCGAACAAGCAGACCCGGATGCTATAATCATCCCGGTCCACTTAAGAAGATCTATAACTTTAAAACTTATAGAGAACGGACTGACACCTCAAGGTGGTACAGTAATTTTTGTGATAGAGGCTCACGAGTATCGGCAGACAGAGGTATTCTATTCATGGATAAACTTTCCAGCGGCAAACGCTACAACACAAGAGTTTCACTATTACAAAATAGAGGAACCTCCGGGAGAGTACGCTCCTTTCGAGGAGATTGAAATCCCACTTAAATTTCAAGAGCACCTGCTCTGGTTTAATGGCGCCCTAAAACACAATAATCACATAACTAGGCTCGGTCCTCTAGGGAGACCAGGAGCAACGTGGCCGGTTCTAGCCAGCTACACACCACATCCTGACATTGCAAGAATGTCTAAGGAAGAGCTGTTAGTACAGCTAAATACATTAATAAAAATACATAGGCAATTAGTCCAATATGTAATGCGGACTGCAACAGTCCAGCCAGCTGTTAATTCACACCAGCTGACCCCTCACCAGGGGAACACAAATAAAATTACACCACAGAACATACAGTCATGTCTTGGTAAAACACCCGTAAAACGGGAACAAATCCCTTTCTGGTTAGCACAGAAAATCACTCAAATAGAGGCAGTATTTCCTGATACTACCCCTATTGAGAAACACAGAATCTTGACCATCTGCCTTCCTATGGGAATCGCACCACACATAGAGGACTGCGACACTTGGGGTACAGTCTTTGCTTCCATTTACACAAAAACACACGGTGTTCCGTCTATGGCGGTAATACCAGAAGTGCTAAAACAGATTCAAAATGAATTCGGTCCAGAGCCCGCTTTAAATCTAGGTATAAAATTACTGAAGGACTTCAAGCAGGTCTCGGCTATATTATTAGCCAATATAAAAGGAGAAGCAGCATCTGTGGCGATCCGCCAGAAGTTGACGGAAACAGATATAAAAGATCCTGTTGAGCTTGCAAAAATCATAGAAAAATGCTATGAAGAATTAGGTAGAGACAGCTTGGGTGGGAAACCAGTAAAACCCCAACTGCTCGAAAGTCCTGAAAAGTTATTTATTAAAAATAATTTAAACACTCCTAAAAAGAGCTGGGATGGAAATAAACAATCCACTCCCAAGGAAAAAGTTTTCCAGTCCAGAGGAAGGTCTCCTCGACGGAGGGAAAGAACTCCGACTCGAGAACACCAGTCTCCCCAGAGGGAGCCCTCTGAGAAAAGATATAACCTTAGAAATAGGGATAATCTGAAAAAACCTGATAGATATCAAAGTATTGATACACGTCCCTCTCGATCTTCTCCACAGAGTTCGGAAAGAAGAGGACGGTCAGACCCAGGAGAGCACACCAAGTCCAAAGACAAGGAACCTGCTCAGAGTAAAAAATCTCAATTTCCTAAAAAGAAGGTAGCCAGTATTAGAGTAATCAACCATGCCGAGAATACTGAGGACACAGTTGAAAAACGGGGAGTGGGCATTGACAATGTTGGACAGTGCAGCAGAAATCAGTATAGCGCGCAAGATCTTGATGAGTCATCTGGAGACAGTGGACACGAATGAATACATTCAAGTTGAAACTGCCGACACCAGACTTAGCGAGCCCCATAAAATATACGAAATAACATTGCGTATAGAGGGTGATAAGACTAGGAAAATTAAGGGTCTATTTTGGGATAAGCTCTCAAAAGGCTATGATATTCTGTTAGCTGAAAAAGATTGGCCCCCGGAGTTTGTTAGGGAGTGCCCTCGTGGCGAAGAAGTGATTATGCCTGCCTTCTCGAATCACATTCCGATTCACAAAAAATATACATATGCACGGAAATGGGCAGTGGCCCAGGCACCTGCATTATATAAAAATCATGTAGGATGGGATGAGGATTCACCTCCTCACAAAATCCAACTAAAAAGTGAACCAACTGCCCAACGGCAGTATCCCATAAAGCAAGAAGCTAAAAAACAGGTCAGGGAGATCTTAGATCAACTTGAGTACCAGGGGGTGATTGAAACATGCACCTCTCAAATGAACAATCCTTTGTTTCCTGTCTCCAAGCCAGACAATTCATATCGTCTAGTTTTGGACTACAGACATCTTAATACATGTTGCAAAACTTTTGCAGTACAAAACTCGCATAGTGCAGCCCTAATGAATAACATAGTTAGGAAAAAATATAAAACGACATTTCTAATGGTTTCTTTTGTCAAAACATTGCACCAGAAAGCAGATATTTGACCGCTTTCTCCGCATTTGGGTCACAGAAAAAATTCTGTCGACTCCCACAGGGGTTCAAGAACAGCCCAGGACTATTCTCAGCTAGGGTAACAGAGTTACTACAAATCTATGATGATGAAGCATTATCCTACGTAGATGATATCTATCTCACAGACGACGACTTGGATACTCACTTGAAAAGAGTGAACACCATTATACTTGGGATCCCAGCAGAGGGTTACAAATTCAACTTTAAAAAGTCTCGAATTGCCCATCTGACAGTAATGTTTTTAGGGTACGAATTATCAAGTGAAGGGAAAAGCCTAGCGGACAACTTCTTAGAGAAGTGCGCTGTACTCCAAGCTCCAAAAACGCTGAAGAATTTACAATCCATTCTAGGTTTTCTGAATTTCGGAAGAACTTACATCCTAAATTACGCAGAGAGGGTTAAACCTCTCTACGAACTAATAAAACCTGATTTTAAACAAATCAATTGGACTCAAAAACACACAGAAATTTTGAGATCACTGCAAACAGACATGTTAGCAAAAACAAAATTAGACACACGTGACAACACACGTGATCTTGTAATCCGAGTCATCCCAGGAAGATGCGGATTCACGTACCTAACCTCTAATGAGGGTGAAAAGGTACCAATAGCTTACAAATCACATTTGTACACAAAGGCTGAAATAAAATTCAGTTCAACGGAGAAAATTCTAACTGCGGTTCAGACTGCTGTAGCGAAAGAAAGGCCCCTAGCACAAGGTAAACGAATAATAATCGTAACACCCATACCGGCTTTAGAAGCGGTAACTAAAGAAAGCATTCCTAATGCTAAAGCTTTGCATCCGAGATGGATTCAGTGGGTTAATTCTCTTGCTGCAACAGACGTAGTTTACGAATTTGATCCGAACTTAAAAACACAGGAATTTTTACAATATGAATATGAATGTCCTCTGCCAATTGAAATCCTGCCTCTCGAAGAATACGGAAGTATTATATATACTGACGGATCAGCACAACCCGCAGTTGGGGGTAAGCAAGCTTACAGTGCTGCGTGCGCGATTGTAAAAGGTCGCTGGCACAAAGGAAAATTTAGACCACTGGTCACCAAAACACAATCTCTAGGAGATTGCTCGGCTCAACAAGCCGAATTAGTAGCATTTAAGATGGCGCTAGAAAATTCCGATCGCGAATTCCCCACACTAATAGTGTGCAATTCTTTTTATTGCGTACAATCTTATAATGAATACTTGCAGAATTGGGTGGAAAATGGTTTCAAAGATGCAAAAGGTGGCACAATAAAGCATAAAATGCTTTGGGAACAGGTAGTTCTTTTACAAAAAGAACTACAAAAGACTCACGTGATACATACACTGAGTCATCAACGTGATGGCGTTCACGTTGCAGGGAATTCATTGGCTGATGAAGCCGCGAAGGCAGCTGTGCAAACGGCTTCCGTAGCTGCGATAACTCGGTCACAAACAAAAATAGACAGCGATATTCTACAAGCTGTCAGTACGTCGGTAAACAATGATAAGATAACACTCCCAAAAGGCTTTCCTGAAAAGTACTTGTACTTAACGGATACAAATAATGTTCCTTTTGCTCGAATCCCTGGAGTGGGGGATAGAGTAATTCCAAACAGGGAACACAGACTAGGACTAATCAAAGCGGCACACGAAGGGCTTGCTTCTGCACACGCTGGCGTTTCCGCAACAATATCACTATTAAAACAGAGATATTGGTGGCCTCGCTTGAGAATACAAACTAAGAAGTATGTATTAGAATGCGAAATATGCCAAAGGATAAAAGTATTAACAGTAAAACGACCAGCGCAGACACCCCTTCTTATCTCGGATAAACCATTTGCATGCGTTTACCTGGACCACTGTGGTCCCCTACAAAGGGACGGCAACTATAGATATATCATGGTAGCAGTGGATTCCTGTACGAGGTTCATATGGATGTGGCCCCAGCGCTCGGCTGATGCTAGAACGGTTATAAAAGATTTGCGAGTCTTTATCGGCACATACGCAATTACCACGTTCCATTCTGACCAGGGTCCTGCTTTCAGCTCTCGAGCCTATAAGGAGGCCATGGTCAGCATGGGAATTGGGTTGCGGTATTCTTGTCCGTCGCACCCCGAAGGGAATAGTGTGGTAGAAAGAAAAAACCGTGACATAAAGCAATCTATAACAGCGAAGGTATTAGGTTCAGGCGCTGGGTGGGTCAAACATTTAATAAGTGTCCAGACTAGTCTTAACAACATGCCAAGAAATTCTCTAAAAGGTTTCAGCCCATACGAACTATTGTTCGGAATTAGAATGCGAGTTCAGGACCTCAATAGTCAGATGTCAGTGGTACAAGAAGAAACAAAGCACTTTGATGTAAAGGATCGTTTGGCTGTTTTACAGGAACTGAATGAAACAAGAAAATCATTAAGCAACATAAAGTTAAAGCAACAGCCAAGTACCACTGACGAGGCACCACCCGCAACAGCCCCAGCAAGGCCTGTCTGGATTCCAAAGATTGGGGATCTAGTCAGAGAAAAGATCGCGGTTAAGAAGGAATTTGGGCCTTCTTACAGAAAAGCAGTACCTGTCTTGGCAGTCACCGGAACAAGATCAGTTGTGCTACCGCCCCTTGCTGGTAAAAAGGAGAACAGAGTCGTGTCTATCGATCTGGTAAAACCACAAGCATGTGGCCTATAATCAACAGTAGGCCCAGTGGACTCCCAAGAAACAACAGAATACCCAAACTTGCAACAATCCAAGAGGTTCAAACTGAAAGACTAATCACATTCGATCAGCCTGCAGTGCACAATGAAGGACTATGCAATAATGCCATGGAACTCGTGCCTCTTGAAACATAGATTGAAACAGTTCGTCAAGAAACAACACCAGTCTACAATGATGTGGCATCAGAAAGTGCTGCCGAGAGACAGATTGAAAGAACAATCCCATCAATTGACAGAACTGCCTCTGGTTATTTCATCAACTTCGACAACTTCTCTGAAGATTTAAACGACCCCGAAGTGATGCCAGAAACAAAAAAGTCTTTTAAAGAAAAAGCAACAGAACTCTTTCATCAACTGAAGGAAATCTACCTTGTTTCCCCTTGGCTAGAGTTCTGGTTCGGTCTAGGTGTATTTTTCCTCCTGCTTTGGCTCATCATGGTACTGTGTTTGGGAAAATTCATTGAAGGAAAATATATTACAATGGACACAGCAAGTCAGAACATCAACCTAGTCCTGAAACCACACAGATCATCCCACGTGAAGAAAAGAGAACTGTCAACAGTAAATGTCACAGCAATTCCAATACCTGGTGGGGTAGTATGGGAGAAAACAGACTATGAGATATATGGTCCGGTCGAAATCCTGAAGTATCCTCATCAACTAAAGGTTTCCTTAAGTGACTTTGTGACACCAAGTACATTCTCTGATGATTGGGACTTTAACAGTATTAATGACATGATGTCTGATTTAGTAATGTCAGCTAGATTCACAGATCATGATTATTTACAAGGTTCATCTAGTTATGAGCAATTATTCTGTTACACCCACTATGGGGATCATTACTTGCATAAATCTGCACAGCCTAGAAATGTTTTTATGTATAATCAATGGGAACATTGTTCTACACCACCTAAAAGCAGTTCTAAAGCATTTTTTGAGAAATTCAAATACTTCTCAGGGTTTAACACCAGTAATGCAGAAACGTTTTATTACAAACTGTTAGATAAAACAGGAATGAAAACAATGCTGACAAATTCTAAATTGATATATTCAGAAGCAGTTTATGACAAAATGATGACATTTGGTTTTGATTATTGGAAAAATAATATTGAAACGAAAACAATTTGGGGTACAAAAGATTGGCAGGTGCAAGGCATTGAAGCACTATTTAGAACCTGCATGATACCAGAACAAATGTTGTTTTTAAATGACACTATACACCAAACATCTTGTCTCGGCTTAGCTAAGATCAAAGACCTTAAAACACCGTCTATACCAAAGCCAATACCTGAAAATGTAACCGCAGATATTGAGTTAGGCGTGTCACAAATTTTACATTTCAACAGAACACATCCTGATTGGAAAAAATGGTTAATCTGGCCTACAGACACAAACAGCTGTCAAGATAGATTCCTGAATAAAACACAGGGGTTAAAAATGACCAGATTAGACTCTAGATACTCCCAGAGACAACATCCAGGGATTATAACAACATACAGTGTAGGGAAACTCTGCCTCGAATGGCTTACTTCGTCCACACTGGCTGAAATTAAGCAACACTTGTCTTTATTAAAAGATGGTGCTGATTTGCGTGATTTCATTCTTGGACCACGCAAACAGCGTCAAAAGCGTTTCATAGCGACCAGTATCTATGCTGCTTACAACGAGGCTTGGAAAGTAAAGCAAATTGAAACTGCTGAAAAAATACGAGAAATTGATCGTATTAATTTGGAGAAATCACTTTCTGTGGTAGACAATGGGTTAACGACTCTGTCTTCCAGAATATATTCGTTGGACAATATTGTATCCTCTCCCTTTGATGTGATAGACAGAGATTTGCTAATGTTACAACATGGCCAGTCTCAATTACGCTCTATTATAGAACTAGGCTGGACGCTGCAAAATCTTCGTTCAGGCTATGTGCCTTGGCGTTTAATCAACACAACGTCATTATTTTCCAGTTTTAACCTTACTGATAAACAGATCAGTTTGGCACAGAAAGGAGCAGACTATACAATCCTGAGCATCGAAAAACTCGAGAGATTACCATTGACAATGTCAGAGAGTCCTGTCATTGAATGGATAATACACGGAATTATCACAATTACGATAACAACTTTCCAATTTAAAAAGTGCCTTGAGTACATACCTGCTGGCCAATATGAACAATTAGGTAAAGGATATGTAAAATCTGAATGGAAATTACCATACACTCATTCTTGCTATAGTGACAGTGACAAAAATGTATTTCTTAGTGGTGAGAACTGTAAACATTCACTAAGCGGTATACTTTTGTGTCAGGGTATTAATTTACACGGCGCATGTGATGGAAATTCTAACAACCTTTCATGCCACCAGCTAGTCACACCTGCAACTCAGATAGAGCCCTTCTTTATGCAACTTTCGAACGGGAGTTACATTCTTAGAACGGATCACAGATGTTGTGGCCCCGCGCCAGGGAAAAGTTATCTAGTAGAAGTAACATCCATGGTCAAATGCTGTATACAAGCATTGTTCCCGAGTGGGCCTCCAGACATAGTGACTCCCATCTGGCCTCGTCTGAATCTCTATTCTATACGAATTGATACATTAAGCAAAATGAAATCTGTACTTTTACAGACAACAGTGCCTATAACGTCATCAAAAGAGACGTATGATCTTCTAGTTGCAAGGACAGCTACTGAAGTTCATGACCTTTTATCAACAAATTGCCCCGTGCATTTCGTAGAAATGTTCAGCCAACTCCTTAACATGTCTAGTGCAACAAGCATCCCAGGCATATTTAAGACAGTCTTTACGGGACTGCTAACACCCTTCCAGGCAATTTTGGGAATCTTTCCTAATTTTGTGCACTCCATTTTTGGCGGCATACCATTATTTTTGGGACCCGTCGCAGGGATTCTATTTTTGACCCTCCTGCTTCGTTATGGCAAGCCTCGGCTCAGACATAGCTCCCATGGGAATGGAAGAGACAATCCTAGCAATGCGCTGCCGGGACAGGATAACTAACGTCCTTGGATTGGCCAGGCTGGGAGATCTAAACATGACCTGGTTCCTTTCATTCAGACCAATATGGCAAAATTGCATTTTACCTGTGCTGAGATGTATGCTTTGCGGAGATGAATGCGTGTTGGACATCTGTCTTTCACTTCCATCAGCAGTACCAATGGACGTCGATACTTTGCTCAGTCCAATAACAGCTCACGCATTGTGTTGTCCCCAGCGGCTACCAATCCTGATGACGGCATTTGTGGAGACTCCTGTACTACAGCCAAGTGGTAACAGTGGAGCAAGGGACAAAAGCAGCATCACCCAGGTACAGCCATCTGTGAGCATTGCTGGTCTTGAATACGATGACAGCAATCATTCTCACACCTGCCAAGTTACAGCGCTATCTAATTTGGTTGAACTATCACCTGATTTTGTAGACCAATTCTTTGAGAGCCTGTCTGATACGATGTTCTCACCCGTAGAGAAACAATAACTTTTAGAAGTTTTCCGACACACAGCGTTCCATGAACTCTGAATTCGGCCTTCAGTTTTGATCAACAAAGACTGCAATAAGCTTTGGAACTCTATGTTTCCCCTTTCAAGCATTAAAATTTTTGCTTTGAATTGGACATTTTTAATATTGACCCTTTTTAGCACGAACAATTCTTTGCTTAACGTAAAAACTATTCTTAGAGAACAGAAGCTTCACACTTCTATTTCTAAACACATCTAGAGACATAACAATACTACACCAGCCTCTAGCACACATGTTATTACAATGCATTTTTATGTGATGATTTATCTCGCTTTTCTTCTGTCAGAGATACTTCATGTGTAATTCTTTATGCATAATCGTTCATTGATTTCATATGCAATAATTTTTTTGAATGATTTCTATGCTTTTAAAAACGTACAGTACCTAAATTCCATGTATTACAAGTACGCCTATTTCGAATGCATTTATGTATTTTGGGGTGGGCAATGTTACACATGCATCTAATTGCTTTAGTTTTAGTAATTTTGATGGACATTAACCCGTGGAGTGGGTGTTGCGTGTTTATCTAGGTTCCTGATCGATACTGTGACCTTATGCCCCTATTCGGCTATAAAGCCATTTATTCCCTATATTGGCATAACCGTTCAAGTGCGATTTTCTGAAAAGTCATCTCTGGCCTCACACGAACAGAGCCACATTCCAGCATAGTTCCCTCTGCCACTTCCTTTGCGACCAATTAGTGCAATGACAGAGCAGTAGTCACTATCTGATATTCCTAGATAACACTCCGAGTTCTTCAACAAGATAAAAACTTAGCAAACCTGGAAATCCCCGCTTGCTATGTTTTGATTAGTAATGGAACTCTAATGAGCAACTGATAACTATCACTTCCTAGTGACATCTTTAATTGACGTCTTATGTCCAGCAAACTTGCGTCAAACCCGGCACCTGTCAGGTATAAATATTACCAACGTTGCCTTAAGCAAGGAGAGAGCTGTGAGCTGTGAGCTGCAAGACCCCGTGTTGGTAAATCTAGCACTCTGTCGCTGCAGCCTGCTATCCCGTGGTGGTGAAGCTGCTGATACCATTATCGCCGGTAAAGCGCGAACTATGGTGCAGTACGCTTAAGGAGCTGAACAGCCGTCCCCCTGCGAAGACATCCAGCAGATTCCAGCTGCCCGCGGACGCTGTCCCCCCTCCTTCCTCGACGCGCTGAAGAGAAGCCGCTGCCTTTCTCGTGCAGAGAAATCCAGTCCCGGCGCTTCCGGTTTACCCTCGCGGGTGACTGGGATATCGAGAGAGACCCCTGAAGGAGATACCAATCCTCCATCATTCTATTCAGAGGTATGGTGTTGACTAAACCCTTAGACGAGAATTCTTGAAACAAACCTTGGCAAAACCAACTTAACTTAAGCTACTTACTTACTCCCCTTTTCACGTGTTAGGCTTAGGTCAGGCACACTGGGGTAGGCTTAGTTAGAAGCACCAGTTGAGTATGTTAGCCTAATGTATATATGACTGTATATATGTTTTATTACTTTTAAACCATTGTATGGCTAAGAAACCATATCAATGCTTTTACAGTTCTATTTCGCAATACTTATCTTACTGTACGTACTTTTTATAATAACAATTATTGCAATTGTGGCAATACATTTCTCTTGTACGAGAAGAAAGACTGTGCAATAAATGTTAACCCTTTATTGACAAACGCCCGTCTCTCTATTCTCTACATCTCGTGAAAGTAAACTGCACTAGACTGACTGAGTGAAATACAGGTCTATTGTTTCACACGATCCTAGAGATTGACTCTTGATCTGAGGAGCAAAGTTGTCATGTTGCACGGTTGTTGGAAAACTGAATCCCTTCTTGTCTGTGCCAGGGAAGCTGATCACTTCCTATGCAGAGAAGAAAGTTTCCAGTGACCTCTGAGCTAGTTGGTAACACAACCCAATTAAGTTTAGCATAGTCAGTGGAGGCCTGGAATATCCGCAGTTCCACGTCGATACTACTGTTTATGTTATTCCAATGCGCAGGGCCTAGTGGGAAACTAGGAACTACACTACACTAGCAATTACTTCTTTCAATGTTGCCTCGCCGTGAGCCCATAGCTCGTCCTGCACATTCCTGTTGGTGGTGTGCATTACTATCTGGCCCTTGATAAAGTCCTTTTCCAGTGCCCCGTACTTGCACATGACTGCTAGTCTCCTCAGGGCTGCCACATAGTCGTCAACTGACTCTCCGTCGCCTTGTTTCCTTTGCTGAAAGTTAAACCTATCTATTGAGACACAAACAGCCGGGCGGTAATGGGCGTCTAGGTCATCTAGGGCCTGTTTGAAGACATCTGCGTGAACTGCTTGTAGCGGCGTCGTCGCAATGTTCGTGAACACCCTTATGCCCTCTGGGCCCAGGTTGTGCAGCAATATCCGTTTCCGTCTTGCGGGGGTGAACTTGTCAGTTGATTCATCCTCTAGGGCTTCTAAGTAGTTCTTGAAGTACTCCCTCCAGTCCTCCCATTTCATCTGTGGCTCTCCTGGCCTGGGTAGAAACGGGAACGGTGCTGTGAGTGATGACGCTTGATTGCTCATTTTGACCTGTCTCTCTGGCCCTTCTTCCTGATTCCTGGGGCTGCCTGGGCGCTATTGTTTCCTCCCTGACTTCTGGGGCTGCCAGGTGCGTTGGCGCCTTCTGCCTGCGCCGTGGTGGGGCTGGGCTCACTTCTTCCTGCTCCCTCATGGACCCCCTTCTCAGCCAGGGCCCTTGGTGGGGTGGTTGCGTGCTCCTTCCGTGCTTATGCGCAGGTTGACTTGCTTCTTGGCTCTCCGACTGTAGGTGCGCCTGATTTTGTCTCTACGCCTCTGCCACGCTCTTCCCTTCGGTTTTGTAGCGGCTCCACGCTTCCCTCCTTCTTCTGCAGGTGGGTGGCGTGGGTGGTCTTGTCCTGGGCTTCGCTGTGTCCCTACTTGCTTGGTCCTGCCAGGTGCTGTTCCTCTTTTTCTTCAATGGGTGGACAGATCCCACCCCTCCTCGCCACTGTGGAGGTTCACAGCCTCCTCCCAAATGACCACACCGAGGCTGAGGTAGAGGGGAATTGCTCTTTATTAATTACAGTAAATCAATAGGGAAGAGCGCCGCGCGTCTGGTGTGATTCGCGCTCTGCCGGGCTCCAACTCGCGCGAACTGCCGTTCGCGCATGCGCAGACCCACATTCACTGCTGGTGCGTGTTACGTCACACGCAAGCCGGTAGCGTCTAGAAGGCTAACAACACAAGGTGGAGTTACCCTCACAGTGCCAGGGGACTGTGCGCCATAATAGGGCAGCGAATATGGCCCCCTGTGCCACCAGAACACCTGCCGTGTCCCTCCGTAAATGGGCGGCTACCGGTTCCACAGCCTGCAGCGAGCCAGCGGTGAGCGCCCGGTGTGTAGGCTCAGCCGGGCCGTGGTTCAAAGCAGGCTGGGCCCGATGTAGCACCTGATATCGGTATCGGAGCCATGGGCAGCGTAGCAGGGTTTCAGGGGATGCAGGTAAATCTTGCCAGTATTGTGGGATGGAGTGGAAGGGGATATATGTTAGATGTTTGTCAGGCCCACCTCGGAGCTCCGGTTATGCAACTGGCTTCACCACAATCTTGGCCACGCCGCCACTTCTCTTCTTTTGTGTTTTTTATTGATTTTTCTGGATTTTTTCTTTTTTCAAAGTACATATTACAAATCAACAAAGAAAGTCTTCATAGTAAACAGAAGGTTAACAGAGGGAATAAAAATAAGGTTGTTAGGGCAGACACTGGTGAGCCATGACAAGCTCTCTGTGTGTGGTCTTATACCTTTCCCCCACCACAATGACAGTATGCAAGAGAAGACAGCATTTTGCTGTACTGCATATATAGCTCTACAATATGATGGTTCTGCCTCAAAAGATGGATTGGCACCATGGTGCCAGGAGGAGGCACTGGTAGAGGGACAGATAAACCGGGTGTTGGAGAAAGGGCAGATAAAGCAGACGGAATAGAAGCTGCTACAAGATAGATAGATCCAGTGGGTGGAGGTGGAGGTCCTGATGACACAGAAGACAGTGAAGGTGTTGCAGTAGCTGAAGAAGTGGCTGCTGCCGATGTTGTTGCTCCAGCCTCTTCTATCTTCTTTGCACGCCTCATTTTTGCATATGCCAACTTGGTGAAATGGGCTATTTGCAGGTGTTTTCTCAATCTCATGGCCCTTTCACTGGGAATAACTTTGCTACATAAGCTGCATGTAACAAATTTGACATGGATTTTGTTAACTCTATGTGGCAATTAATTTTTTTTACAGACAATGAACTCATTTTATTTCTTCCTTCACTCTACCTATTTTTCCTCCTCTAGCATCCTCCTCTAGCATCCTCCACTCCACCTTTTCTTGCTCCTGTCACAGCAGGACAAGATCTACTTTTTGAGCCATTGTAGTTTTGTAAAACACCGAAGATGGCTTCCTAATAGAAGATTTTCACTCTTGGAAGATCTCCTTTGAAGATCTCAATTGAAATGGAGGTAATGGGTATACAATTCCTTTTTCCTACAAATGACAAAGTTCTAAGGCAATGAAATGCTATTTTACAAAGTCTTACGGACCACAACAGTATCTCAATACTATCAAAGTACCTGTATTGTTCACATACACAATCTATAGTTTCAATATTAACACAAATACAATCATAACTAGCCCTGAAATCCTAAATCCATATTTTTATTAAAATATAATTATTTGTTGCAAATAAAATTTTAAAAATATATGAAGCTACTGTGGCACGTTCGAGGAAGTACAAGTGAAAGCAAAACTATCATGAAAATGACTCTAACGTTCTAAATTAACTTTGACCTAAATTGAAAGTACTGCAGAACCAGAAAAAAATGAATACCATAATAAAGACGATTATATGGTTAAAAGTAACTTTTTGTACAACAAAAAATAAAACTCAATGAAAAAAAAAGGTTTAGGATTAGTTTCAGTTAGAAAAACATAATGAAATATTTGTGTATAAAACCAGCTTGAACTACACAAACTTTAAAAATTCAAAAGAATTTAGTGTAGTTCCTATTTCCTAAATAGGCCCTGCGCATTGGAATAACATAAACAGTAGTATCGACGTAGAAGTGGGGATCTTCCAGGCCTCCACTGACTATGTTAAACTTAATTGGGTTTGTTACCAACTAGCTCGGAGGTCACTGGAAACTTTCTTGACTGAAATAGGAAGTGATCAGCTTCCCTGGCACAGCCAAGAAGGGATTCAGTTTTCCAACAACCGTGCAACATGACAACTTTGCTCCTCAGATCAAGAGTCAATCTCTAGGGTTGTGTGAAACAATAGACAGTTATTTTACTCAGTCAGGTTGGTGCAGATTACTTTCACAATATGTAGAGAATAGAGAGACGGGCGTTTGTCAATAAAGGGTTAACATTTATTGACAGTCTTTCTTCTCGTACAAGAGAAATGAATTGCCACAATTGCAAGACTTGTTATTATAAAAAGTACGTATAGTAAGATAAGTATTGCGAAATAATACTGTAAAAGCATTGATATGGTTTCTTAGCCATACAATAGTTTAAAATGAATAAAACATATATACATTCATATATACATTAGGCTAAAATACTCAACTGGTGCTTCTAACTACGCCTACCCCAGTGTACCTGACCTAAGCCTAATACTTGGGAGGGGAGTAAGTAAGGAGCTTTAAGTTAAGTTGGTTTTGCCAAGGTTTGCTTCAAGAATTCTCTCCCAAGGGTTTAGTCAACACCATACCTCTGGAATAGAATGATGGAGGTCTGGTATCTCCCTCAGGGCTCGATATCCCAGTCACCCGCAAGGGTAGACTAGAAACGCCGGAGCTGGATTTCTCTGCAGGAGAAAGGCAGCGTCTCTTCTTCAGCGCGTCGAGGAGGAGGAGGAGGGGCAGCGTCCGCGGGCAGCTTGCATCTGCTGGGCTCTTGCAGGGGACGGCTGTTCAGCTCCTAAGTTCACCACACCATCGTTCGCTAGTTAGCAGCCATAGCAGTAGCGATAGCAACTATGAGGCGACGGGCAACAGAACATTGCTTAAGGCAACGTTGGTAGTATTTATACCTGAAAGGTGCCTTGGTTGACGTAAGTTTGCTGGACATAAGACGTCAATAAAGATGTCACTAGGAAGTGATCGTCTATCAGTGCTCATTAGAGTTCTATTACTAATCAAAACACAGCAAGCGGGGATTTCCAGGTTTGCTGAGTTTTTATCTTGTTGAAGAACTCGGAGTATTAATCTAGGAATCTCAGATAGTGACTTCTGCTATGTCATTGCACTAATTGGTTGCAAAGGAAGTGGCAGAGAAAGCTATTCTGAAATGTGGCTCTGTTCGTGTGAGGCCAGAGATGAGTTTCTGAATATTGCACTTGAACGGTTGTGCCAATATAGGGAATAAATGGATTTATAGCCGAATAGGGGCATAAGGTCACAGTATCGATCAGGATCCTAGATTAGAACGCTACACCCACTCCACGAATTCATGTCCATCAAATTACTAAAACTAGAGCAATAAGATGCATGTGTAACATTGCCCACCCCAAAATACATATATGCATTTGAAATAGGCGTATTTGTAATACGTGAGAATTTAGGTACTGTACGTTTTTGAAGCATAGAAATCATTCAAAAAATTATAGCATATGAAATCATTGAACGATTATGCAAAAGAATTACACATGAAATATCTCTGAAACAGAAGAAGGGCGAGATAAATCATCACATATAAATGCATTGCAATAACATGTGCTAGAGGCTGGTGTAAAGTTAATATGTCTCTAGATGTATTTAGAAATAGAAGTTTGAAGCTTCTGTTCTCTAAGAATAGTTCTACTTTAAGCAAAGAATTTTTCGTGCCAGAAAAAGGGTGAATATTAAAAAGTGTTCAATTCAAAAGAATTAATGCTTGAACGGGGAAAATAGAGTTCCAACGCTTTTAGCAGTTTTTGTTGTTCAAAACTGAAGGCCGAATTCAGAGTTCATGGGAACGCTGTGTGTCGGAATGCTTCTCCAAAGTTATTATTTCTGTTCGGGTGAGAACATCATATCAGACAGGCTCTCAAAGAATTGGTCTACAAAATCAGGTGACAGTTCGACCAAATTTGATAGTGCTGTAACTTGGCAGGTGTGAGAATGATTGCTGTCATCAAAGTCTGGATCGGCAATGCTCACAGAAGCTCGTACCTGGGTGATGTTGCTTTTGTCACTCGCTCCACTGTTACCACCTAGTCGTAGCACAGGAGTTTCAATGAATGCCGTCATCAGGATTGGTAGCCGCTGGGGACAACACAATGCGTGAGCCGTTATCGGACTGAGCAAAGTATCGATATCCATTGGTACTGCTGATGGAAGTGAAAGACAGATGTCCAACACGCACTCATCTCCGCATAGCATACATCGAAGTACCGGTAAGATACAGTTCTGCCACATAGGGTTGAATGAAAGGAACCAGGTCATGTTTAGATCTCTCAGCCTGGCCAATCCAAGGACTCTAGGTATTCTGTCCCGGTAGCGGATTGCTAGGATTGTCTCTTCCATTTCCATAGGAGTCATGTCTGCGCTCTGGCTTGCCATAACGAAGCAGGAGGGTCAAAAATAAAATCCCTGCTACAAGTCCCAAAAATAGGGGTATGCCGCCAAAAACAGAGTGGACAAAATTTGGAACGATTCCCAGAATTGCTTGAAATGGTGTTAGCAGTCCCGTAAAAATCGTCTTAAATATGCCTGGGATGCCAGTGGCACTAGACATGTTAAGGAGTTGGCTAAGCATTTCTACGAAATGCACAGGGCAATTTGTTGATAAAAGGTCATGAACCTCCGTAGCTGTCCTTGCAACTAGGAGATCATACGTCTCTTTTGATGACGTGATGGGCACTGTTGTCTGCAAAAGCACAGACTTCATTTTGCTTAAAGTATCAATTCGTATAGAATAGAGATTCAGACGAGGCCAGATGGGAGTCTCTATGTCTCCAGGGCCGCTCGGGAACAATGCTTGCATACAGCATTTGACCATGGATGTTACGCTTACGAGATAACTTTTCCCTAGAACAAGGCCACAACATCTGTGATCCTTTCTTAGAATGTAACTCCCATTCGAAAGTTGCATAAAGAAGGGCTCTATCTGAGTTGCAGGTGTGACAAGCTGGTGGCATGAAAGGTTGTTAGAATTATCTTCACAGGCTCCGTGTAAATTAATACCCTGACACAAAAGTATACCGCTTAGTGAACGTTTACAGTTTTCACCACTAAGAAATACATTTTTGTCGCTGTCACTATAGCATGAATGTGTGTATGGTAATTTCCATGCTGACTTAACATATCCTTTACCCAATCGTTCATACTGGCCAGTAGGTATGTATTCAAGGCACTTTTTAAATCGGAAAGTTGTTATCGGAATAGTGATAATTCCGTGTATTATCCATTCAATGACAGGACTTTCTGACATTGTCAATGGTAATCTCTCAAGTTTTTCGATGCTCAGGATTGTATAGTCTGCTCCTTTCTGTGCCAAACTGATTTGTTTATCAGTAAGGTTAAAAATGGAAAACAATGACGTTGTGTTGATTAAACGCCAAGGCACATAGCCTGAACGAAGATTTTGCAGCGTCCAGCCTAATTGTACAATAGAACGTAATTGAGATTGGCCATGCTGTAACATTAGCAAGTCTCTGTCTATTATGTCAAAGGCAGAAGATACAATATTGTCCAACGAACATATTCTGGAGGACAGAGTCATTAACCCATTGTCCACTACAGAAAGTGATTTTTCCAAATGAATACGATCAATTTCTCGTATTTTTTCTGCTGTTTCAATTTGTGTGACTTTCCAAGCCTCGTTGTACGCAGAATAGATGCTGGTCGCTATGAAACGCTTTTGACGCTGTTTGCGTGGTCCCATAATAAAATCGCGCAAATCAGCACCATCTTTAAGTAAAGACAAGTGTTGCTTAATTTCAGCCAGTGTGGATGATCCTAGCCATTCGAGGCAGAGTTTCCCTACACTGTATGTTGTTACTATCCCTGGATGTTGTCTCTGGGAGTATCTAGGGTCTTGTCTGGTCATTTTTAACCCCTGTGTTTTGTTCAGGAATCTATCTTGACAGTTGTTTGTGTCAGTAGGCCAGATTAACCACTTTTTCCAATCAGGATGTGTTTTGTTAAAATGTAAAATTTTAGTTACGTCTATCTCAATATCTGTTGTTGTATTATCAGGTATTGGCTTTGGAATAGACGGTTTGTTAAGGTCTTTGATCTTAGCTAGGCCAAGACAGGATGTTTGGTGAATTGTGTCATTTAAAAACATCATTTGTTCTGGTATCATGCAGGTTCTGAATAGTGCTTCAAGTCCTTGTACCTGTCAATCTTTTGTACCCCAAATGGTTTTTGTTTCAATGTTATTTTTCCAATAATCAAAACCAAATGTCATCATTTTGTCATAAAATGCTTCTGAATATATTAATTTAGAATGTGTCAGCATTGTTTTCATTCCTGTTTTATCTAACAGTTTGTAATAAAACTTTTCTGCATTACTGGTGTTAAACCCTGAGAAGTACTTGAATTTCTCAAAGAATGTTTTAGAACTGCTTTTAGGTGGTGTAGCACAATGTTCCCATTGATTATACTTAAAAACATTTCTAGGTTGTGCAGATTTATGCAAATAATGATCGCCATAATGTGTATAGCAGAATAACTGTTCATAACTAGACGAACCTTGTAAATAATCATGTTCTGTGAATCTAGCTGACATTACTAAATCAGACATCATGTCATTAATACTGTTAAAGTCCCAATCATCAGAGAATGTACTAGGTTTTACAAAGTCACTTAAGGAAACCTTCAGTTGATGAGGATACTTCAGGATCTCGACCGGACCATAGATCTCATAGTCAGTTTTCTCCCATACTACCCCACCGGGTATTGGAATTGCTGTGACATTTACTGTTGACAGTTCTCTTTTCTTCACGTGGGATGATCTGTGTGGTTTGAGGACTAGGTTGATGTTCTGACTTGCTGTGTCCATTCAATTGTAATAAACTTTCCTAAAATTAAAACTAAAATTAGGCATAGTAGGAGTATGAATACCCCTGAAATAATCCAATGCTCAATCAACGGTGAATCCAGATATAATTCTTTGATTTGTTGAAGGAGTCCTGTTGTATTTTCTTTAAAATACTTTTTTGTTTCTGGCATCACTTCGGGGTCGTTTTGATCCTCGGAAAAGGTGTCGAAGTCATTGAAGTAACCAGAGGCAGTTCTGTCAATTGTTGGGATTGATCTTTGAATCTGTCTTTCGTTAGCATTTTCTGATGCCACATTATTGTAGACTGGTGTTTCTTGACGAACTGTTTCAATCTGTGTCTCAAGAGGCACGAGTTCCATGGCATTATTGCATAGTCCTTCTCTGTGCACTTCAGGCTGATCGAATGTGATTAGTCTTTCAGTTTGAACCTCTTGGATTGTTGCAAGTTTGGGTATTCTGTTGTTTCTCGGGAGTCCACTGGGCCTACTGTTGATTTTAGGCCACATGCTTGTGGTTTTACCAGGTCGATAGATACAACTCTGTTCTCCTTTTTACCAGCAAGGGGGGGTAGTACTACTGATCTTGTTCCGGTGACTGCCAAGACAGGGACTGCTTTTCTGTAAGAAGGCCCAAATTCCTTCTTTACCGTGATTTTTTCTCTGACTAGATCCCCAATCTTTGGAATCCAGACAGGCCTTGCTGGGGCTGTTGCTTGTGGTGCCTCGTCAGTGGTATTTGGCTGTTGCTTTAACTTTATGTTGCTTAAGGATTTTCTTGTTTCATTCAGTTCCTGTAAAACAGCCAAACGATCTTTGATGTCAAAGTCTGTTGTTTTATCTTGTACCACTGATACCTGACTATCTAAGTCCTGAATTGTCATTCTAATTCCGAACAATAGTTCGTATGGGCTGAAACCTTTTAGAGATTTTCTTGGCAAATTGTTAAGACTGGTCTGGACACTTATTAAATGTTTGACCCACCCAGCGCCTGAACCTAATACCTTCGCTGTTATAGATCGCTTTATGTCTCGGTTTTTTCTTTCTACCACACTATTCCCTTCGGGGTGCGACTGACAAGAATACTGCAGCCCAATTCCCATGCTGGCCATGGCCTCCTTATAAGCTCGAGAGCTGAAAGCAGGACCCTGGTCAGAATGGAACGTGGTAATTGTGTATGTGCCGATAAAGACTCGCAGATCTTTTATAACCGTTCTGGCGTCAGCCGAGCGCTGGGGGCACATTTTTTAAGTGATTTTAGTCTTAACTGATTAATAGGACCCTGAATGGCTTGCGGACATCATTACCCTTTCTATAAATGGTAACTGTGCAACAGACAGGACCGGTTCATTACTGCGATCCCTGTCACAGTCCGGACAGTTCTTTACATATATCTGATGTTGCACGCTCATCCCCGGCCACCAGTATACTGATTGCAATTCAGTCAGAGATTCCCTCATCTGAATGTGCCTTGGACCTTCACCCATGTGTGCGTCTGCTATTAATAATATTCTCCGGTTCGTGTTTGGAATTACCCTATCCCCCACTCCAGGGATTCGAGCAAAAGGAACGGAGTTTGCATCGATTACGTATGCATAATTGAGTGGATAGTTCACGGGTAGTGCTGCACAGTCGCCTTTTACGGTCATTTTTACTGCCAGCATGGTTTCCCCGTCTATGTATTTTTCTGCACGCTTTTTTGTGGCTACGGAAGCCGGTTTAGTTGCTTCCGCTATGGCTGTGTTAGCCAATGAATTCCCTGCAACGTGAACGCCATCACGTTGAAGACTCTGTGCCTTTATCACGTGAGTCTTTTGTAGTTCTTTCTGTAAAAGAGCTACCTGTTTCCAGAGCAATTTATGCTTTATTGTGGCACCAGTGTCATCTTTGTAATCGTTTTCAATCCAGCTCTGCAGTTTATTATTGTAAGAGTTGACGCATAAATGAGAATCGCACACGATTAGTGTCGGGAATTCACGTTCTGCATTTTCGAGCGCCATCTTAAAAGACCTGATTTCAGCTCTCTGAGCCGAACAGTTTCTTACTGATTCAGTTTTTGTTACTTTCGGTCTGAATTTACCGCACAGCCAACGACCTTTAACAATCGCACAGGCTGCATCGTAGGATTTGCTCTCTACGTTGAAATGCTGTACAAATCTATCTGTATAGATTATACAGGCGTACTGTGGGAGAGGCAGAAGTTCGATTGGCAGAGGATATTCTTCTTCATATTCTAAATCATTCAGTTCTTCGAATTGCGGGGCGAAATAGTATTTCATATCTTCCGCACCTAGAGAATCTACACACTGTATCCATTTCGGATCCAGTGACACTGTAGGCAGGTTTACTGGGCTGAATAGCGCCTCGAAGGCGGGTTCCGCTGTGAGGATATTAATCCTTTTGCCGTGTGCTAGTTCTCGTTCATTGGCTAATGCAATTTGCACTGCTTTCACAGTTCTTTCTGTGTGACTGAATGTTTTTTCTACCTGTGTGTACAAGTGAGATTTAATTGAAATTGGTACCTTTTCTCCCTCATTAGAGGTCAGGTACGTGAATCCGCATCCTCCTGGGATGACTCGGATTACAGGATTGCGTGTGTTGTCACGTGTATCTAATTTTGTTTTTGCTAACATGTCTGTTTGCAGTGATCTCAACATTTCTGTGTGTTTTTGAGTCCAAGTGATTTGTTTAAAATCAGGTTTAATTAGTTCGTAGAGAGGTTTAACCCTCTCCGCGTAATTTAGAATGTAAGTTCTTCCGAAATTCCGAAAACCTAGTATGGATTGTAAATTCTTCAGCGTGTTTGGAGCTTGGAGTACAGCGCACTTCTCTAAGAAGTTGTCCGCTAGGCTTTTTCCTTCACTTGATAACTCGTACCCTAAGAATAGTACTGTCAGATGGGCAATTCGAGACTTTTTAAAGTTGAATTTGTAACCCTCTGCTGCGAACCCAAGTATAATGGTGTTCACTCTTTTCAAGTGAGAATCCAAGTCGTCGTCTGTGAGATAGATATCATCTACGTAAGATAATGCCTCATCATCATATATTTGTAGTAACTCTGTTACCCTAGCTGAGAATAGTCCTGGGCTGTTCTTGAACCCCTGTGGGAGTCGACAGAAATTTTTCTCCGACCCAAATGCTGAGAAAGCGGTCAAGTATCTGCTTTCTGGTGCAATGTTTTGACAAAAGAAACCATTAGATATGTCTAATGTCGTTTTATATTTTTCCTATGTTATTCATTAGGGCTGCAAGTGAGAGAAAACAAGGACCCCCTGGGTATCAGTAATACACAGACTCCTAGGGCAGGGTAATAACCAATGTGGGTAGAAAATCCTAGGCCATCAGCAAAGTGCGTGACCAATGAGTTTAGGACCAGTGGAGAAAAGAATTATCGAAAAAATAGCGTGTATATTAAAAAAAATATATTTAATTAACATAGATAAAAATCATATAGAGACTCAAACACATAAGTCAAACTATATGATACAATAAAATTGTGATATATAAAAAATCTTTAAAGAAATTCAAACACAATAAGTATAAAACATATACATCATATCAGCATATAAATCAAACGAGTTGCAAGTGATTATACATTCAGAATTCAAAATGACATAAGAAATACTGAAGAATTATATATAAAGACTCGATGCGCGTTTCGGCAGAGAAAAAAAACGCCTTCCTCAGGAGTCATAGATGAAACTATTCGCAGTGTTGTCTTTCAATTCACTAGCACAAAAGAATCGATGATAACTTCTAAAATAGTCAGGCCACTTGATAAAAGGCTAATACCTGATTAAATATGTAGAAAAGGAACCATGTTGATAATTTATACGGTCATTGTACAATTATCAGCTGAATACCACTAATATCTTCAAACGTGGATTCTAAGGCCATACGTATAGGAAAGCGTCAATTGGTATAGGCGTCGGGATGTTACTACATATTCATCACTTAGAGCATATAACTGGCGCTTCTTAAATCGCAATACATTTCTATTCCTTGATCCAAAAACGGGTCAGGATGCCGGGAGTAATTAATGGCTTAATACAAGAAATTTGTTGCGAATAGCAAGATGGTGCTCTTCCAAAGATTATATGGTAACTACGAGCGAAAAACGTCTCGTGAGCAGCAAGATGGTGCTGTTCCAGGAGCTACAAAGTAGCATAGAAGCCGGACCGGCGAGGCTTCTATGCTACTTTGGGGGTAGTATCAGGAAATACTGCCTCTATTTGAGTGATTTTCTGTGCTAACCAGAAAGGAATTTGTTCCCGTTTTATGGGTGTTTTACCAAGACATGACTGTATGTTCTGTGGTGTAATTTTATTAGTGTTCCCCTGATGAGGGGTCAGCTGTGGTACATTAACAGCTGGTTGGATTGTTGCAGTCCGCATTACATACTGGACTAATTGCCCATGTATTTTTATAAGTGTTTTTAGCTGTACTAACAGCTCTTCTCTAGACATTTTTGCAATGTCCGGATGTGGTGTGTAGCTGGTTAGAACCGGCCACGTTGCTCCTGGTCTACCTAGTGGACCGAGCCTGGTAATATGATCATTATGTTTTAGGGCGCCATTAAACCAGAGCAGGTGCTCTTGGAATTTTAGTGGGATTTCAGTCTCCTCGAAAGGAGTGTACTCTTCCGGTGGTTTCTCTATTTTGTAATAGTGAAACTCTTTTGTTCTAGCGTTTGTCGCTGGAAAGTTTATCCATGAATAGAATACCTCTGTCTGCCGATATTCGTGTGCCTCTATCATGAAAATTACTGTACCACCTTGTGGTGTCAGTCCGTTTTCTATAAGTTTTAAAGTTATAAACTTTCTTAAGTGGACCGGGATGTCGATAGCATCCGGGTCAGTCTGTAGGAGACTCGAGTCTTCCTCTATTAGTAGGGTTGCCAGCCTAGCTGCTTCCCTTTCTTCTTCACTGTCTGACATTTTATAAATGCAGGCTTTGCAGAGTAGGTCTCCAAGGAGACAAAGATTAGGTGCACAATATTTTGGAACACTCTATCCTTCAACGTTGAATAAACCAGAGCTTTACATAGGAATCTCTTCCTACTGATTTTAACCTTTCACCCACTCCAGACATCTATTGGAGTATTTACGGGAGAAAGGGGTCTGTGTGAAATATGCACGACTGAGTTACTCTAACGTCTTGCGTTAGTTTATCACCTTACCAAACGTTTGGGCGCCATGTAGTGTAGTTCCTATTTTCCCAATAGGCCCTGCGCATTGGAATAACATAAACAGTAGTATCGACGTAGAAGTGCGGATCTTCCAGGCCTCCACTGACTATGTTAAACTTAATTGGGTTTGTTACCAACTAGCTCAGAGGTCACTGGAAACTTTCTTGACTGAAATAGGAAGTGATCAGCTTCCCTGGCACAGCCAAGAAGGGATTCAGTTTTCCAACAACCGTGCAACATGACAACTTTGCTCCTCAGATCAAGAGTCAATCTCTAGGGTCGTGTGAAACAATAGACAGTTATTTTACTCAGTCAGGTTGGTGCAGATTACTTTCACAATATGTAGAGAATAGAGAGACGGGCGTTTGTCAATAAAGGGTTAACATTTATTGAACAGTCTTTCTTCTCGTACAAGAGAAATGAATTGCCACAATTGCAAGACTTGTTGTTATAAAAAGTACGTATAGTAAGATAAGTATTGCGAAATAATACTGTAAAAGCATTGATATGGTTTCTTAGCCATACAAGGGTTTAAAATGAATAAAACATATATACATTCATATATACATTAGGCTAAAATACTCAACTGGTGCTTCTAACTACGCCTACCCCAGTGTACCTGACCTAAGCCTAATACTTGGGAGGGGAGTAAGTAAGTAGCTTTAAGTTAAGTTGGTTTTGCCAAGGTTTGCTTCAAGAATTCTCTCTCAAGGGTTTAGTCAACACCATACCTCTGGAATAGAATGATGGAGGTCTGGTATCTCCCTCAGGGCTCGATATCCCAGTCACCCGCAAGGGTAGACTAGAAACGCCGGAGCTGGATTTCTCTGCAGGAGAAAGGCAGCGTCTCTTCTTCAGCGCGTCGAGGAGGAGGAGGAGGGGCAGCATCTGCAGGCAGCTTGCATCTGCTGGGCTCTTGCAGGGGACGGCTGTTCAGCTCCTAAGTTCACCACACTATCGTTCGCTAGTTAGCAGCGATAGCAGTAGCGATAGCAGCTATGATATCATCAGCATAACATCAGCTTCAGGCGACGGGCAACAGAACATTGCTTAAGGCAACGTTGGTAGTATTTATACCTGAAAGGTGCCTTGGTTGGCGTAAGTTTGCTGGACATAAGACGTCAATAAAGATGTCACTAGGAAGTGATCGTCTATCAGTGCTCATTAGAGTTCTATTACTAATCAAAACACAGCAAGCGGGGATTTCCAGGTTTGCTGAGTTTTTATCTTGTTGAAGAACTCGGAGTGTTAATCTAGGAATCTCAGATAGTGACTTCTGCTATGTCATTGCACTAATTGGTTGCAAAGGAAGTGGCAGAGAAAGCTGTTCTGAAATGTGGCTCTGTTCGTGTGAGGCTAGAGATGAGTTTCTGAATATTGCACTTGAACGGTTATGCCAATATAGGGAATAAATGGATTTATAGCCGAATAGGGGCATAAGGTCACAGTATCGATCAGGATCCTAGATTAGAACGCTACAGTAACTTTATACTTAACTTAATTAACTTTTTAATTTACGTCCCCTATAAATTTACTATTGCTTGAGCACCTCCATACAGAGTGCTGTCAACTCGCTAGGCACAGTACATTATAATGAAAAGTATTTATATTATTCTATATATTAAAATAAAAAATAGACAGTACTAGTGTCCTTACATTTTTTTTAAATAAATATATAAAAATACAATGTGCTACAGTATCCTACAGTGTATTTTCAATTTCTCAAATATTTTTAAAAAAATTAAAGTTTATATTGTGCCTCAGTACTACCTCCAAACTACATTGCAAAAAAACAAATTAAAAGAATTAAAAAGTATGTAAAAAATATGTACAATATATTTAAGGGGAAATATAGTAATTTTTTTTTAAAGTTTACACTTAGGGCCTTATTAGGAGTACGGCAGTCCTGGGACTGCCATACTCATAGTAGCGGTCCAACAGCCGAATTACGATGGTGGCGTTGAGACCACCAGTAGCCTGACAGAGAACCGCCGCCAACGCCAGGATACACCGCCACCACCGCCAGGATACTGGATCCGTCTGTCTTGGCAGTGCCGTTTCTGGCACAGCCATGCAGATTACGACCTGCCTTTCCTCCAAGCATTTCATAGCGTTAACCTGCCATGAAATGCTTGACAGAAAGGCATGTGATGGGGCCGGAACAGGGCCTCTTTCCGAATCTTCCCATGGGGGTGAGGTGGGTGGGCATATAATGTGCCCCAAAAAAGTACATGGTCATGTCAGCAGTCTGTGGCATGCATGACATGGTACATCCAACACCAATGCATTGATGACCTGGAGGTGCTGTCATGGCAGTCGGTATGCTTCTAAGGCTCTCTTATGGGCCAAACATACTGCCTACCATGACACCACTGCTGCCGCACCGCCAGCCCTGGATTACACTCATAATATGGCAGGCGAGAGATCGCAGACTTGCCAGTCTTCCTGAGACCGCTGCGTTGGTGCTCTGACAGGAAGGCCGACAAACTTGTAATTGAGCTATTAGTCTGCATGCCGCGTTTTACTATGAAACATAGTGTAGCACAGTCTACTTATAAAATGTAAGAAGAAGAATTAAATATGTACAAAAAAATCAAAATTAACTTTGACATAAATTGAAAGTACCGCAGAACCCCAAAAAAATGATGCCATAATAAAGAAGATTGTATGGTTAAAAGTAACTTTTTATACAACAAAAAAAATAAAACTCAATGAAAAATAAAGGTTTAGGATTAGTTTTAGTTCAAAACACATAATTTATAATTTCTGCATAAACTCAACTTAAACGACACATACTTGAAAAATTCTAAAGATATAGGGCATCATTAGGATGGCGGGCGGACTTTGTCCGCCCCCCCACCCTGACGTAAAAAGGGACCACCTGCCATAAGGGCGGCGGTCTTGTGGGGGTGATTAGGATGCGCCCGCCTCACTGGTGGGCATATCCTGCATTTTTAACATTTCGGCGGGCGGTGCTTTCAGCAGCACCCGCCAAAATGCCAAAAATGCATGTTGTGCATATGCATGCACAACGTAGCAGGCACCGTGCGGTGCCTGCCATCTTGTGCATGCACATGCAGGGGGGTACCATAGGTAGCCCCATGTGCCCCTCTCACCACCCCAACGTAACTTCAAAATCTACATGCCTTTCCGTGGCAGCAACTGCCTCCCGCCTGCATCCTGATATGAATGGCGGTGTCTAGCAGTCACTGCCACCATATTAAACCCTTTTCGGGCAGAAAAGCGGTGGACGATCTTCCCATCCGCCGCAGTACCCCCTGCCATACCAATATGGTGGGTGGAAATGGGTGGCGGGCGGGGAAGGATGTAGAGTGAATCGCCACTGCTGGTGGTGGCCATCCGCCCTACATCCTAATGGACCCCATAGTTGTAACTTTATACTTAAAGTAAACTTTTATATTTACTCCCCCTCCAAATTTACTATAGCTTGCGCACCTCCATACAGAGTGCTGTCAACTCGCTAGGCAAACTACATTATAATGAAAAGTATTTATATTATTCTGTATATAAAAAAATATAGGCAGTACTACTGTACTTTCGTTTTTTTAAATAGACATATAAAAATTTAAAGATACAAAGTTCATATTGTGCCTCAATACTACCTTCAAACTACGGTGCAACCAAAACAAATTAAAATATTTAAAAAGTATGTAAAAAATGTACAATATATTTAAGAGGAATATAGTGTCTTACAGTCTTGTTTTTAATTTTCTTCAGTAAATTTTTTTTAAAGTTGACACTTAGGGCCTCATTAGGATCGCGGACGGACTTGCGTCCGTCCGCGACCCCAGAGCAGGAGGGAACCTCCGCATGGCATGCGGAGTTCCCTCCTGTGCAATTAGGATGTGACCGCCACATCCTCTATTTTTAACATTGCGGCGGGTGCGGCTTCAAGCTGCACCCGCGGCAATGTTAAAAATGCAGGTGTCGCATTTGTATGCAGAAAGAGGAAAGCACTGCGCGGTGCCTGCCGCTTTCCGCATACAAATGCAGGGGGGTACCATAGGTACCCCCCATGTGCACCCCCAACACCCCTTCACCTAGGGGGCCCGCAACGGGCCCCCGCAGTGCAGTTACACATGCTTTTCCACGGCGGAAAACCCGCCGCGGAAAAGCATCTGAAACAGGCCATCCTAATATGGCGGACGGTGTCTGACAGACACCGTCGCCATATTAGAGCTTTTCCACCGCGGTTGTAAGCCAGCCGCGGCGGAAAAGCTGTGGACGGAAACCAGGACCCACCAGCCATCCTAATGTGGCGGTGGGTCTTTGGTGGGTCCGCTGCGGATTTTCCGCATCCTCCGGGCCGGCGGTGGCTTCCGCCGGCCCAGAGGATGCGGAAAATCCGCAATCCTAATAACCCCCTTAGTGACAGAGTACGGCTGTGCTGGGATTGCCATACTTGTAGTAGCAGTCCGAACGCCGGATTATGTTGGTGGCAGTGGGACCACCAGCAGCCTGACAGAGAACAGCTGCCACCGCCAGGATCTTGGATCCCCAATGGGACACTAGTGGGTAAGAGGAGAAATTCACTAGTGACACACATCATTAGACCCTACTTGCACTACCTTTGGCAGATATCCATCTGCTTATATAAACAAAATCATGAATACTTGACATATTTCATAAATGTTTTAATCTTGTGTAAATCCTTTCTTTGAGTGCAGAATTTATCAAAGCATATCCATTTTTCAAAAAACAATCAATTTTTGTTGGATTTGTTTGTGCACAATAAATTCACTGTCCAAACATAAACTAAACAATAGTAATGCTTTTAACTTAAAGCATGGCCGAATCCCAATGCATTTCGGGAGGGTATCCCTTCGTCAGGGGAAACTGAAAAAACAAATGACATAAAACCTATTTTAGATGACGTCATTCAGCACTTACATATCTACTGATACATTGAGTAATTGATTAATGTATTTTAACAAATGATAAACTGTCACGGTTATGTACTTATATTGCAATACACATAAAATAACAAAGTGCCAAGAATTTCCTAAACTGTTCACACATTCAATACGTCTATCGTAATTAAATTGAACTTAGTGCATTGGTTCTCTGCTGAGTAATTCCCTAATTATACAAGAATGTGGCTATTGGGTGAATGTAGGTCTAAAAAGAACTGAAGTTTAGGGCTCAAAGGAATATATGAAACCTCTTACCGCGAATATTGCTGAACCGAAACCGTAATCAAAAAGACTGACTGCCAACTGCGTTGCTTGACTTCTATGTGAAAAAAGTAGTATTGGTATGAGCATTAATTCAATTATAAGCTATAACTGAACAAACAAGAATACATTCCGACTTAAACATACCTGCAAGTATGTGATTGGGTATTCGAAACGTAACCGGTAAGCTGTAGATCGTGTAGTCAATGGGTTAATTCTTGAAGCCTAAAATCTGTGTAACGGTAAAAAACGCTGGTCAACTGTTGTGTACAGAAAAAAACTGACTGCAAGTGACTTGAGTGGTGTGGATCACCTACCAAGTGCGTGATATCCTGAATCCTTGGTTGAGATTGTAAAAACATTGATGATGATCTGTATGGGTCTCTGTAGATTTCAAGGCATATAATAGTACACCGAATTCTGTGAAACCTGATAGAACAAAACATACGTTCTCAGAATATATGAAAAGATACGTATGAGAAACATGTATAATATAAACGTTTAGTACCTGCTAGGGGCACTGTTGTAGTGGTGCCGCGTTAAACGAGTAAGGTCCTCGTGACTTGAACATACGAAATAAGTAAACAGAGCTGAAATGCGGAGAAAACAAAAATAGGAGAAGATTAAACAGTAAACGCCGAGCTACTGATATGTTTAGGGTCCGAGATAATCTTACTCAAAGTTTACCTGTGGCTGGTTGTTCGCAAGGCTGTCAAAATCCGGCACCATACGGCAAAAAAGTTGGAGTCAGTGGTGAATCTCGCATCAAGACGTGGGAGAACATAGAAAACAGACTGCCGAAGCAGTTTATATGTGTTGTATATCGCGAGAAAAAAAGCCTACTTGTGTGCGTAAAAAACGGAAATACTTCGAGAAAAGTGAAAACGTTAAATAAAGTGAGAACGAGTAGACTAAATGAGCAAATACTCTAAATTATAAAAAGCGTTGGTAGTGGGAAAAAATATCGTTGTGAAGGAAAAACGACAGCTAGACATAAAAAAAGGACTGTGGTTTAGTCTTTGCTGGTTGATAAGGTGTAAAGAAGCCGCCATTACTGTGCGGAATATATGTTACCGGGCGAAATACCAAAAAAGAGGCACGTGGGGTTCATGTGTTAGAAATGAAACAAACAGAGACCTGTTGATTGAAGATTAGATAATAAAGATAATTTTCAAGTTCAACTATCTTATGATAAAACGTTGCGAGAACTGAAAGCCTACTGTACTGTGTAGGGTAGAAAATGTGAGCAAATCCCAATTTGCTAAAGATTAAATATGTGTACGAATAAAGTATGCTTAAGAATTGGAATTACAGGAACCTGCTGCTCAATCGTGATTGCTATGTGGGCTGCTTTTAAATTGCGATTCCTGTGTGGTTAAAAAAATGTTATGGCCATATGTATAACTCATGGTATTAAGAACTGTCACATTACACATGGTGTACATATTATGAAAAACAAGAAATTACAAAACAAATTACAGAAAACATGCCATATCTATTTTATCATTGAGTCCCTTTGGCGTAAGCGTTTGCAAAAAGTCTATCCACCATAATTCCCTGCGAGATAACCACCTTTCATTGTTCCGATCTGGTAGAATTTGAATTTGTTCTAAGACTTGGAATCTAAGTTGAGGAATAGAGTGTTTCATCTCAGTCCAATGTAAGACCAAACTTGAGGTTAGCGTTTTGTTTCTTATTCGACTTTTGTGTTCTGTAATTCTCACTTTGATTTTTTCGCTCAGTTTTCCCTTCGTACAATTTGCCACACGGACATTTGATTGTGTAAATAACATGAGCCGAATTACAGTCTGTTCGCTGTCTTAGTTTGATTTTTTTGCCACTTTGAGGATGTACTATGAAACTTCCCTCCATGACATTATTGCAGTGAGTGCAGTTGTAGCATTTCTTCATTCCAGGATTGGCTTGTGATGATTCTATTGCTTTTTTAGGTCGGGTTACTAATTCATGGAGATTATTGTTTCTAGTATGAGCAAAAAGGGGTTTATTAGCAAATATGCCACGAAAGTCATCCTCATTTTGCAATAACTCCCATCTTGTGTTGATGATTTTCTTGATTTCTTTAGATTGTAAAGAAAATTTACTTATGAATACTTGTCTGTCTTTTTTTGTCTTTGCTTTGGTTTGAATCAATTCATGTCTTTGTAAACACATTACTTTGTTTTCTGCTGCTTTTACAACTTCTTTGGGATATCCCCGTTCCATAAACCGTTGTCTCTGTAGTTCAATTTCTTGATTCAATGCTACTTCATTGGATGCTATTCTTTTAATTCGCACAAGTTGAGAATACGGCAAATTGCGTAGTATATTGCCTGGATGGAAACTGTTAAAGGCTAGGGTATTGTTCCTATCTGTCGGTTTATGGTAGACTGATGTTTCAATTTTGTTGTTTTGTAGTTGAACCAATACATCCAAATATGATACTTCCTTGTCATTGATGGTGTAAGTGAATTGAATTCGAGGATTTTTGGTGTTGAGTTCTTGTATTTTATCCATCAACATAGTTTGTGGACCTTTCCATAATAGGAATATATCATCTATGAAGCGTTTGTAAAAAACAATATGTGTTTTCCAGATGTTGTCAGTGAAGATAAAGTCATGCTCAAATTTAGCCATATATGTATTTGCAAAAGAAGTGGCCCCCGAAAACCCCATAGAGGTACCACTGATTTGTAAGAAATATTCCTGTTTCCATTTGAAATATGAATGTTGTAAACAAAATTGAAGTAGCTCCAGAATGAATACTTTGTTGGCTTCAATTTGAGATGTTTGTAGCAATGCCCAATCACACGCTTCCAGTCCTTCCAATAAAGGAATTGAGGTGTACAGAGAAGTGACATCAATAGTACACAATGTATTATCCATGTCTACTAGATTTACAGTTTCAAGCGATTGCAAAAAATGTGACGTATCTCTCACATATGATTCCCATCCTTGGACAAAAATTTGTAAAAATTCATCAATGTATTTTCCAAGGGGCTCAAACAATGAGCCACAGCCACTGACTATTGGTCTCATTGGTGGGTCAGTTGCATGCTTGTGAATTTTAGGAAGCATATACAGCTCCGGACAATGTGGATGTTTGATGGTCATGAATTTTTTGGTTTTTTCATAATTCCACCCCATGTTTAGAGCTTTGTTCAGAATGTCTTGCTGATTTCTTGGATAGGATTGTAGGGAAGTTTTTGATAAGTTGTATTGTCTTGTATGTGTGCTTCCACTTTTGCCTCATAGAAAAAAGTATCCATGAAAGTGTTGTGTCCAACAAAGATTTATCAGCAACTCGAACACCATTAGCATTGCCAACAGCAAGTCTGCAAACACAAGGAGAACAAGCTTCTACTAGCACAACTTCAAAAGAACCTAGTTTTTTAGCCAAGGGCCCGGCCGCAGGAAAACCTCCAGAGTCATCAGAAAATGTAAGACCCGTCGTGGACAAGGACACAATAAGACAAAACTTAAGGAGCAAAAGAGTCTAGCTATCAACATTTCCTCCAAAAAATTGGAAAAACAACAGTTAATGATTCTGGAGAAAGGCACTGGTTTTGTACCTACTTACCAAAGCAACAAACTAGAAACTGAAGTGTCTTTATTCAAATTCCTGAGAGTGCTAAGACTGAGACATTTCTTTGAAAATGTGGTACCCACGTTATCAGAATTCACACAACAGAAAGAAAAAACGGAATACAAACAGTTCAAAGAACCCAGTACATATCTGGCTCCAACATCGCACAAGATTCTAGACACCTTTGAAATCTTGGTCAAACAGGATTTACAGAAAATTAACTGGCACCAACACCACAGATCCAATCTAAATAAGCATGAATTCCATACCCTCCAAAAATTAGCCAATGATCCAACATTAACAATAAAAAAAGCTGATAAGGGAGGAGCGCTAGCTATCATGGATACTCTTTTCTATGAGGCAAAAGTGGAAGCACACATACAAGACGATACAACTTATCTCAAACTTCCCTACAATCCTATCCAAGAAATCAGCAAAACATTGGAAGACATTCTGAACAAAGCTCTAAACATGGGGTGGATTAATGAAAACACCAAAAAATTCATGACCATCAAACATCCACGTTGTCCGGAGCTGTATATGCTTCCTAAAATTCACAAGCATGCAACTGACCCACCAATCAGACCAATAGTCAGTGGCTGTGGCTCATTGTTTGAGCCCCTTGGAAAATACATTGATGAATTTTTACAAATGTTTGTCCAAGGATGGGAATCATATGTGAGAGATATGTCACATTTTTTGCAATCGCTTGAAACTGTAAATCTAGTAGACATGGATATTACATTGTGTACTATTGATGTCACTTCTCTGTACACCTCAATTCCTTTATTGGAAGGACTGGAAGCGTGTGAATGGGCATTGCTACAAACATCTCAAATTGAAGCCAACAAAGTATTCATTCTGGAGCTACTTCAATTTTGTTTACAACATTCATATTTCAAATGGAAACAGGAATATTTCTTACAAATCAGTGGTACCTCTATGGGGTTTTCGGGGGCCCCTTCTTTTGCAAATACATATATGGCTAAATTTGAGCATGACTTTATCTTCACTGACAACATCTGGAAAACACATATTGTTTTTTACAAACGCTTCATAGATGATATATTCCTATTATGGAAAGGTCCACAAACTATGTTGATGGATAAAATACAAGAACTCAACACCAAAAATCCTCGAATTAAATTCACTTACACCATCAATGACAAGGAAGTATCATATTTGGATGTATTGGTTCAACTACAAAACAACAAAATTGAAACATCAGTCTACCATAAACCGACAGATAGGAACAATACCCTAGCCTTTAACAGTTTCCATCCAGGCAATCTACTACGCAATTTGCCGTATTCTCAACTTGTGCGAATTAAAAGAATAGCATCCAATGAAGTAGCATTGAATCAAGAAATTGAACTACAGAGACAACGGTTTATGGAACGGGGATATCCCAAAGAAGTTGTACAAGCAGCAGAAAACAAAGTAATGTGTTTACAAAGACATGAATTGATTCAAACCAAAGCAAAGACAAAAAAAGACAGACAAGTATTCATAAGTAAATTTTCTTTACAATCTAAAGAAATCAAGAAAATCATCAACACAAGATGGGAGTTATTGCAAAATGAGGATGACTTTCGTGGCATATTGGCTAATAAACCCCTTTTTGCTCATACTAGAAACAATAATCTCCATGAATTAGTAACCCGACCTAAAAAAGCAATAGAATCATCACAAGCCAATCCTGGAATGAAGAAATGCTACAACTGCACTCACTGCAATAATGTCATGGAGGGAAGTTTCATAGTACATCCTCAAAGTGGCAAAAAAATCAAACTAAGACAGCGAACAGACTGTAATTCGGCTCATGTTATTTACACAATCAAATGCCCATGTGGCAAATTGTACGTAGGGAAAACTGAGCGAAAAATCAAAGTGAGAATTACAGAACACAAAAGTCGAATAAGAAACAAAACGCTAACCTCAAGTTTGGTCTTACATTGGACTGATATGAAACACTCTATTCCTCAACTTAGATTCCAAGTCTTAGAACAAATTCAAATTCTACCAGATCGGAACAATGAAAGGTGGTTATCTCGCAGGGAATTATGGTGGATAGACTTTTTGCAAACGCTTACGCCAAAGGGACTCCATGATAAAATAGATATGGCATGTTTTCTGTAATTTGTTTTGTAATTTCTTGTTTTTCATAATATGTACACCATGTGTAATGTGACAGTTCTTAATACCATGAGTTATACATATGGCCATAACATTTTTTTAACCACACAGGAATCGCAATTTAAAAGCAGCCCACATAGCAATCACGATTGAGCAGCAGGTTCCTGTAATTCCAATTCTTAAGCATACTTTATTCGTACACATATTTAATCTTTAGCAAATTGGGATTTGTTCACATTTTCTACCCTACACAGTACAGTAGGCTTTCAGTTCTCGCAACGTTTTATCATAAGATAGTTGAACTTGAAAATGATCTATATTATCTTATCTTCAATCAACAGGTCTCTGTTTGTTTCTTTTCTAACACATGAACCCCACGTGCCTCTTTTTTGGTATTTCGCCCGTGAACATATATTCCACACAGTAATGGCGGCTTCTTTACACCTTATCAACCAGCAAAGACTAAACCACAGTCCTTTTTTTATGTGTAGCGGTCGTTTTTCCTTCACAACGATATTTTTTCCCACTACCAACGCTTTTTATAATTTAGAGTATTTGCTCATTTAGTCTACTCGTTCTCACTTTATTTAACGTTTTCACTTTTCTCGAAGTATTTCCGTTTTTTACGCACACAAGTAGGCTTTTTTTCTCGCGATATACAACACATATAAACTGCTTCCGCAGTCTGTTTTCTATGTTCTCCCGCGTCTTGATGCGAGATTCACCACTGACTCCAACTTTTTCACCGTACGGTACCGGATTTTGACAGCCTTGCGAACAACCATCCACAGGTAAACTTTGAGTAAGATTATCTCGGAACCTAAACATATCAGTAGCTCGGCTTTTACTGTTTAATCTTCTCCTATTTTCGTTTTCTCCGCATTTCAGCTCTGTTTACTTATTTTGTATGTTCAAGTCACGAGGACCTTACTCGTTTAACGCGGCACCACTACAACAGTTCCCCTAGCAGGTACTAAACGTTTATATTATACATGTTTCTCATACGTATCTTTTCATATATTCTGAGAACGTATGTTTTTTTCTATCAGGTTTCACAGAATTCGGTGTACTATTATATGCCTTGAAATCTACAGAGACCCATACAGATCATCATCAATGTTTTTACAATCTCAACCAAGGATTCAGGATATCAGGCACTTGGTAGGTGATCCACACCACTCAAGTCACTTGCAGTCAGTTTTTTTTTCTGTACACAACAGTTGACCAGCGTTTTTTACCATTACACAGATTTTAGGCATCAAGAATTAACCCATTGACTACACGAACTACAGCTTACCGGTTACGTTTTGAATACCCAATCACATACTTGCAGGTATGTTTAAGTCGGAATGTATTCTTGTTTGTTCCGTTATAGCTTATAATTGAATGAATGCTCATACAAATACTATTTTTTCACATAGAAGTCAAGCAACGCAGTTGGCAGTCAGTCTTTTTGATTACCGTTTCGGTTCAGCAATATTCGCGGTAAGAGGTTTCATATATTCCTTTGAGCCCTACACTTCAGTTCTTTTTAGACCTACATTCACCCAATAGCCACGTTCTTGTATAATTAGGGAATTACTCAGCAGAGAACCAATGCACTAAGTTCAATTTGATTACGATAGACGTATTGAATGTGTGAACAGTTTAGGAAATCCTTGGCACTTTGTTATTTTATGTGTATTGCAATATAAGTACATAACCGTGACAGTTTATCATTTGTTAAAATACATTAATCAATTACTCAATGTATCAGTAGATATGTAAGTGCTGAATGACGTCATCTAAAATAGGTTTTATGTCATTTGTTTTTTCAGTTTCCCCTGACGAAGGGATACCCTCCCGAAATGCATTGGGATTCGGTCATGCTTTAAGTTAAAACCATTACTATTGTTTAGTTTATGTTTTGACAGTGAATTTATTGTGCACAAACAAATCCAACAAAAATTGATTGTTTTTTGAAAAATGGATATGCTTTGATAAATTCTGCACTCAAAGAAAGGATTTACACAAGATTAAAAAATTTATGAAATATGTCAAGTATTCAAGATTTTGTTTATATAAGCAGATGGATATCTGCCAAAGGTAGTGCAAGTAGGGTCTAATGACGTGTGTCACTAGTGAATTTCTCATCTTATGTTTGTGGAGGGTGGCTCCTCCTTCCCTCCTTGCACACCAGTTCCAACATTGCGCATCATAGTTTGGAAATCTTTAAACGAAAAGAATCTTTAAGAGTGCACCTCTCAACCCCCATTGAGATTAACACTGGTGGGTAAGGCAGCGCCCTGTCTCGGCGGTGCCGATCCTGGCACTGCCATGCAGATTACAATCTGCCTTTCCTCTGAGCCATGAAATGCTTGACAGTATGGCATGCAATGGGGCCCAAACAGGACCCTGTCTGAATCCAATTCCAATTCCAATACCTTTGTTCGGCAAGTTAAGACGTTAAAGCCTTTACAAAGCAAATAACAAAATCTACATATAAAACTTCTGCGTTCGTGTATCATAAAAGCTGGAAATGGAATATGTACACTTTTTAAAAGATTGTTAAAAATGTTATTACAATTTCAATACAATAAAACATAATTTAAAACATTTTTAAATTTAAATGTTTCCTTCTCATTTTAGACATTTTACCCTTGTTCTAGTCCTACATCTCCTCTAGTAGCTCGATTAGTGAAATTAATCACTTCCTTGCTTATCCTCGCCTAAACGTAGGGCTTTAGGCCTTAGTGACGATGACCACCCTAAATATTTTGCCATGGCTATTATGATCGTTGCTGATGTGTTAGACCATAAGATTCTTTCTGCATCACTAGCCCTTCTTGTGCCCAAAAGCTTACAAATTGGTGACAACCAGACACGACGTGGAGCGACATAGCCAGCACAAACAAAAAGTGAGCCATTGATTCAATGCCGGACTTTCATACCGGGCATACATCATTGCTGGGTTTATGCCATCTAGCAGTAAGTGCTCCTACTGGCAGTGTGCCTACCCTGAACTGGAAATACAATTTCCCATCAAGCGATTTTGTAAATAAATGCCAGTAAGGTTCCAGCATCGGGGTAACTTTATGTTCCAGAAATAGGCAAGCAAAAGCAGATGGCTTGCGATTTCTAAGTGTATTTAGCTGGATCCAATCCCAATATTTATCCTTCAGGATCTTCTTTGAGGGAAAGATAGGGTTTATTGGGTCATTCCAAAGTGCAATCATATAGAACCTGGATAACATATTTCTAACCACCCATAACCATTTTATGCGGTGTGAAGTGCCAGCCCCTATTACATCTTGGAACCCTACCGCATATCCTGAAAGTTCAGGTGTAGTCCAGAGTCTTTGCCAGTACAGTAGGGGTCAAAGCTTAGCTAAAGCTGCAATGGGTTTTCTCCCAAGGCTGTATAGCAATGGACACATTGGGGTACTTTGTGGTAGCCTGGTAATATTCCTCAGGAATGAGCGTGAATAGGTTCTCGCACCCCCAGAGTTCTGATCCATAAAGGGCTGAGCTGATGACTTTCATATTATAAATCTCAAGTACCGGGCTGATGGGCTTAGTGTGTGATGTAATATGTTCAGTGTGAAGCCCCTCCAAAATTGCCTGTGTTTAAGGGATGCCAGGTTGTGAGGAAGTGAGTTTCTGCTGCAATAACCCCCACTTTTGCTCGATTTCTGATGTACTTTAACTTGATGTGCCCTGGGTCCCTGCCAATCAGGCTCAAAGGGCCTGTGTTCTTTCCCTAAAACTAAAACCAAATTGGCATCTCTGGCCACAGGTCAGCCCCTGGTAAGTGGTACCACAGGTACCGAGGGCACTGTGACCAGGGAAGACCTCTAAGGGCTGCAGCACTTATTGTGCCACGCCTGAAGGCCCTGTGCCCTGACACCCACACATTGCCTTTGCAGGCTGAGGGTCTTGGTGCAGAACAAAACAGAGAGTTGACATGGCACGCATCCCCGTGTGACATGCCCACAAACACACTGCCCTGGCATACCTCAGTCACCCCTCTAGCTGGGTGCACTATGCCAGTGGTGTGGGCACAGGTGTATGAGCCCTGTGCCCCTACAGTACCGAGCCCATTCCTGGGCAATGTAAGTGCAGTGATGCCATTAAGAGTATATGGTGCTGGGAGGGTGTCATCACAAACTCCAAAGTACCATAATGACTACACTGAAGACTGAGAAGTTTGGTATCAAACGTCTCAGGACATTAAACCCACACGGATGCCAGTGTGGGATTTAATGTACAATGCACGACAGAGGGCAACTTAGAGTTGCACCCTGAAACTGACCCACAACCAATGTCCTGACTGAGAGGCTGCTTAGGCTGCCACCCAGCAGACATGTTGCTGGACCCCTGGGTAGAGAGCCATCCGCTCTCTTGGGCCTGCAACAATGCACATCCTGGGACGAGGTGCTAGGTCTCCTACCCCAGGATGGGCAGGGGAGCTTCAAAGGCATGCTGCCTTTCTGTCAGGTGTCGTCGCGCCTTCAGGAACTAACGAGCTCCGCGGGGAAAAGACTACATTTCCCAGAAGGCTTAGCGGCCAAGAGGCGTAGCATAAATAGACGCCACTTCCTGGAGCCGGCGTCGGATATTCCGGTTCGTGTTTCCTGGCGTTCCAGTCGACTCTTGCGGTGAGATTTTCCTGTGCTGTTGGTTAACCTCGACTTCCCGTTGCTGTATATTTCCGGCGCTCTTGTGTCCGGCCTGTCCTCCGTTGGAGAGCCTGCCCATCGGCTATTGCGGAGGACGGTCTTGTGTTCAATCCATTGTTGTTGTCCTGTCCTCCGTTGGAGAGCCTTGCCATCGGCTATTGCGGAGGACAGTAAGGGTGCTTACAGGTGTTGTTCTGCGGGGCTCCGCTGGCGATTCTCCTGGGCCCTGGCCCTTGCGGTAGACACGCTATCGCTGCTTCCCGTTTCCTCCGTTGGCGAGCCTTTTTGCAACGGCTATTGCGGAGGAAACTGTTGTTTGTCATTTCCCCTATTTTGAGTTCCTAGACCCTCTGTTGGACAGCCTCCTTGCATCGGCTATTGCAGAGGGTCTGTAAGATTTTTCCTGGCTACAGCAAAGAGAATACTTCACCTGATAGTTCTTGAATTCAGGTAACCTTTGTTTCCATTTGTTATTGGGTGACGTAACCCTTATCCATATTACTTTCTGGGAGTAACTGTATATCTAAGGCACCTTCCTTGGAACCTAGTCTACGTTCTCTTCAGGTCTCTGAAGCTTAACGATTAGGGTACGTAGTGTCATTATTCCCTCCTATCGAATTACTGTTTTTCAGGGTATTAGGGTGTGTTTTACAGTTAAGTTTTGTTCTTACAGGGGAAGGCATTTATGGGCTGATTCAAGTCACTTCAGTATAGAGAGGCATCTGCTGAGGTCAGGCGGTCAGCTTTTTATACACAGGTATAACCTGGTAGAACTGAGGGGTAACGTGAATAAGAAAAGCCTTTCATGAACCAAGATACCAATTTCTTGTTTGTTTCTGTCTTCACAGCTCTCCCTCCCAGCAGCCCCCTTCCTTTCCTTCCTGTTTATTATTTTTGCCCTCACCTGATCCTTCTTTAGCCCACGGCTATTACAGCATTCGGGGCTTGGATAGATCTGGAGGTGGCCTACTTGTACCACAAGCTGATTCTGAGGACGGAGAGGATAACAGAATATCCGACCCAAGATAATTAGTCCTCCCGATCAGATTAGGGTATGGCTACTCTGGATGAGGTGATGGCAGCGTTAGTTGTGGTGCAATCGGAATTGATAGCATCCAGACAAGAAAGCACTGAACTACGGAATCGGTTGGATAACATCCAGAAAAACACCTTTAGCGCTGGGGCTTCAGGGTCTGGTACAGCCGGTTCAGTAGTAGTAGAGATCCCTCCTAGCATTCCATTAGCACACCCTGAGCGTTTCAACGGTGATGCGGGATCAGTGCAGGTATTTTTGACACAAGTCCTTATGCATTTTTCATGCAAACCCAGGTCCTTTCCTACCAATCAGTCAAAGGTGGCATTCGTCATCTCGTATTTGGTCGGAGACGCAGCTCAATGGGCGGTTCCCATGGTTCAGAGAAATGACCCGATATTACATGATTGGGACGCATTCCAAGTAGAATTCACCAAGGTATTCGACAGAAGAGCGGATACGTATACTGCAGATAAAGAGCTATTAGGTCTACGTCAAGGGAATCAAGACCTAGTAACATATTTGAACAATTTCAGACGGTTAGTTGCGGAAACTAAGTGGCCGGAAGCCAAACAAGCGTCAATTTTTCATCAAGGGTTGACAGAGGAAATGCAAGACATAATAGCTCAAATCGACCCCCAACCGGTGTCATGTGAAGATTTAATTAATTTAGTATTAAGGCTAGACCATAGGATGAAGAATCGTAAAGGGGGGGGTGGAGCAAAGAACCGACCGGTCCCCTCTTCCGTGGCAGTAAAGGCTCCGGATAGTTCAGTATCGCAGGCCCCCGAATCTATGGAAATCGGAGCGGTTCGGGCCGCTTTGACTGCCACTGAAAAAGAACAGAGGCGCAAGTTGGGTCTTTGTCTTTATTGTGGCACAAAAGGCCATTATGTTCGAGAATGCCCGGTCAAACCCAAATTTTCCAAGTTTCGCTCGAATAGGGGGGTGTCAGCGGCCACTGAGAAACCGGCGGAAAACTGAAGAGCTCTAGGGGTGTGGAAGGGGTTCCCTGGAGTCAGATTATTGTCCCTTCCATGTTGAGTATGGTTGCAGGAGCACAACATCTATTCGTTAAAATTATTCTGATGATAGGCATGATTGAAGTGCATACACAGGCCATGGTGGATTCCGGGGCTACGGGGTTCTTCATGGATATGAAAGAAGCAGAAAGGATAGGCATTCCTTTAATCCCCAGGGAAGACGGTACTGATGTGTTTGCGGTAGATGGGAGGAAACTGAACACAGGACCCATAAGTTATCAAACGGCCTTAACTGAGATGAGGTTCGGTACTCATAGAGAGCAAGTGTCGTTCAGCATCATTGAGGCACCACAGTATGGGGTGATATTAGGCATCCCTTGGCTGAAAAGACACAACCCTGACATTAACTGGGAAACCGGTCATATCTCGATGAATTCGGTACATTGTGAAGAGCATTGTTTTAAAAGTGCACAATGTCCCTCGTTTGCATTGGCTGGTGGGGGTGTGATAGCCACGGCCGCAGAAAAGGATGTATCGCTTCCAAGAGGATATCAGGACTTTGAAGGAGTGTTTGATGAAGTTAGAGCTGAAGAACTACCCCCACATAGGCCCTACGACTGTCAAATTGAGTTGGTTCCAGGGGCGGTGATCCCTAAGGGACGACTGTATGCACTGACAGAGCCAGAGAATGTTTACTTGAAAGCTTATTTAGACAAGTTGCTGAAATTAGGGTTCATACGTCCTTCAAGATCACCTGCAGCATCCCCTTTATTTTTCATCCCTAAGGCGAACGGGGATCTGAGAGCCTGTGTAGACTTTCGAGCCCTCAATGCAGTAACCATCAAGAACCGATACCCCTTACTGTTAATACCCGTCTTACTGGAGCAAGTGAAGAAAGCCAAGGTCTTCACTAAATTAGACTTAAAGGGAGCATACCATCTGGTTAGAATGCGGGCAGGGGATGAATGGAAGACAGCATTCCAAACCAGGTATGGGTTATTCGAATACCTGGTCATGCCCTTCGGGCTTTGCAATGCCCCTGCTGCATTTCAGTTTTTTCTGAACGACGTGTTGAGAGAAATCTTGGACCAACACGTCATTGTATATATAGATGATATCCTCATCTACTCCGAATCCAAGGACATGCATATACAACATGTCAAGTCTGTTCTCAGGATACTGCAGAAAAACCATCTTTATTGCAAATTGTCCAAATGTGACTTTCACGTCACTACAGTTGAGTTTCTAGGGGTGATGCTTACCCCTCAGGGACAGGAAATGGCGGAGAGGAAAATCCAAGCAGTGCGAGATTGGCCAAGTCCTCGGAACATCAAGGACGTCCAATGTTTCCTCGGATTTGCCAATTTCTACAGACGTTTTATTAACCAATTTTCGAAAGTGGTGGCTCCCATAACTCGACTGTTGAAAAAAGATCAAGGGTTCGAGTGGGATAGGAGTGCTCAGGAGGCTTTTGATACATTAAAGGAAGCTTGTGTCACTGCTCCGATATTGACACACCCCAATACGGATGTCCCTTTCATAGTTGAGGCAGACGCTTCAGAGGTAGCTACCGGAGCCATTCTGTCACAAAGACACGAAACCACAGGACAAATGCATCCAGTGGCATTTATGTCACATAAACTTACGGGGGCAGAACTCAACTATTGCATAGCTGAGAAAGAACTTTTAGCTATCAAGCAGGCGTTCACTGAATGGAGGCACTTCCTAATGGGAGCAAAACACGTGGTGACGGTGTATACCGATCACCGCAATCTACAGTTCATGTCAGCAGCCAGACATTTGACCCCCAGACAGTTGAGGTGGATGCTTTTCTTTTCGGGATATAATTTCATTATCACTTTTAGACCCGGAACAGACAATCGAAAGGCGGATGCCTTATCTTGCCAATCATCTCTAAAGGTCTCGGAGGCCAGAGCAGAATCTTCGATAGTGGATCCTGTCAAGGTGGTTTGTAGCATCCAACCTGATGCATTTCTGCAAGGTATACGATATGGGATCAGAACCGATCAGTGGAAGAGATGGCTGCAGGCACATCCGGAATGGCGACTACATCATGGCTTTCCAATCAACCAGGGGCGGATGCTGGTACCCTCTGAAGCATTGCGTAAACAAATGTATGAGTGGTGTCACACTTCACCCAGTGCTGGACATGTTGGAGTAGATAAGACTATGGATCTGATTCAGCGTAGGTGTTGGTGGCCTACGATTAGTGCTGATGTACGGAAATGGGCAGCAGAGTGTGATGTCTGTGCTCGCGCCAAGTCGGATCATCGTCGACCTGCAGGACTACTGCAGCCCATGCCTACCCCGTCTACTCCCTGGGAACGTATTTCGTTGGACTTTGTGGTAGGTCTCCCAAGAGATCAGGGTTGCACCACGGTGTTGGTGGTCATTGATTATTTAACGAAGATGGGACATTTCGTTGCTTGTCCTCAGATACCGACAGCAGGTCAATTGGCACAGCTTCTTATGAGACATATCGTTCGTCTGCACGGTCTACCATCAGTCATAGTGTCGGATAGGGGTTCTCAGTTCACCGCCCAATTTTGGAAGGCGTGGTGCTCCTCTCTCCACATCAAGACAGCGTTATCCACGAGCTTCCATCCTCAGACCAATGGCCAGACGGAACGGCTCAATCAAACATTGAAGCAGTTCTTGCGATGCTATGTTTCCCAGGGGAAAAAAGATTGGGTGGAGCACCTTTGGCTGGCAGAGGTGGCATACAACAACGCTACGCATTCTGCCACGAGAGTATCACCATTCTACTGTACTTATGGTCATCATCCACGATTCCTCCCTTTTGTACAGCCGTACCGAGAGGAGACCGTGCCCGAAGCCGCTAGAAGGGTTTCTCGACTCAAGAGAATACTGGAGCAAGTACAGGACTCACTGAGAAACTCCAAGGTGGCTTATAAGATCACGGCTGACAAAAGACGTCGCCCTGGTCCTTTGTATCGGGTGGGGGATTGGGTGTGGCTGTCTACCCGGAACTTCAGGTTTAGACATTACAGTGTGTATAACCCTCGATATATAGGTCCCTTTCGTGTGGTACAGTGCGTCAATCCCGTGGCAGTGAAGTTGCTGTTACCTAGACATTTGCGTATTCATCCAGTCTTCCATGTGTCTCTGCTCAAGCCTGCGGCGGCGGTGGTGCGACGCCTTCCTCCCCCTTTGTTGGTTTCCGATGGTCTAGAATTCGAGGTGGAGGGGATTCTGGACTCTAGATGGCGGGGTCGTGGCCTGCAGTATCTGGTGGCCTGGAAAGGTTACGGGCCCGAAGAGAACTCGTGGGAACCTGCATCAGGTGTTCATGCACCCAAACTGGTGGCTGCTTATCATCGTCGTTTCCCTGAGAACCCTGGCCCCCTTCGGCGCTCTAGGTAAAGGGGGATGTACTGTCAGGTGTCGTCGCGCCTTCAGGAACTAACGAGCTCCGCGGGGAAAAGACTACATTTCCCAGAAGGCTTAGCGGCCGAGAGGCGGAGCATAAATAGACGCCACTTCCTGGAGCCGGCGTCGGATATTCCGGTTCGTGTTTCCTGGCGTTCCAGTCGACTCTTGCGGTGAGATTTTCCTGTGCTGTTGGTTAACCTCGACTTCCCGTTGCTGTATATTTCCGGCGCTCTTGTGTCCGGCCTGTCCTCCGTTGGAGAGCCTGCCCATCGGCTATTGCGGAGGACGGTCTTGTGTTCAATCCATTGTTGTTGTCCTGTCCTCCGTTGGAGAGCCTTGCCATCGGCTATTGCGGAGGACAGTAAGGGTGCTTACAGGTGTTGTTCTGCGGGGCTCCGCTGGCGATTCTCCTGGGCCCTGGCCCTTGCGGTAGACACGCTATCGCTGCTTCCCGTTTCCTCCGTTGGCGAGCCTTTTTGCAACGGCTATTGCGGAGGAAACTGTTGTTTGTCATTTCCCCTATTTTGAGTTCCTAGACCCTCTGTTGGACAGCCTCCTTGCATCGGCTATTGCAGAGGGTCTGTAAGATTTTTCCTGGCTACAACAAAGAGAATACTTCACCTGATAGTTCTTGAATTCAGGTAACCTTTGTTTCCATTTGTTATTGGGTGACGTAACCCTTATCCATATTACTTTCTGGGAGTAACTGTATATCTAAGGCACCTTCCTTGGAACCTAGTCTACGTTCTCTTCAGGGCTCTGAAGCTTAACGATTAGGGTACGTAGTGTCATTATTCCCTCCTATCGAATTACTGTTTTTCAGGGTATTAGGGTGCGTTTTACAGTTAAGTTTTGTTCTTACAGGGGAAGGCATTTATGGGCTGATTCAAGTCACTTCAGTATAGAGAGGCATCTGCTGAGGTCAGGCGGTCAGCTTTTTATACACAGGTATAACCTGGTAGAACTGAGGGGTAACATGAATAAGAAAAGCCTTTCATGAACCAAGATACCAATTTCTTGTTTGTTTCTGTCTTCACAGCTCTCCCTCCCAGCAGCCCCCTTCCTTTCCTTCCTGTTTATTATTTTTGCCCTCACCTGATCCTTCTTTAGCCCACGGCTATTACAGCATTCGGGGCTTGGATAGATCTGGAGGTGGCCTACTTGTACCACAAGCTGATTCTGAGGACGGAGAGGATAACACTTTCTGAGCTTCTACAGGCCACTTTCTGTACTCAGCAACTGGCCCCCACCGGTTCTGACCCCCACTCTGGCGGGAAGACATGCAGGAATAACAAAGAAAGGAAAGGGGGTGTGGCAGCCTCTACCAACCCAACACCTCAGGTGGGGGAAGCGAGGTGAAGCACAACTCGGGGCTCCCACCATCTTTAGGATGGAGAGCCCTACCCAATCAAAGCTAGGCTCCTGCCCCCCTCCCACTGGAGGGTGGCAGGATAGGGGGTGTACTCACCCCAGGACCGGGACCCATTGGTCCCTGCCCTTGCCCTACTTGTAACTCCCCTAAATTTAGTATTTAGGGGCACCCTGAACCTTCCTTCCTCAGATCCCGATTTTGAAACAAGAAGAAGAACAAGAAGAAAGAAGACCTGCCGTGCAGCTGCTAACAAGAGGACGACACCAACTGACTTGGCCCCAGCCCTACATACCTGTTGTTCCTTGAACCTGCTACTGCTAAACCCCGGCGTCTCCAGTGGTCAGCAACCTCGAAAACCCTGGAGGACATGACTGCCTTGCTCATCTGAAGACTGGGACTCCCACGAGCAGTGGTTCTGCTCAAACAGCAACAACCCCTGGTGCTAGCCAGGAACCAGGAATCTAGCACACTCTGCACCCGACGTGCCTGGCCCGTGCCTGAGTGGACAAAGCCCACGAGGACATCCCCCCGGCAACTGTGACCTGGAATCCAGCACCCAAAGACCCTCCTCGATGCTCCTGACAAAGCCTGCAGCCTCACAACCAGGGACCCCTCCAACCGCAACCAGCTGAGGGAAAGATTTCCTACGCCAAAAGACACCCCTGCACCCGGCGCCCCACGGCCCCCTGTGTCCAACTCCTGGGTGTCTACCTATCCTCCAAGACCTCAACTTACCTCTCGAAGTGGTGGTCCCATCTGAAGAATCTCCGTCCCTGAGCCTGCCAACTTTGTTTAACTTCCAAGTCTCCCATTGAAATACAATGGGCGCCCGAGGTCCAAAAGCACCCTGCACCCAGCCGCCTGAGTGCCACTGGGAGTGCAGCATCTAACCTATCTACTTCTCCACTTGCCCTGAGTAAGTGACCAGGAGCTCAGCTCTCACAGCCGCTTGGTCTGCCTGTTAGCAGCCACCCACCGAAGGCCCCCTATCCTCCTTGGGACAACATTGGGCCTACTCACTCTGCAACCAGCTGCCCCTGTTTAGCTGAGGGTGTAACAACTGTACTTACCCGACCCTGGGAGACCCTGAGTCTACTCCCAGAACCTAAACTCTGCCAGCTGAGTACTTATCCAAAGACCGATAACTTGATTTTCTCCATAGGATAAAATTGACTGGGCTTCACTCAGAATTTCTTCTAAGTGTCGAGTTTTGCAACTTTAAAATATTCACTAAAAGTCAGCCGATCAACGAAAACAAAATTACTCACCTGTTATCAGGAGAGATCCCAGTGCTGTATCTTTGAGCCCAGAACTGACCTTAAAAGTACTTACAACCATGATTTACTGTTAACTCATTTTTCCTCCATAGGAATACATTGCATGGTTTTTGCCAGAATTTCTTCTAAGTGTTGATTTTCAGAACTTACAAATAATTCTTAAAAATCGTCTGTGTAACAAAAACGATTTCTTTCAACTATTTACAGGAAATGCCCTAAGTAAGAAAAACATTCCTAAAGTGATTTTATTGCATTTACTTAAAACTACCGCTTAAGCTCAATGTTATAATGCGTTTAACTATTGTGTGTAACTATTGCATTCCAAAGTCTATTGTGATTTGAAAGTATTCAATTGCAACATCTCATTCTGAGAAAGTATTTATGATACCTACTGTGGTTCTAAAAAAAAGTAACTATATATTTTTATGGACAAAACAATTGGCCTAGAGTTCAGTTCTTGCGTGTGTGAGACCATTTGCTGACGGAGTGTGTACAACAAATGCTTTACACTGTCCTCTGATACTGACTTACAGCTGGACCAAGCTACTATTTTAGAGAGTAAGGTTATATCTAACTTTAGCCTCTGCCCTACCTCTGGGGACTGTGTACTCTGTGCACACTGTACCTTACTTTGGTCCAGTATATACAGAGCCACTTTCTTACACAGGTCGATCTGGTGATTCCATTTTACGTTCTCCGGAATGTTAACCCCTAGATAGATGAACTCTTTGACGTGATCTAGCAGCCTATTATTCATTTGGATGGCCCACTTATAGACCCTATGCCTGTTAAAGGCCATTAGTTTTGTTTTCAACACATTGACCTCCAAGCCCCGCTGCAGACAAAACTCCTCAAAGGTTTTTAGGGCCTTCTGTAGGCCACTTGGGGACTTGGAGATAATCAATGTGTCGTCCTCAAACATCAGTATGGGATTTTTTTCTCCTGCTAATACTGGGGCATCTGATGTATTGTGGCTCATGTAGTTCACTATTCCATTAATATAAAGTGAGAATAGCGTTGGGCCATGATGCACCCTTGTAGCACACCTCTTTCGACAGGAATTGATTTGGTGACTTCCCCCTGCCTGCCCCATCTGCTTTTGGCAATGTTGTCTTCATGTAGTCTAATGAAGAGTGACAATAAATCAGGTGGCATCCTTAGTTCTTTTAGGATTAACCATAGTTTGGTGTTGGGTACATGGTCAAATGGTGACTTATGATCAACGAAAGCGGCATATAAACTACCCTTCCCAGGGTCACAGACTTCTAGTAAACCAAAACAAACCTGAACACCTGATCTATGGTGCTGGTAAAAGCACGGAACCCTGCTTGCAATGGTGATAAAACCTTAAACTCATCAATCCACTCCTGTACTTGGTTGAGCACCAGTCTCCCCATTATCTTTTGCATACAGTGAATCTCCCCATGGGGGTCCATGGGTGGGCACATAATGTGCCCCACAAAAGTACAGTCATGTGAGAACTGTGTGGCATGCACGACATGGTGCATCCCACACCGTGCTCAGATGATCTGGAGGTGCTGTCATGGCGGTCGGTAAGTATCTAAGGCTCTTTTATGGGCCAAACATACTGCCACTGTGACACCACTACTGCTACCCAGCCCTGGATTATGCTCGTAATACGGCAGGCGAGAGACCGTGCGCTTGTCAGTCTTCCTGGGACCGCTGCGTTTGCATTCAAACAGGAAGGCTGACAAACTTGTAATTGAGTTCTTAGTGTGCGTCCTGGGTCTACTATGAAACATAGTGTAGCACAGTCTACTTATAAAATGTAAGAAAAATAATTAAACATGTAAAAAAAATTCAAGAGTCTGTACTACACTATATTTCTACTTACAACCCAGAACTCATAACTCATAGTAAGCGTATTCTGAAGTGTATTTTGCACTTTCATTTTTCGGAAGGATGAAATATTGTTTACTGTAGTCTTAAAAGTTTTTTTCCTTTGGGTTATAATCATACCACATACATCAATACTCCACTGTGTGCTTTATATTTTGTTTTCTTTCCGTTTCTCTCTCTCCTATTTTCTTTCCCCATATGGTGTAGTATGTAACAAGAGTGTCTCTAGGTTGGAACGCTTGCCCTTTCTGGTGGTTGTCCTTTTCTTTTTCTTGAAGGTCTGCTTATACTGCTTATACTGTAATGCAGCTCGATCGCAATTGATTTGTTACTGTATATAAGCTTACATTTGTTTGAGTGTACTATATTAAGATGTGCTATGATTTATGACAATTGTTGGAAGAAAAGCAAAAAAAACTTTTAATCAAAATAAAAAAAATAAAAAAATAACCCAAAGGGAAAAAACTTTTAAGACTACAGTCTATTCAGTATCCTGTCCCTTTGGCAGTGTAGGACCCCTCTCTTTTGTTCTGCCCTGAAATATTTTTTACACCATATGTGTTCTGCATTTTGGGTTTTAAGGGGAAATATGGTATAGTATACTATATTTAAATTTTTTTTTTAAATCTATGTAGTATACTATATTTACCATTAAAACCCGCAATGCAGACTATAGGGTCTGATTTAGATCTTGGTGGATCTGGTACCACCCTCGCTTCTCCGACAGTCTTACCACCCACCGCATTGGCCATTCGCCCACTGTATAGATGTTAGTGGGTCTATAGAGGGGAGGTCATATGAGTCCTTCCGTCTCCCCCAGGAAGTTCCTTCCTGCATGGGTGGCATTGTAGGCAAAATCAGCTGTTGGAGAGAGGCCAGCCAACATTACCTCTGTGCCAATTCTGATGTGCCTTTTCATCGAGATAGCTGTAGTGGGGAAACCTCCAGACTCGAGTTGGAGGTAATGTGGGATATAAGGAACAAACCTACCTTATTTGCTGTTTCAGTCCCCTTTTCATCACAGAGCCAATCATTCAGGTCCCCCTTTGGTGCAGCCACTTTTCCACAAAGGAAATCCACCCCGTTGTCACCAGCATCGACGTAAGCCCCTTTTCCACTTGTTCACTATTGAAATAACAGTTGTACATTGCTTTCACAAGCAAGGTTTCCAAATATATAATGAATATGTGTTTATTTCTTGACCTGTTTAGTAGAAATACACACATATTTATTGACTCTGGAGAGAAAATATAAAAAAACAGTGAAGGGCCACCGGCAACGTGATCCCTCCACTGGGTGTTTGCTGCCAGGACACCACCAGTACAACAGTGAGATCTAAATAGAGTCGGCCCAATAACATCACCCTGATGGTGACAGAGTACTGTTAATCAGTTGAGAAGAATGCAGACGAGGAGGCAAACAATCTGCTGATGCCATATCTTAATACGGTGGATGGAGCTCCATCACCTCGATGCACTCTAAGCCACTCAACTGTACAACAAACCACTCCACTCTACTGTATGACACTCCACACCTCTCCAGTCTATGACACACCACTCCACTCTGCAAGATGCCGATCCAGTCTACCACATGTCACGTCATTCTATGCCATATCACTGCATTCTCTACTACTCAACTCTGCACCACTTCATGCAGCTTCCCTGCACGCTATTCCACTCTATGCACTCAAACATATGCTATGCCACTCCACTCAATGCCACTCCACTCTATGCCATTCAACTCCACCCTGTGCCAGTCCACTGTACACCACTCCACTCCAGTGTATGATACTCCACTGTATACCATTCTAGTGTACGACATTCCACTAAACAACATGCCCCTCCCATTCACAACACTCCACTCCACTGTATGGCAGTCCACAGCACTCCACACTATGTCATGCCACTCAAATCTACAGCATGCCACTCCTGCCTAACACATGCCACTCCACTTTACAACATGCCACTCCATTCTACACCATTCCACATTGTGCCACTCCACTCTATGCTACTCTACTTTACGGTATTGCACTCTATGCCACTCCACAGTAAGCCACTACACTCTACTCCACACAGCTGAGTCTTCGCTATTTAACTCTATGCCACTCCACTCTATGCCACTCCAATGTACAACATGCCTCCCACCCTAAGACAGCCCACTCTACTGTATGACAGTCTACACCACTCCACTGTATGACATGCCACACCACTCTGCTGCTTCACTCTACACCACCCAACTCTACGCTATTCCACTCTACACATTCCACTGTATGCTATTCCAATATATGTCACTCTACTCTAAGCCCCTCCACTCCATGCCATGCTATGCCACTCCACTCTATGCGATTCCACTATATGCCACTCCACTCAGTGCCACTCCTCTCTATCTCTATGCCACGACACTGTACACCACTCCACTCTAGTCAATACCACTCCACTCTATGTGACTTCCCTCTATGCCACTCCACTCTACACTATTGCACTCTAAGCCATCCCATTGAATGCCGCTCCACTTAATCCACTCCATTGTACGATGCTCCACTCTATGCTGATCCACTCTATACCACACCACTCTATGCCATGCCACTCTACACCACTCTATTCTATTCCACTGTAGGCCACTCCACTTCACTCTATTCCACTCAATGCTACACCACTCTACTCTGTTCTATGACATATTACTCCACTCTATGTCATTTGAGTCTCCACGAATCAACTATATCCTATTTTACTGTATACCACTGTTATATGGCGCCTGGGGGAATTGTCGACATTGCTAAGTTAGCATGAGCTTCGCTGCCATTATGCTGCTTTTGCGCACGTTACTACATGACTTTGTTTTTGCAAGACTCCGTTTGTGTCTTTCACATGAGAATGGGCTGCTTTACCGTTCTCTGCCTTTCCTGGAGTTTAGTCTGAACACTATGTGCAAGGTTGAACAACAATGCCCCTTGTTATTCTGTTCTGGTCGGTCCCTAGCACCTAGACATCACCTGCTACACACAGCTGCAGTACTGAAGACTTGTACTTTGATATTACGTTGTTGCATGTTGTTTTAACACACTTGGAGAAAGCCGTTACATGTAGAAGAGCTCTGCTGTTCCTATGATGTAAACCTTACATCCAGGCTTTAAGGTATGGGGTCTGCAGTCAAAGCCCAGAGCTCTTTCTTTATATAAAATAACTTCTTCTAGTCAGGGGGAGGGTGGTTAGGCTTCAATACCTTTATTTCCACAACCTTTATAAAATGACTTCTCCCTTTGTATTCTATGGAATTGTAACAATGCTAACTGTGCTAAGTGTATGCATTTTGCGGCTAGTAGTGGCATGTATACTGTATTGTAGAGCATGATAGTTAAAAAAATTTAACTATTTCAGTGGCTCTGCCTACTCTCATTGTGGACAAGTACTAGTGAGTGAGCAAAAGAGTATGTCTTGCTCCCACGATTCCTGAGAGTCGGGAGTGTTGTGTTCTGGGTTGTCTGATCATTTATAGCTCTGTGATATTTGGATGAGAACAAATGACAGACTATAGCTAGTCAGTTTGGGATTTCGGGTACTAATGTCTTAGGTTTGTACACCCCTATACACTGAGCTCCTGCGCATAGTTCAGTGTATGTGCAGAATCCCTGCAATACCACTTCACTCCATGTCACTGTGCACCACTCCACTCTATGGCACTTCATACTACGCCACTTGACTCTACGCTATTCCACTCTTTGCTACTCCAGTCTACAACACTCCAATCTATGCCACTCCACTGTATGCCACTACTCTCTACTCCACTCTAAATGATTCTACCCAACTCTTTACTGCACTGTATAGCCCTCAACTTTACAACAGCATACTTCAATCTATGTCACTGTTCAACACTCTATGACACTCTACGAAAATACCTCAAAGTCACTCCACCCTAGTTTATGGTAGTCTGCTCCATGACACTCTATTCCAATCTTCTCCACCGTACTCCACTCAACACCACTCCTCTCTACAATAATCTATGCCACTCATCTCTATTACAGTCTCTGCCACTCCACTCTACTCATCTCTGCTATCCTCTCCTCTCCACATCACTCACTCCACACACCATGTCACTGTACAGCAATCTATGACACTCTATGAAAACACCTGTAAGCCACTCCACCCTAGTTTACGGCAGTCTGCTCCATTCTTCAATACTCTATGTAACTCTGTGTGCCAATCTACTGTACTTTACGCCACTGTACTCTATTACACAGTACAACTCTATACTACACTATTTGACTGTATGGCACTCCACTCTATGCCTCTCTATGCCTCTCCACTTTACCACACTCTACGACAGTCAACTCTACTGTACACAACTCCACTCTACAATACTCTATGACCCGCCACTTCACTCTATGACAGTTGACGCCACTCTATGTTGTTGCTACTCCACTCTACTGCATTCCACTCTACTCCAAGCAATGACTCTTTACACAACTTTACACAACTATATGATACTCCACTCAATACCACTCACCTGTACAGCACTCTACTCCACTGTATGCAACTGTACTCTCCTACACTCCCCTACTGTCTATGTTACTCTATTAAGTAAAACAAAGTATTCCTTTTGGGGGTTAGGAATAATTACCAACTGAAGCACTCACTACATGCAGTCACTTACTCACATTCAATTTTATGTTGACAACACATTTGGGAAAGGCTCTATAATGAAAACAAAAACAATTATACACAGTATACAATTTTATTAATATAAAAGAGACATATAAATTAATCAACAATTTCATTTAAAACTATTACAGACATAATAAAAACCACCTAATGTGGAAAAGGAGAAATATGAACCGAGAAAGTAAACTTTGTCTTAGTGTTTGTTAATTCGGACACTTGGTTGGCAACAATGGGAAGATATACATTTCTTATACCCAACTATTCGTTGGCAACTCCAAATTTAAACGTTTTTGTTTGCGTCGACGCATTTCGGAGACCTTTGGTGATTATGGTCTCCTTCTTCAGGGTTATACGGAGTCCCTCTGTTTGGTTTGAGACTATGTTACTCTATGACAATCTACTCCACTATGTGCCCATTCACTCAATCCCACTCTTCTATACTGTTTGACACTGTGCCACATGCCACTCCACTCCTCTCTATGAATCGTCACTCCACTATATGAAACAGCACTGTACTCTACAACACTCTCCTCCACTGTACTCTACAATACTCCAATGGATGATACTCCACTCTACAACACTCTACTCTACCCTACTCCACTCAATGCCAGTCTTCAACACACTACTCAACGACAGTGACTAAACTCCACTCAATGACACACCACTCTGCTCTACACTACTCCATTCTATGCCATCCTGCTCTTCGCTATTTCACTCTATGCCACCCCACTCTACTCCACTTCATTTTATGCCACTCCACTGTACCCCACTTCATGATACAAGTCAACAAGTCACCTACCCTAAGACTGCCCACTTTACTGTATCTCAATCCACGCCACTCCACTCTATAACCTGCCACTCCACTCTACAACATGCCACAACGGTCTAACACACGCCTATCCACTGTACGACATGCCACTACACTCTCTGTCGCTCCACTCTATACCACTCTACTCTATGACCCTCCATGCCATGCCACTCCATGCTATTCTACCCTATACCACTCACTGCCCCATTCCATTGAACACCACTCCACTCTAGTCCATGCCACTCCACTTTATGCTACCACTATCTACGACACTCCACTCTGCGCTATTGAACTCTACGCCATTCCACTGTATGCCACTCAACTCTATGGCACTCTATTGCACACCACTCCACTCTACGCTATTCCACTTTATGCCATGCCACTCTGCACCACTCCACTCTATGCTATTCCATTGTGCACCGTTCTACATTAAGCTAGTCCACTAAATGACATTCTGCTCTACTCTGCTCTACAGCATAATATTCCTCTCTTTGCCACTCGAGTCTATGCCACTCCACTCTATGATATTCCACTGTAAGTCACGTCACTCTACGCAACCCCAGTCAACGCCACCCCTCTCTACACCACTCCAGTCTATGCCACTCTAGCCTACACTATTCTGACTCCACTTTACTACACTCCACTGTACACCACTCCACTGCATTCCATTACTCTCTACTCCACTTTACACCACTCTACTTCACTCAACTCTACTCCATGCCTCTCCACTCTACCAGACTATACTCCACTGTATAGCACTCAACTGTAGAAAAGTCTGCTCCACTCCATATAACTGTACAATACTCTACGCAACTCTCTCTACACCACTAAATTCCGGCTTACTGCACTCTACTCGATGATACACTATTCCACTCTAATACACTATACTCCACTCTTTACCACTGCACTCTATGCTACTCTAGGCCACTCAATTCTATGAAACTGTTTGCCACTCGACTCTACTCTACTCTACTTCATGTCACTCCACTCTACACTGTGCACAACACTATGGCACTCAACTCTACTTCTCTCTAAGTCACATTCCGACAATCTCTGACACTTCACTCCAGTCCAGTTTACTGTATGAAACACCACTACACCCTATGGGAGTTTACTCCACTGAATATTATGCCACTCAACCGTACTCCACTCCACTCTACTCTACTCTACAACTTGACAATCCACTCAATAGCACTTTGCTGCACTCTACATTTTGCCACTCCACTCAACTTCACTCCACTCTACTCCACTGTACCTCACTCCATACCATTGTCCGACACTCCACTCTAAGCCATTCCATTCTACAGCATTCTATGCAACCCCACTCTAAAATACTCTACTACACTTTATGCCACTCTACAACAGTCTACCACACTCTATGGCACTCCACTCCAATACAAAATACACTACTCAACTCTATGCCACTGTGCGATACTCTACTGCACTCTACTAGACTCTATGCAACTCTGTGTATGCCAATCCACCCTACTTTACTCCACTCTACGACACAGTACTTCACTGTACGCCACTGTTTCATGGTATGCCACTCTATTCTATGCCACGCCATGCCAATTAACTCTATGACCTTCTATGTCACTCCACTCTACTTCACTGTATACCACTTTACATACTCTACACTTTTCAACACTGTATGACATACCACTGCACTCTTCTAAATGACACACCACTCCAATGTATGACATTTTATTCCACTCTACGCCACTCCACTCCACTGCAGTCCACACCCCTCTCCTCTATGACACACATTCCACTCTATGACATACATTCCACTCTATGACACGTTACTCCACTCTACTCCACTCAATGACACTTTACACAACTCCACACAACTATATGATACGCCACTCTATGCCACTCCACTGTACGACACTACTCCAGTGTACGCATCTCCACTATACTATACTCTCTTACAATCTATGCCTCTCTACGACACTATACTCCACTCAATGCCCATCCACTCCATGCTACTCTACTATACTGTATGACACTTTACCACATGCCACTCCACTCCACTCCTCTCTATGACACGCCACTCCACTATATGAAACAACATTGCACTCTATGACACTCTCCCTCAATGTACTCTGACACTCCACTCTAAAACACTTTACTCCACCCTACTCCACTCCAAAACACTCTAATGCAGAACACTCTACTCCACGCCAGTCTACAACACTCTTCTCAACAACACTCCACTCCACACCACGAAACGACACTCCTCTGACTGACAAACCACTGTACGACATTACACTGTGCAACACTCCAATCTACTACAGTCCATACCACTTTAAAAGACCCTACTCTACTGTGTGCACCTTCATTTTACAACACTCGTTTGCACTCCTTGCCAGTCTACGACATTCTACTCGAAAACACTACAATCAACAACACTGTACTCAACATTTAACACTCCTCTGAAAGACACACCACTGGAGGACACTACATTGTACAACACTATAAATTATGACAGTCTACTCCTTTTTATCACACTCCCCTGTACTCTACGACATGCCACTTCACTGTACACCACTCCACTCTAGAAGACTCAATTCCACTGTATGCACCTCCAGTCTTTGCCGCTATGATCAACTGTACGAAACTCTGCTCCACTCTATGACACTCTAATGTACTCTACAACAGGCCACTTCAATCTACCCCACTCTACTTTTCATAACTCTACTTCACTGTATGCCCATCCAGTAAACACCACCCTACTCAACACTACTCGACTGTACAACATGTCACTCCACTACACTCCATTCTATGACACTACACTGTACTAGACTCTACTCCTCTGTACTCTACGACACTTGACTCGACAACACTCTACTGTACTCCAATGAAATGAAATGAAAAAAGGGATTTATAAAATGCTCTTAACCCACAGGTATCAAGGCTTTGCACCTAAGGAATTCTAAAGCGCTATGCAGGATCCCCCAGAAAAAGAAAACAAACGCCTAAGGTACAAAAAAAAAACTAAAGAGAAAAGGAAGGAACAACTAACCAAATAAATGAATAAATGAATGAAGGGAATCTTTTATTGCGCAACTTAGCCCAAGGGCATCAAGGCGCCTAAACTGGTCATGTAATGTGTAGACACCAATGAGGTTCTTTACAGATCCAAAAGGTGGAATTGAAAGATTGCTTATGTGCAAGAAGATGTGCCTTCCTGCATGTAAACAATCTTTAAATGGCTTTTTTCTTACTTCTATGTGTGCATGCTTAATGCAGCACACATAGAAGTTACAAAACATAATATTTTTAAAGATTGTTTATGTGCAGGAAAAGACACCTTTCTGCACATAAACAAGCATTAGTATGTTGCTGTTTCCATGTTGCTGAACAATGCAGAATACATGGATACAGCAAAAACAAGGAGAAATAAACCATTTTGCCTTGTTTCTCTATGTTAAGACCAGGTTTTCCTTGGTCTTGATTTTGATGCTCCTTGTAAATAAGGTAGCAGGTGAAGGTGCCTACAAGGGATTTTCTAAAGCACACATAGTTTTAACATTTAATATACAAATAATGATGACAAGCTCTATGCAGTTGCTTGCAATACATTATTTAGAAATTCAATTTAACTCATTTGTAATTGAACTAATCTGTTAGAAAAAGATCTTACACAGGTGGAAATATTTTTCAAAGACTTGAATTTGTAATGCAAAACCTTTCAAAGGGTACACAACAACCTATACAAATGTCTAAGTAAAACTACACATAGCAACTGAGGTTTTCAAATCATTTGATGTTACAAACACCTTTTTGTCACTAATGTGGACACCTCTTTACAAAAAATGCAACAGGAATAAGTGACGCGCTCAACAGTCAACAGATCCTTGAAAATAACAGTTCAACGTGAAGGTAGGTGCAATTTCTAACAAATTAGTTCAAGTACAAATAAGTTAAATCCCATATACCGAGGGTCTGAAAATTAAATGCTACGAGTGGGCCTGCAGCACTGCTTATGTCACTGACCGGAGAAGTCCTTAAAGCCTGTCTCAGGCATGCCACTGCAAAGCCTGCTGACCCAGTTAACTGCCACTTTGACTTGCCATTTGAAAGGACTTGTCAAGCCTTAAACTCCCCTTTCATTACACATAGGTCACCCCTAAGGTAGGCCCTAGGTATCCCTATGGGCAGGGTGCTGTGTACGTAAAAGGTAGGACATGTGCCTTTATATTGTGTGACATGTCCTGGTAGGGTCAAAGAGCCTATTTTGTTTTTCACTGCTGAAATGCCTACTGCTCTCATTGGCTAGCATTGGCAATTTGCTTGTATACATTTAAGTGGTAATTCCTGTTCGGGAAGGAGTGGTGTTGCCATGTTGGTATGTTTCGAATGGTAGTGATAAATCCTACTTACTGGTGTAGTTGGATTTTACAGTACTATTTTAGTAATTCTATTTAAAGAAGGAGAACATTTCTCTGTGCTTATGACTCTTGCTATGCAGCCTGACTCCAATCCACATCAGACCTAGGTGACAGCTATACCTGGTGCATGCTTTCCAGACAGCCACAACACTGGAAGGGATGAGAGTGAAAGTGGAGACATCTGCATTCATCTGCATACTGATGGTCTTCCTGTGCTGCAAGAGGGAGCGGTCTTTCATACTTAACATTTGTATAGATTGTGTCCTGCCCTCACACAAAGTGCTGATTTACCCCCTACTGATTGTCTGGAGCCAGGGTTGAAAGGGATTGTTGCACACTTCTAAGGGTTCCTTTAAAGTCACCCCTTGAACAAAGACAATTTTGAGTGTAAGTACTGGGACTCTGACCTCATTTGTTTAGACATTGTGTGGACTTGTAACCAGACACTGCTTGCTCTACATTTTGCCCAATTACAAGGGGACTGCTGTGCTGCCAGGAGGAACTGCCATTTGGACTATTTTCTTGTTGTGCTGGCCTGCTGCCTGCTGGGCTGCTGCAGGGACTGCCATACTGCAAGTTGACTATATGTGCTGACGTGCCTGCATGCTGCTCCCCATGTGCTCTCAATGCTCTCAGGCAGCCCTGGATTTCTGCAATATATAATATTATAATATCATAAATATAATCTACAATGTGTTCTGCTGGGTAATGCAATTACTTAATATAAACTGGATTTGATCAAATGGAAATGCAGTATAATAATTTATTTAAAACAATCAATGTTTGCCAATTATATTGACATTAAATATGAGTAAAACACACCATATAAAATTCTTATTCAATATATGCATTCCATTTTATATTGGCACAGGTTATCTGTGGTGTGTAAGCTACTTCCCTGACTAGAGTGGTGGGGTCTTCCTGGCTTAGGTGTATACCAGAGCCAACTAGAAAGCCAATTTCTAACTTTGGTGATCAGCAGTGAGAATAGGACTCGTGTTTGCGTAATACCACAGTAACTCACTGTTGCACTACAACTCTCTACTTTAGACCATGTCCACCATTAGACGTTTTTTCTCCTGTTCTCTCATTTTTATTGTGTACTCCAGCATCATCTCTTATGCCTGGGAATCCTTTGTTTCGCCCAGTATTGCCTTAGTAAAATGGGGTTAATCCTTGATCTTAATCTCCTGGCATATTATATTAAGAGTGAGCTGAAAGAGTTCTGCAAGCAGAAGGGGCTGACTGTGTCTAGGATGTCCACAAGGCAGCATCTTCAGAAAGCCCTGTATCCTTTTGAAGAGGCGATCTGGGAAAGGCTCAAACAGAGCAAAAGGAGGATGTTAATTATTGGGGAACACCATGAGGAGGAGAAAGACCCCTTTGGTATTCTTAAGAATCCTAAGCCAAAGAACATTAGAAAAGGTTCAGAACCAGAATCCCTAAAGGGCAGTGGCCCTGAAGAGAGTGAGGGGGAGGTAGAAAATTACTAGACAGGGATGCCAGTAGACAGAGAGGGCCCAATAGAGAGAAATTCCCCTACTGGACCAAGTACCAGGAGAAGTGTCACCTGTCACACCCTGCCCCCTAAGGAGCTCAGAGATAGCCAGGCTGAGAGGAGCATGAACTTACGGATGGCTGTAAAGGATAGCAGGGCAGAGTCTAAGAGAGCCTTAGGTGAGGAGAGGATGGGAGAGGTTGAAAGGGCCTTCACCAGAGAAAAACTTGCTCTTGAGGAAAGGAAAATAGCCCATGAACATAGTTTTAGAGTTCTGGACTTATCAGCGTTGCAGGTCAAGGCCAGTGGTAGCAGCAATATTGAGTCTAGTGTTGAGAATTCCATGTGCATACCCACAGACTTGGTGCCTAGCTACAAGGAGGGGGATGGCACACATCAGTAGTTGCAGGAGTATGAGAGAGCTCTGGCAGCATGCAGGATACCTGAGGATAAGGGAAATGGCCTGGGGAGTTGTATTCCCGATTATAGGAGAGATGCCCTACTGGCCCTAGAAGGAAGTTATAGGCAGAAGTGCACCCCCATGAAGGAGACCCTGATAGGAAAGTATAGAGTCACCCCTGAAGAGTGTGGGTTGAGGTTCAGAGCCACCAAGAAGCTGTCTCACCAGTCTTGGGAGGGATTTGTGGAGGAGTTTTGCAAAGCACTGGTTGGATGGGTGAAGGGTAGCACCGAATTTTGTTTGTGAAGGGCTGTACAATCTGATAGTGAGAGAGCACATGATCCTTTGTTGTTCTCCAGGGCTACACAAACACCTGTTGGAGTGTAAGTTCTCTGATCCCAGGGACCTTGTAAAGGAGGAAGACCTCTGGGTGATTATGAGAGGGTCTAAAAAGGCATACGGGAAGGATCCTAAAGGAAGTGGCTCAGGCTACCCCCAAATAAGGGTGGGGGGTTCATATGAACCCAGACAGTTCTCAGTGTAACAGGGTGGGAAAAGGGTCCCCTGCCCCTTCTCAGAGTAGGAGGAGAGGTGGGGGTAGGCAAAGTCCCAGGGTGCCCAATGGGCTGCCCTGAAGAGAAATCCAGTCTGTACTCGGAGACCATCCCTTGAGGGGAGTCACAGTGTCAGGAGAACTTGGGAGGGTGGCTGACACAAACATCCAACAAGTTCTGGTATCTGGCAGTACCACTAGACAGAGGAGGATACAGGAGCCTAGATGGAGGAATTTGAAAGGGACGAATGACTTTCCCTAACTCCTGCTCAACCAAAGGATACAGACCCAGGTTTAGAAGACCAATTGCAGGATAGAAACGCCTGACCTGATGGGAGAATTGTGCAGGACGGCTAACAGTTCTGAATTCTGGGTGTACCATTCCCAAAAGGAGGGTACTGAAATTCATAATGAGGGGCAGGGGGAGGAAGGGCTTACCCCTGACTCCTATCCAGCCCAAGGATACAGACCCTGGGCTGCAGGACCTGTATCAGGATACTACTCCAGGACTGGTTAAAGGATGCAATGCACCTGGGGCTACCTTGCCCCAATCTGAGAAACCTCAGAGGAAAGAGACTCCTGGATATCCTGGGACCTGGCTCTGGGCACTGACAGCTGTCAGTAGCCTCTGTTAGTTGCTTTCCTTAGGGACAGAGCTGTCCTTGAGTTGGGGACAAAAGACAGACCAAAGGGGTGGAGTGGGCCACATCACGATGTTGGGCATGGTGGTACTGTCCACCTACTGGGATGCAACTATGAACAACCTAAAGTTAGGCACTTCACAGATTAAGTCTGCAGGTGAGGAGAAGGATTACCCATAGGTTATCTTAGTAGACCGTATTAGCATAGACAGAGTGATCCAACTGGGTTCAGAGAGGTGTAGAACTAGCATGTACCCCTGCAGTAGTGACCTAGGGTCCAAGTTCTATCTCCCCAAGCAGGGAAGCCCATCAAGGGATTGTAAGTTCTCTGACCCCAAGGAACTTGCAAAATAGGCAGGCCTCTGGGTGAGTACCAGAGTGTCTGGAATATCATTTGGGGGAGATCCTAAGGAGGGTGGCTCAGGTTCTCCAGATTAGAATGAGGGAGAGGTTCACAGTGACCCGGACATGTCCCAGTGTAGTGGGGGAAAGGGCCCCATGTCCATTCCAAAAGTAGGTAAAGGAGTGGGGGTTAACAGAGGCCTAGGGTACTCTATTTTCAGCCCCACTTGGATTGCTCTGTGGGGTGCACAAGCAGGGGTACCTGGTCTTTACCAGGAGACTGTTGTCCAGATATGAATTTATATTAAAACAATGAAAAGATAAGAGGTGTTTGGTAAAACAGGAACAAGTAGTTATAATTAAACGCTGGGCTTACTGAGCCTAGGCAAAATGCGTTTGCTGAAAATCTCTTGATGTACAAAGTTTTGGCCACCAATTTATACAGTTCATACATAAAACAATTTTGTACATTTCAAAGAAGCATCTCAGTTGTAAATCAACAAATGCGGCCATCTGTTAGGGACAAAGATGGCTCTCGACCTCAAGGAGAGCATGTGTGGGACAATGTGTATGTGTGTCTAGCCATCCAGCATGAAGAGTGAGTGATCACCACCTGTGGTGTGTCTGCCCTGTCCTGATTGGTTGAGTGTGCCTATCTACATGTGATATTTAGTTTTGTGGTATTCTGAGGAATTCGAGCCTTTGGCCAAATGAGTTTTATCGGGCCAATTATCTTGGACTTGCTTGTGGTGCAACTATCTATCTGTGGAATCGATCAGGGTTTTCCCCGGGTGCATGTTTGTCTTTGGTTTATGGGTGACCCCACCTGTAACCTGTTACTCAATAGGCATGGGCCACAGAACTTGCCTGACCACATAACTCTGACTTGGGGTCGATGGAGTGGTCACCTTGACTGAATCCAACAACAATGATGTGAGTTCATTGACACGTCTAAAAATAATACAAGAGCCACTGGAATCATGTCATGTCATTTTGTAAATTGACATTGTTTGTACTGGTATTAACGAGGTTATGTTTGCTCTGGTCTGAACATATGTTGACATTTTTCTTATTTTCTTATGAGCATGGATCATGGAATACATTGCTATCATTATTGCAGATATAGGCGTTGCTGTGCTTGGACAAGTTACGGTATATATTCACATTGCATTGTGCGGGTATGAGCAGTGGCATACGTTCACATTGCATTTACTGATATTGCTATTGTTAGGCCTGCACATATCATGAGATTAATTGACATCATAATCACTGATTCTTACAAGGCCATCCACTGAAGGGAGTCCCGTAGTGCTAGGAGAACTTGGGGTGGTGGCTGCAACAAGCATCCTACCAGTCTGGTTTCTAGGGGTACCACTCCACAGTGGAGGGTACAGATGCCCAGATGAAGGGACAGGGGGTAGAAACAGTCCACAATAGGATGACCAGCGAGTCAGGGGTTGCCAGCTCTGAGATCAGAGGACCCCAAGACTGACCCTGGTGAGGCCACTTCATCCTAGAGGGGTCTTAATCCACTGTCACTTGTACAGAGGGCTGTGGACCTGCACCAGGTAGAGCTTTGCATGAAAAAACCAGAGGGTGTTTCCTTGAGGGGGGTTAGGGATACTCCCCGGGAGGTTGTGGTTCACCAGGCACAGGTTCAGCCTAAGGGTACTGACCATGAGTTGAAAGACAATTCTCAGGATACCACCCCTGAACTGGTAGGAGGTGAAGTGGAATAAGAGTGCAAAAGCCTGGGGCTACTGCCCTCCACTTTGAGGAGCTACAGCAGTCAGAGAGCCCTGCATAGCCTGGGACTGGCTCGTGTCACTGACAGTTGTCAGTGGCCCTGTGGAGTGTTGTCCTTGTGGTCAGAGTTTTTAATTGGTTCAGGACAAAAGACAGACCGAAGGGGTGGAATGGGCCACACACAATGTTGGCCATCGTGGTACTGTCTGCCTGCTGGGATGCATCTGTGAACAAAGAAAGGCTAGGTGCTACACAGATGGGATCCACAGGTGAGAAGAATGGTCCCCCATGGGACAGTTCAGTGGGCCCTGAGGGTTTAGGCCGAGGGATACAACTGGGTTCAGAGAGGTGTAGAACTGACAAGTGCCCCTGCAGAGTGGGCCATTGTCCCAGTTCTATCACCTTAAGAAGGGAAGTCCATCAAGGTACTGATTAGAATATCCTAGATTTCGGCTAAATGGGGGGTTTTGTTGAACGAGGTCCTTTCTGCAGGGTTATCCCCAAACATTTTACCTTCCTGCTCCTATTTTTCTGACCCTTTTTGTACTGATATTAGGATGCTGTGCACTTTAAGACTGCCAACCAGCATATACCCTGCACTCTAAACATGATATTATTGTCATATCCACAATTGGCATATTTAATTTACTTGTAAGTGCCTAGTAAAGAGCACTATATGTACCCAGGGGCTGTACATTAAAAGCTAATAGTGAGACAGCAGCACAGATTAGCCGCCCACTCAGTAGGTGGGCGGCTAATTCGTTAAACCACTTACCAGTCGCAAACCTTTCCTTTTATTACATGTCACCCTTAAAGTAGGCCCTGGGCAGCCCCAAGTGCAGGGTGTAGTGCATTTAAAAGATAGGACATGTACTTGTGAGTTTTACATGTACTGGTAGTGAAAAACTGCTACATTTGTTTTTCACTACTGCAAGGCCTATCTCTCCCATTGATTAACATCAGGATTGCCTTAAAACATATTTTAAGTGTAACTTCCCATTGGGAGAAGATAAAAAAATTGGAGTTTGGTGTCTCTGGACTCACAATCTAAAATAAATATTTTGATAAAGTTTGTTTTTAAATTGCAGGTTTGAGAATGCCACATTTAGAAAGTTGGCATTTACTTACTTTAACATTCTGTGCCTCTGCCTGTCTCTTAATACACGTCTTGGTTAGGGGGACAGCTGGGCTTTGTGTATTCCCTATAGACTGTCAGGCAAAGGGAGCTGGTCTGTGACAATTGCATCCTGATGGGCCATCACCAGGCTGATGGGCCTTCCTCCGGTATATTACGAGGGCGAGGCTGACACCTGCACCTGAATAGGGATGTGCCTGTCCCCACACAAAGAGCTGCATACTCCCCTGTGGTTCATCTGGAGAAAGGGAAGGAAGGGCAGGGACGTTGTGAGGATCAGAGGCCTATATTGTTGACTCCCCCATTTCATAGACATACTTTTTTTATGATTACTGGACCTCTGCCACCATAAACAGGTTAACTTGGTGTCCTGAGGAGACTCTGCAACTAATAGGAGCTACACTGCTAGGAGGGACTGCCACTTTACAGCTGATTTGCTGTGTTGGCCTACTGCATGCTGTTCGCTGTGCTGCAAGGAGAGACTGCCACTTTGCATTGTGCTCTAGTGTGTTCGCCTGCTGCCTCTGCAGTGAGGCAGGAAGGATCTTGCCCTCTATATCTGCTATTGCACCCAAGAACTCCAAAGGCTTGTTGGCTTGCCCTCGATTCTCATAGAGGCCTCAGGGACATCAAAGACCTTTTACTTCAACTGATTTTAAGCTGTGCACTCAAAGTTGCATGAGCGTGTTTGGTCACTACAAGGGACTCAAGTGCGGTGCTTCAGTTGAGCCCTTAACCACCCGACAGCGAGTACTGTCTACAATCCAGTGCGGTGCTTCTAAGAGTCCTGAACCACACTAGATGTACTGAGCCACTTCTGGTCATAGCTGTTGGCCTTGGTTATCCCGGCCTATCAAACCCCAGGTGGGAGCACCGAGGACCGTCAACTCCCAGTAGAAACCTTGCTTCACCATCATGAATAGTGGAGAAGTATCAGCTAAATACACCACGTCATCCATCCCCCAGCTGAGGAACACTTCTCCCCACATGTATCAGATTGATTGCGGGCTATAACTCAAAGGCACTCCCCTACTAGCCAGATTGCCTAATTAGTTTATCTGGACAGACTGGTGTACTTTCTCTATGGCCCCATGCGGACCCAGCGTCATACACTGTGCTCCCTCTGCATTAACAACCTACATGTCCCTAAATACTAAGCATGTTTGAACTACCATAAAGATTCTAAAAGGAGCCCGATTCAAAAGTACAATTTGGGAAATATCAAAAGGTGAATAATTTGCATACCCTTACTTGAATCATTGCTTTCTTTAAATGTCGTAGTATTCCCTTGGTGAGGAGGAGTTTGAGTGCATATCGGTTCCTTTATGGAGCATGTGCTAGCGCTACCAGCCTTGACAGAATTAATCCTAATGCATGCATCTTTTCTGTGAGGAAATCTTAGTACTAATAAATATTGTATGGTTCCACCTAAAAAGTACCAATTGGATTTTTTTTGTTCGATCATGATTATGTAACATAACATTTTATCTATTTTTGTTATTGGTGTGGAGTCTTTTGTGGTCTCATTCACTGTGTTGCTGCACAAAGAGGTTGCACAAATGAGTTACACATTGCCTCTTTGATAAGCTTGCCTGCTCTGCAGCAAGCTACTAGAGGGTGAGCACAGGTTATCTCATATATGTATCTGACTTTCCCTGAGTAAAGTGGTGGGTTATGCCTGGCTTAGGTGCAAACCATAGCCAACGAGAAAGGATCAGCATTTTTGACACAATCTTTAACCAAATCTTACTTAAACCCAAAATCTAGCTGGTAAATCTATGCTAATCCTTAGTCAAAATCTAATCCTAAATCCAAAATTTAACTTACCTTAATCATTATCTGATTTTTTGCACGCACGCATTCATGGCTGCTGTTACACTTACCTATTTAGGAATGCTTTATGGATTTAAGGAAAAAAAAGTATTCAAATGTGGGCCAGCTCTTGCTGGAATGCATTTTCAAACGTTATTCATAAAGAATTTGTGCAGGGATTATGTGTAGTCAGCCAGCTGTGTTATAACCCACGCCTGGAGCAAACAGGAGATGAAAGACAAAATAGACCATAAGATATACAGAGAAATTATTACCCAGAAATGGGATACAAAAGGGTTATATCTATGCATTGAGTTAAAATCATACTGCATATGCCATGAGGCTGTTAGAAGTTTTGCTTTCCTGTTAAAAGTCATTATAATATAAAAAAAACAGTGATATTGCAGTGTTTTCTCAAAACTTTTATTGTGCACAATAGCTATAACATTGATTTTACAGTTACACTTAGGTAATAAATGTGCATTTATTTTATTATTACACTTGCTCCAAATAATGTATGTTACTGGGCAAATTTATTATCTCTTGCATGACAAAAGCATAATTACTTTAACTAGACATCAGTGAAGATGAAATAACTTCAAAAACGATATCTGGATAGATCATTCTGCATTCTTGATATTCCACAGGCGAACTTATAATACATTTAGCCATATAAGGTAGGTGATGAGTGAGGAGAAACAAAATACAGGATAACAAATACATCAAATGTAATGCTTTCTCTCTGCTGTAGTTTGCAGCTGATGGATATCATAAATATATGAAGAGCTGGAGGAGAGAGGTGTTACCTCTCTATACAGTGCTAGATGGTTTTATGTCATTGTCCAGCGCAAAATGTTATTTATGCTGAAACATAGGGTTAAAGTTACATAAATCATGCTTTGCACTAATTTGCAGTACTTTGTGCTAGTTTGTTGAGGGGATGTCCATATTTGGTACATGGGTGTTACAACGCTACCACCCATAATTGTTGAACAAGGACACGTCTAATAATAAATGTACGTAGGGTTCTGCACATAAAATAACTCCTCATCAATGTAGGAGTTAAATTGGAGAAATCTTTTAATAACTCCAAACATTTCCCACATTTCGTAGGTGCTTCATTATACAGCATACACACAATGTAGGAAAAGTTTTGAATGTAGTCTAATTATAGTATTTTGAACCAAAAGGTTACCCTTCAGATATAGAGACTATGCTAGACTTGCACACTGTGTTGCAAAGGTCTATGCATAGCACTAGGAAATCTGTTTGAGTTCCAGAGAAGGGATTGACAGAATCAGTGCTATATCTTTGTAGCTATTACTCTGTAATGTGTGTTTCCCTCATGTACAATGCAGGACAGCACCCATGATATCTGAAATGCTTTGCCACATTTACTCAAAAACCTGCCCCAAATTCTGAACCTCCTCATTGTGTGATCTAGGGAACACGTTATTCGTATAGCTCATGACATATGAACAAAGAATATTAATACATTTTCTGTTTTAAAACAAATTACAGCCATATCAATTCATATGAGCTGCCTGTTAGGGCTTGATTATGGCGGTGGCATTCCCACTGACATACAAGCCATTGGTCAGATTGCCGCATTACAATGCAGGCAGTCGGACTGCAGAGGTTGAGAGAAAGAGTGCCACCTCTAACAGGATCCATGATCCCATTGAGGCAACGGTCCAACGCGTATCTCTACAATGGGGGCAGGGCCTGCACAGGCACCACTGTAGGGATTACGATGTCCCTTTCCGACTGCCTTTTCATGGCTGTCCAACCTCCACGAAAAGGCAGCTAGAAAAGGATTTTCGGGGCTCCAAGCAGGACCCCCATTCCCCATGGAGTCACATATAGTCCCCCCCACACATCCATGCACCCTGTGGCAGGTACCACATGGTGCCTGGCACACAGGGCAGGGATATGCACTAAGTGCCCTTTTCCACTGTGGCTTGTGCTGTGGCCCTTTTCCTTGGCCACAACACAAGCCGCTAGTGTGGCGGTCAAATCCTAATTGGGTAGTGGGGCCACTGACTGAATATAGGACGGTGTCCTGCCCGCTGTGATGGCAATCCGCAGTCCGACTGACCGCCATCATAATGATGGCATTTGTCTTTACGTTAGATAAATTACAAAAATCCTTGTGGATATTAAAAGTAGATCTCTGACACAATTCACTGAACACAACTCAACAAAACCACTAAAGAATTTGCCAGCTCGCTTCAACCTGCATTTCCATTGTAGGTCCCAATGGAACTACTCTTTGTCTTTTTCTTTAAATGCAATAAGCAACAACGTGCTAGAAAAATCAGTCATTGAATATAAAGTTTTATTAGCTCTGTGAGTGACATGTAATTCTTTAATGGTGAAGCCTGAGCTTATTACAGCCTTTCTCACACATTCCTCACTCAAGCGTATGACTGGGAACTTGAGACTGCCAAGTGTGTAAAAGGTGCAATCAAGAAAAGCATGTAATATGAGACAACCACCTGGTTTTAGCAGTGATGCCATACTTTTCAGGGCCTTGCCGTAGCACTCTATATCCTTGTTCAGAAACTCCAGACAAAATTCACTCAAAATGCAGTCAGCTTGAGCAGGAAGTCCTGGGGCTACCAAGTGAGGTTCGAAAATTTCGGCTTTGATAACTCGTTCTATGGCTTTTCTTATCTTTCCTTCTTTCTCAATCCACATTTTCCTGCAAAAAAACAAATACATGCTATCAAAATAGTCATGCCATTTTGTATTCATAATTTACACCAGAGTTATTATTTTTTTCATTAAGGCCACTGAGGAGAGTCGCCATGTACGGACTACGGCCTTATCCCACTATAATGTTACCAGATGGGGCTTTTGGAGCCTGGGCCTCCATTGAAGACAATTAATTGCTCCAGGTTTCTAATAGCCGGTAAAAGCCCAGAGCTCCCAGTATTCTAATTTTTGTCATTCACAGCTGTTGCTGTGAACAACGGTCTCGTGGAGCCCAGGAGGATTTAAATCCCCTCGGGCTCAATGAGGCCTTTCTTTTATTTGTTAGAACATTCTGCCCTCTAGTGATAGAATTTTCTAACAGCCATATAGCCCGCCGTAGATGGGCTATACTGTCCAGTTAAGGCCTTCCCCCTTGCTAAAGGCCCCGCCTTTTGCTTTATAATGCTGGAGCGGGCCTTTAATGGCCGGTATAGCCTGCTACGGCAGGCTGTAAGGCTATATTCACAGGGTGTCCTTTAAAACCCTGGCTGCTTTCATGGTACAAAGCACTGGTTAACAATGTACCTTTAAAAGAAGAAATTTGTCTTTAGTAATGCACAATTCTGAAGCAAACAATGTATCCTACTAAATGCTTGCATTCATACACAAGCTTCCAAACATTGTTGTGAAAGAAGCACCATCGTCGCATCTTGGAATTGTATTTATCTTGATCATGAAGTCTCTTTGATGCAAAGTAGTCATCTGTAGGGAAATCTATCTATCTATCTATCTATCTATCTATCTATCTATCTATCTATCTATCTATCTATCTATCTATCTATCTATCTATCTATCTATCTGTCTGTCTGTCTGTCTGTCTGTCTGTCTGTCTGTCTGTCTGTCTGTCTGTCTGTCTGTCTGTCTGTCTGTCTGTCTATCTATCTATCTATCTGTCTGTCTGTCTGTCTGTCTGTCTGTCTGTCTGTCTGTCTGTCTGTCTGTCTGTCTGTCTGTCTGTCTGTCTGTCTGTCTGTCTATCTATCTATCTATCTATCTATCTATCTATCTATCTATCTATCTATCTATCTATCTATCTATCTATCTATCTATCTATCTGTCTGTCTGTCTGTCTGTCTGTCTGTCTGTCTGTCTGTCTGTCTATCTATCTATCTATCTATCTATCTATCTGTCTGTCTATCTGAATTCTTTTGGTATGAGGATACACAGGGCTGAAGACCAAGTGGTCCATTAAGGTCAACAGAAAACTAAGATGGCAATACAGGACCATAATACATAAAACTCTAAATAATTCATAAAATAGCTATAAACAAGAACCAAAAAAACGATAAATATAAACAATATATAAGCATATACCTTTAACCTGTATAATGCATTAAACTGCGATGACAATACTTGACCATAATATCTGTTAACACATATTTTTTCAAAGTACAGCTAAAAAGAGACACTGATTCGAATTAGAAACGTTATATATTGGTTATCTTTCTTTATTATTATTTTTTTATGGTTAATGGTGAAGGCTAGTGGATTTCAAAAACTATAACTCGCGACCCCACCATGCTCAATATTGTTGTTAATAATAACAGTTAAGTTGCGATCAGTAATGTTATCAATGATGTCACAAAACATGTCTTTTTTAACCATAGTTTTATTTTCTTCAAGACATGAATGGTGCATGAGAATAGCAGTAAAAAATAATATTCAGTTAATACAGTTAAGAACACTGTGCCACACAGAAAATAGCAAAAAGGAAAGTAAGGTGAACCCAAAGTCAAACTTTAATATTCATATTTGACCCCAATAAGCCAATACAGCAACCTTTCAAAAACATAAGGCCCTATCCTACTAAACTGGAGTCCACGCTTGTCACAAATATATCTTTTTTCCAGATTTCCCATAAGCAGATATAGCCCTAACGTACTAATATCAATAAACTGTTCCTAACACTTACCTGCCCATGGAGGATTTGGTGCAAGCCAGAACCGTGCTGCCTGTATCCTAGCATTGATCATCATGAAAAACACTATACCCCTAAACTCTATGGTACCTGGCCCTTAAGTGCCAAAAAAATTATCTGTGGATTAGGATATATTGACCCTTGGATTACAATGGACATTTCCCCAAATACCATTTTCCAGAAAAGAGCGATCTCACTACGTCTTGAAAAAATATGCACTGCATCGGCCATTGACTCACCCCACCGGAAGCATTCCGAGCTTGCCCAGCAGCCCTATTTAAAAAAGTCAAATTAGTGTATTGTAAATGTCTTGTAAGACCTTAAAATTGTGAACTTTTAACCTGGATATATCCGCGCACAGGTTGTTAAGTCGAATGGCTTCAAAACCGTATTGAAATCAATCCATGTGGACAAATTACTACAATATTTGATAGGGCAGCTAAATTAGCTGGCTGTGCTCGTATTTAATCAATACTGTACAAGGCTGTGTTTGGATTGAACAACATACTGTTAACATATTTATCTTGTTCATGTGAAAACACACTGGACGTGGCTAAGATGATATATGTACTGCCATTCTTATAGTCATTTATGTCTAATGAAATAGTGTTTCAATCGGCATTTTGATGACAGAAAGTGATATTACACAATTCAAATTTGTTTGGTGCTCCAGACTGGTTTTGGATGTTGTGTATGGCATTGTCTTTGGGTAATGTCCATATCTGCACTTCTTTGCAGCAGGAGTGTTGTCTAGTGTAGCACATGAGAAGTTCACTTATTGACCACAATTTTTTAGGTGGTTTAGTGCTGGCTGTTCTGTCCCACTGCTGCAGTAATAGGCATAATGCCAACCAGCAGGTGTGGTCAGGACCTATGTCCAAGCCCCAGGCAGGCAGCCACCCACCCCCCCGTGGGCAGCCTATCCCCCATCATACACGGTTTGTCCGCAGAGCTGATTAACTGCCAGGCCTTACATCCAACCACCTATGGGCAGCCAACTCCCCCCGCCAGGAATGGCCTTCAGGTGTGGACAGGTGTGGCTGTTCTGTTGTTCTCTCTGGTTTTTTTCTGCATTTCTCCCTGCTTTTATGACTGTGTTGTGTTATTTTGGTGTAGGTCTCCTTATTTAAAGCGCCGGGACACTCTTTTTGAGTAGCCGTGCGCTATACAAAAATAAATATAACATAACATAACATAACATAACAGTGTGGGGATTGGCTGCAGACACCAAATGCTTTGCTGTGCAAGGCTAAAGACCATGCAGAAACCCATTTGTTTGAGAAAATTTTTTGCAGACACTCAGATCCAGATATTCAAAGTTTTTAAACCTTAATTTCTCAAAAACATCTTAACATATTCTAATCAAATCATGCTTTCTGGACGAAGATCTAGCTTTCTGACAATTTAGGTGTAATTTCATTTAGACGCTTTCCTTGAACAGCTGTTTCCTATGGAAAAAATGAATAGGTAAATTACATTTTAGGACCCCTCTTTTTTTCAGTGCCTGCTTGATGGATGACATAAATATGTTCCAGTAAGGAGCTGATGTAGAGAGAGAATTTGAGGAAAGAGAGAGAGAGAGAGAGAGGGAGAGACTCCTAGTTGCCCCATCAGTTTTATGTTAATTATAGCCCTCCTGCACTGCCACAAACATACATTCTATAGATGATCCTACTTCTGGAGCATTTTAGTGAACCACCAGTTGTAGCTCTTCAGAAGATCAATTCATTGAAAACATTAAATTGCATGCTTCTAAATTTCTTAAATACATGCATCTTGCCTGCTGACGTACGCGGTTTAGGTGCAAGAAATTAACTTTTTATTTTAATCTGTAATACAAAATTAACCATTTAGAATTTCTCCATATTATAAGAATCCAATACAGAAATGTTTGCCTTATCTGCGATAGTAGAGAACAAGTTTGCCATTTGGACATTATATCAAAATATTTATAAAATTACTGTGCACAATCATGCTCATTGTGCAAGCCTTCTGCTTACTCGCTGATTGTACCCTCTAGTGAAGTGAAGTGAAGTAGTGTGGCTCACTGGTTAGAGGCGGCAGACCCGAGAGCAGAGGACGGCCCGGGACCAGGGTTCGATTCCCGGCGCGGCAGGTTTCTGGACCAGGGTCAGCGGACTCGATAATTCTCCCGCCTCGGTGCCCACTCTGATCAGCGATCACACTCGGCAACTCTGGGCATTAGCTTGCCTCATCTTCACTAATGGCCCCACCAGACCGCCGGGGATGCCTGGTCTCACCCTGGAGATACCCATTAAGGGACCATCCCTCAGGGAAGCCAGGAAGGGTTTCGCAGCGGTCGAAGCGCCTTGGGACCCTACGGGTAAGTAGTGCGCTATATAAATGCCAATACATTTACATACATTTACATTAGTGTATTGCTTCAGAAAATCTGCGAGCAAAGTAGTGTTCTTCCACATTTAAGTCTGATTGAGGAGGCATCAAACTTCTATCAAGGGCATGAGAGGAATTCAGGTAACAGCTGCAAAAATGTGCCAATAATCATTACCATTAACTCTGGCTGGTACATTCTTCTTCCCTAATACAGGGCATTTTGCAACTCTCCTTAAATTTCAAAATGTACCATCCACTTTGAGGACAATTCCCTAATTAAAACCCATCACCTTTTTGTAACTAATGAAGTTAAAGCCATACTTGTCGGCAAATCCTGCAACTTTGATCCTGAAGCTGACCCAATCACCTACCCCAAAGTGAGAAGTTCTTACCTTTTCAATAGCATGGTACTTTCTCCTAGCCTTTTCTTGTTTTTCAATGCAGAAACTCTCATGAACATAGTGAATAAAGCTTTGCCAGTGCATTACTTTGGGGATCATAAAGAGACAAGATAATATCTCTAAACTCACTTAGCTATTATATATAGAAATTAAATAAAGCAAGTAGCCAGTAAACCAAAAAGGAACTCTGATCAGGCACATGGCCCCTGATGTAAAACCATAGCCACTAGATGCCATCACCAACCTTCCAATCTGGATGATTAACACACAAGGTTCTAAGCATGAGTTCAGAGAAGTTCCCCATAAAAGGATGTGTACTGTAAATTATATAATGTAAGAAAATGGGGTTACCTCAAATAATAACCAACATCTTTGTCCTGGTAAACCCTTAAAGACACTACATTAATCTGGAGCTCAATCCCCAGGTAGCTATGGCACAGACCATACAGGTATAACTTAGAGGTAACGTATTTATGCAGTACTAAAAAAAATAATGTTGAAATGCAAAACAATAAAAATCTGTAAATGAATTAGAAATGTAGCATAACATTGAATTAACAAAAGACACACAAATGACAAAAATACAATAGGAGGAGCTAGCATTATGATTTTTTAAATTGTTAAGTAGGAATAGCACCAAGAAGCACAAAGTGCCAATGATAGCTGATAGTCGCTGTAGAAAAAGGTCTAGTCCAATTTGACAATGACTGTGATGCAGTGTGGGATGGATACACTAACCAGATACATCCTGCTCAAAGATTTTATCATCTGACTTTAGGCCTTTAAAACCCAATCCACAACAGAAGTAGACTTTTAAAGCCTCCCAGTACTTTAGGGATGCACTCACTCATAGGTCCTTGTCCACTTGCCAATGATCAGTTGGACAGTTGCATAAAAAGCCTTTTGTAGCTTGGTGTGTCCTTGTACCTTAAACAGTAGGTCAGCCGTATGGCCCTTTCAATTCACCTTTTTGTCCTAGGAACAAGCTAGAGAGCATGTCCAATTTCAATTATGTTCTCAGATCTCAGACAGCAGGTTCAGTCCTCTTCTGATCTTCCACTGGCCCAGGAGTCTTATAAAGTTGGTGTCTGGAGATACCACATTATGCCTGGCAAGAGCTAGTGAGTGTGTCATATGATTTCTACAAATTAAGGAGGGCTGGGTATCTGTACAACATAACTATCAGGATTTGGGGTTTGAGGCCACACATACTATCAAAGTATGTTGGCCTGATTCCTAGCTAGTTCAAAGTGCCCTATCTGAACCCCTAACCTTACCAGAGCACCAGATGGTATCTGCAACCTCACAATACGACCATTCCAATTCCCCAAGGATATCGTCGAAATAGATCTGACCTTTTGTTGTCTACTTTTGCATGCCCAAGAAACACAAGAAAGATATGAATTGGCTTTTCAAACATGTATTTGAACAATAGTATTCTTGTAGAGAAAAAGTGTTAGCTGCAATTATGAGTAGGATGAAACAGTATCATAGCCAGCATTACAAGAATGATGACCAGGATAAACAGTTCCTGTTGTGTGATTATGATTATACTAATACTCCTATCTAATACTACCTAAACTGAGTGCATAGTGGGAGTACCGTCTGCCAGATACTTTTGGACAGACCAACCCCCATACCTGTGTATGCTATGTCAAGAAGACAATCTTCTGTAGAGTAGGCTTGCAGGATGAAGGTTAGAGTCAGCAGGGCTGCATCTCCGTCACAGTGCACAACGTTCTAGGACAATCCCAGCAAACTGATCCTCTTCTGCTTTTGGCTCGTAGGCAGTTTATAGATTAAAAGCACTGTTCCAATTACACTGTGTCAAAGGTAAAGAGCTTGTATGATTGTTAGCCTGGAGCCTTAGAGCTCTCTCCAACTAGACAACCAAATGCAAGGGCATCAAGTACAATGTTCCTAGCCTTGGACTGAGCGTTCAAGCAACGTGATAATAATGCATACCTTGCAGTCCCAGTGTGTGGAGGGGACCCTAGGATGAAGCAAGTCACCCTAGGGTGAGTGAAGGTTATCATCCAAACACATGCAGTGCCCCACCTGTCCCTTTCTCCTTTTCCCTGCCGTTCTTTGTTACCCTGTATAAGGTGTGAGTATAGATATTTCATAAGTGGCACAGTACAGATTGGGTAGTGCATGCTGCCCCTGGACCCTTAGTGTGAGATATACTCCAAAGCACTGTATCATACATTCACAACACAGTAGGACATGTGGCGATTCCATCACCATTCGGCCTTGAGGTGGAACATCCATTGCGGAGTAGCAAAAATAGTACCAACATTCTTTCAATCAGGAATATTACTAGCGGTATGCCTCAGAATACATTGGAAACCAAATTATATAAAAAGGATGTAATCACTCCAAATACAGTCTACAACATGCTATCAAAGTCAAACCTAATTGCCTTAAAAAGTGTTCCACTCCTGCGGTATTTGAAGAATTAAATACTCAGCTCACAAGTTCACCAAAATTCTGCAGCAGGTTTGAGCACAGGAGTGATTGTATTTCAGAACAAGACCTTGCAACTTGTAGATCAAAAGTTTCATGGGCATATGTTAATGCTGCGTCCTTTTGAAGCAATAAGGCTTTTAGTCAGCTTAGCTTATTAAAGTTGATGTTAAAAATTGGAATTGAAGGCCAGAAGGTAATGTTCCTAGTCGTGTGTGTGTGTGTGTGGATAAAAATAACATGTTATTAAAACAGGTAATGACCCTGGAAACTGTCACCACATATGGCACTCCTGGTATAATTCCACAACTACCTCGGTCATTCAGGATCAAATAACTTCCATTTGAAAGCAATCTGTACATTGGCCGAACCAAGGCAGCTTTGACACCCTTCAGATAACATGCCAAATTGGCCATGAATGCATTGCAAGCTCGTGAAGTGTCACCTCTTTTCAGACTAATAAATGGCCAATTGAAGCTTCACATTCATTTCAGCTTCAAAAGGCTTTGGTTTCCCTACTCAGACACCTCTAATCGAAAGTCAAAAATCATCTCTTATGTGAACACTCTCCCCAAAGCTTCATATCTGCATAGTTTTTATTTTTATTTTTATTTTTAGAGTTTTATATAGTGTGAATTAGACCCAAAGATCTCAGTTATCAGAGCGCGTACATAGCACCAGTTTCGTTACACAAGGACATATTCATTTTTGTTAGGCACAGGGAGTTTAAGTGATTTGCCCAGAATCACAGGATGTTAACCGTCGTTACCAAGACTCGAACATGGTTCCCCAGCTTCGACGTCGACTGCTCTAACCGTAAGGCTACATCTTTTGAAAAGTTAAAAGTGTTTCAAACAAGATGTAAAATGAAACTTTGATATGGACAAAGAAACAAACCCATGGATCCACCATACAGCTGATGGTGTTTCTGCTACTATAAAGGGTATTTCTTCTAAATGTTCTATGTTTAACATTATGTAAATCGCATGTTTCTTTGCCATTAGTCTTTGTGTTAAATTATAATGCAAAAACAACTCAGTTGCACTTACATATCTCCATGACTCATTGTTTGATTTCAATACCTGCAATGTCCAGCTCAATTGCATATTCAATCTCAGCTGACTTTGCCCATGCTGGAAGTTGAATGCAGATGATAAATATTATTTAATGAATACATTTCTGTTAACAATGTAGTGTTATCTACAACAGCCATGATTTTCCCTAATTTGCCCTGTCATTTTCTCTCATGAGTTCAGCAGCTTCCTGCTGAGAAGATTTTCAAAGTTCCTTGTATACAGCGTATGTGAATAGTTTCGAACATGCTGCCCCAGGACCCAGCAAGAAATATTGTAAATACATGTTGTCAGAAATGAGAGACAGATTTTCCTTAACTACAGATAAAGGTGAAGGCTGTAACCATTGACAGCATTACTTTCCTATGCTGTATGTAGCAACCACTCCTGATTGTTTTGTCTGCACATGTCGGGGATCTGATCTGCTGGCTTTAAAACCCAATGAGGTGTGTAAAAAAAGTGTATGAAAGCCATTAGTGTCAACTGGCCACACTAAGCACCCGAATGACCCTGAAAGTGGAGAAATATATGTTCCATTCTGAACCATATTATTTAGCTGTTTTTCTATAAACTTTGAAAGGTATTGCCAATTTGAAAATCGTTCAAAATAGGGAACATTAGGTGTATTCATGTTTTTGATTTTAGCTAAACCCAAGCATGTAGTTTGCTTTACTGTCTTGTTCAGAAAAATCATTTGTCTAGGGATTACACAAGCTCTATATAAAGCATCATTGCACTGGACTTGCCAGTGTCTGGTTCCCCAAATTGATTTTGACTCAATGTTTTACTTCCAATATTCATTGCAGTGCATGAACATCTGGGAAATAAATTACTTTGAATAGAGTAATTTTGTTGTGTCACATATTTATTTTTCACTGGGAAAGGGGTAAGCTTATAGTAATGTGAAACTAGCTCCAAAGGTTCATTACCAGAAAAATATGCAAACTTTTTCAAGAATGTTTTTTGAACTACCCACTGGTGGCTTTGGGCAATGTTCCCACTGTGTGCAATTGAAAACTGCACATGGAGCACTACCTCTGTGTAACTAATGGTGTGCATAGAGAAAATAACAAAAAATGTCACCATATTTTGCAGAATTTAACTACAAATCTTCAGTTTTGCAATACTGTGTAAGAAAGCATGATTTTGACAGTGGTCCTATCCCAGCCATCAGAAACACTACAAGGATGGATGATGTCATCCACAGATACTTTTAGCACACAAAGAATCTGTAATGTTTCTGGGGGGCCAAAAATATAAACTCGGACCTTATCCCAAACAACTACATTAGGGACAAGAAATGCAGAAATGTTCAAAAGGGACAGGTCTCTTCACACTTTCGGGCCTATTAGGATGGCCGGCAGACTTATGTCTGTCCACCACCCTAGGGGTGCTGGGACCGGCCGCTAGTGGTGTGTCGGTCCTGTACCGGCAATTATGATGCCACCGCAACAGTGGCAGTGGCATCCCCTATCCACATCATTGTAGCTGGTGGTGCACACAGCACCACCCGCCGCATTGCTGTGGCTGCACACTGCGCATTTGCATGCACAACGTGGCAGGCACCGCGCGGTGCCTACCAGGTTGTGCATGCAAATGCAGTGGGGGTACCATAGGTCCCCCCATGTGCCACCCACCTACCCAACATCCCGGATCCCAACTGCAAAATCTGCATGCCTTTCTGTGGTGGCGTTGAGGCAGAATCCCGCATGCATAGTAATATGGATTGCGGTGTCTACAAGACACGCCACCATATTCAACCCTTTTCCACCAGGTCGACTTATCAACCGGGCAGAAAAGTGGTGGATGTTTTTCCGTCTGCCACAATACCCCCTGCCATCATAATATCGTGGGGGAAATGGGAGGCGGGTGGGGGTTATTGTAGGGTAGATCGCCACTGCGATGCAGGCAGTGGCCATCCGCCCGACATTGTAATAGACCCCATAATGTGTAGAAGAACGAGGCTTCAGTACCTCAGCTACCAGTTCAATAGCAGATTGTTCTGTAAAATATTGTCCATTTAGGAGTGAAAAAAATACTGTAACCAATCTAAATAATAGGAAAAGCAGTGAAAGATAAATCCAAATATAGGACCATGGTGAAATCAGATACGTCTGTTTCCGCCAAAAAAGAAATGCACTAATCCCGGTGAGTGAAGCATGTGACAAATCTGAAGAAAAATCATAAATGTCTGCAAAGTAGCTAGAGGCACTCTGTGCAATAAAAGAAACCTCACATGGCGACAATCTTGCCAACTTTTTTGTAAATAAAGTGGAACAAACACATTCGTCACTTTGCAAAACCCAGTTAACGGTCCCTTTTCCACTGACTTCTGTCAGAGCATTAACCTGCACGGTTGAACCGATCACTATGTTAGAATCCTGGGTGCCTCTTGATATTAATTCTTTAAAAAAGATCCTAGGCAGTATTAAAACAGGCTCCCTTTGTGATCTTCTTCCTGTTCCAATACTACAGCAGCTTGATTTACCATCAATGATATTAGTCATAAAACTACTCAATGCTTCCTTACAAGAGGCTACGGTTGCATCCGTCTGGAAGCATGCCATGGCTCTTCCCCTCTTGAGGAAGGCTAATGCCAATTCTGCCAGCCATCAAATTTTAGGCCAATTTCTTTGCTCCCTATTTACTTTAAAATTCTGGAAAAGCACATAAACCTACAACTAACTCAGTTTATTGATGCCTCCAACTATTTCCATCCCTCTCAATCCGGATTAAGAGCCAGTTTTTCGACCGAGACAACTCTCCTTGGAGTTAAAGACATGGTACAACAACGTCTGGACCCTGGGGACAGGGTGTCTCTTATATTGCTCGATTTGAGCACAGTGTTTGACACGGGAACTCACACCATGCTAATTAAATCCCTTCAGTCCCTTGGCATGTCTGGCCCGACACTTGGTTTGTTTTCACGTTTTCTCGCCAAGCAGTCATTTCATGTCTTCTCATCAAAGGCGACTTCTAAAATCTATTTCTCTCCGCACGGGGTACCCCAGGACTCCATTTTAAGCCCCCTTCTGTTTAATATATATTTATTAAACCTCTGGCAATGATCGCAGAAGAGGCTGGGCTGTCTCTTTTTTCTTACGCGGACAATACCCAAATTATCTTTTTCCTTTCATCTGAAACGTCCATCAATTCTTCAGGCCGGTTTGAGTAGCATTGCATCTTGGATGTAGGCTAATTTACTCACACCTAAGGGCAAAAAGACTGAGGTCTTTAACTTGGGTAAAAATAAACATCTCTGGGGCCCCCGCCCTGGCCTATAGAAATGGGTACCCTAGCCTAGCCCACCCATCAAGTTCACAATTTGGGTTTAATATCGATGACAAATTAGCAGCCACGTGCTGCACCATCCTGGTCTAACACCAACATTGTCCAAAACCAGTTACCAAGGCAAAAAACTTTGGGGTGATTTTTGATAATAGACTGACTTTTGACAGACAAATCAATAATCTCTCAGCTAACTTTTGGGGCTTTTTTAAAATGATTAGGAAGATTCGGTTTGTTATTCCCCCGGAACACTAGTAAGTACCCTTGCGATATCCAGATTGGATTATTGCAATGCCCTTTACGTGGAGATTCAGATCCAATATCTACAAAAACTACAACGCTTGCAGAACACAGCAGCCAGACTGATATTGGACATTCCCAAATAGGAATCAGTCTCACACCAATTAGGAGCGCTTCACTGGCTGCCAGTAAGAAAAATATTAATTTTCAAATCGCAATGTATTGCATTCAAAGCGGTCCAGGGCACAGGCTCTTTGTATTGGAAACCACCTCTGAAATACTATGTGCCTTCTAGAAACTTGAGATCCGCTCACTTAAAACTGCTTCAAATTCACCAGATACAGAAGTTTTTTGCTAGGAACTGCGAAAATCTGGTACCTCCTGCCACTGATGATCAAAAACAGCATGCCACTTAGTCTCTTTAGAAAATCATTAAAAACATGGCTTTTTTCAAACTGACCGATAAGACCTGCTAGTGAAAGCGTATCATTTTTACAGACGTCCGGCCAAGTCCTCAGTGCCAAGATGCCCTCGGGTAATCCCTGCGCTTTATGAATCTAAAATCAAATCAAATCCTGAAATGGTTAAAAAAATCATCTGGATGCTCCCCAGCCATACCCAAAAAAATGTTGTCCAGGCACTTGTGACCTCCAGACTGGATTACGGGAATGTCCTTCATCTGGGGGCTAATAAGGAAGTAATACAGAAGCTACAGATTGTTCAAAATTCAGCCGCAAGATTGCTTTGCCATATTCCTAAAACATCTTCCACCTCTAGAGCCCTGAGAGATCTGCATTGGCTTAGGGGTGAAAGCCGTACCAAGTTTAAATCTTTGATATATATGTTAAAGATCAAGGATGGCACTGCTCCTCAATATCTACAAAATCTGGTTCATCCCTATCTACCCTCCCGTTTGTTACGCACCACTACCCAAGAAAAATTCACGGTTCCCGGAGTCAAACTTACTAAAATGGGAGGTCCCTTGTTTGATACGTGGGTCCTTCCCTATGGAACTCACTCTCCTTTGAGCTTCACAGTGAAACAATATATGCACACCTTCGTAAACTTTTTAAAAATTGGTTGTTTAACAAATATTTTCCCTTTTCTGTTCCTTTCTGTCCTTTCAGGCAGGCGCTGGGAAACCCTTGTTGGGTAGCTGTGCGCCTTATAAAACCAACCTAACATAACATAACATGGTAAAGTAGCAATTGTAGACACCTCCAAAAGTGGTAAGTAATAAAAGACGTATTTGCTAGGAGTAGCAGTAAAAGACTGTAAACTCGCAGTCGGTGTGAATTCTGTGTTTCTAGTAGTAACATGAAGTGGAAAAACATCAGCATCAAACTCCTGAGCCCGGGAGTAGCAATTTTTGTACAATTTAATGCTTGCAAAGGAATTTCCTGTACTGTAGTGAGAAGAGACAGGTAACTACCCAGGAGTCCTTTTGGGCAGCTGTGTAGGACTGGCCACAGTGGTTTGATGAGATCTATGGAAACAAACAGTTTGTTTCTACAACTAGCAAGCAGTGGAAAAATCCCAGTTCTGGTTCTTGAATGCCAAGGACTGGCACTGGTGCTCTGTATGATTGGCCAAACTCCTTCTCTTCAGTAATCTTCTCTCAAACTAAATCCTCAACTTAAGGAATCCAGCCAGAAGTTGCTGGTTGTACCTTCACTTCATCAGTGGTGGAACGTTTAGTAAATCCATTTGAGTGCACATTTTGGAGGTCTTGTAGTTCTGGTAAGACAGCAAAGCATTCATTGGTGTCAAAAAGAGTATCTGCAACCTCAGTGCTAGGATTAACAAGATCAGGAATGCACATCTAAATGCAAAACAGGACATGGTAGGGGGGTACAGCCGCCCAATGATCATACAGACAGATTATATAAAGCTCTCTGGAATCCATATAAGTGATGGGCCCAACTACAACCTGTACTTAATATTCTAGCTGTAAAGGGCCACTTTAGGTCACAGTTTTCCCGTTCCACTGTAGAATTTCACTGAGGATGATAGGGGGAGGAATAATGCACAGCAATACCCAAGGTTCCTATGGTATCCCAGTAAGCATTAGTGGCAAATCCTGGGCCCTGGTCTACGTGGAATGTAGCTACTGCATATGTCTCGATAAAGACTTGCACATTTTTTATCAGTTCAAGATCAGCTGAGTGCTATGGCCACACCCATAGAAATCTAGAACATGAATCAACTGCCAATAATATTATTTAAATGAACCATCTGCATTTAAAGGTTGGCAGTGATCCAAATAGATACAATTTAGAGATTTATTTGAGACTAAGAGTGTTGTCAGCGGGACGCGAGCTGTGGCTGAACTTTAAATTTTCTGACAATTGTCACAGCTTAGGATGTATTCTTTGGTCTGCTTATAAAGGCCAGGTCACAAATTGCGTTTTGGTAGCAATAAAACTGTAGCCGCCACACCTGCATGAGCGAACACTGAACCCTCATGAACTGGTGTGATTAATTCTAGCCTGTGGTCTTGATCTGGTATCATTCAATGCCCCACTCTGGGAATGCGAGCAAAAGGTTATGTTTTGGGCACTCAGTATATAGAAGTATTTTGCTAGAAAGTTTTTAGGTAACGGCATGCCACTGACTGAAGCATTGACAGCAACCATGATGTCACCATTCACCCTCGTATGTGAATGAGTAATTGCAGCTACTACAGAAAAATGAACTGCTGCTATTGCAGCTTCATTACCCAGTGAATTCACCGCCATGTGTATTCCAATATGCTGGTGGCTCAAAGTATGATTTATATGAGCTTGTGGCGAGCAGTCTTTAAGATGTGCGACCTTTCTGCAAAGCAATTTATAGTTGATAGTGTTTCCTGTGGAGTCTTTGAATCCATTCAAATGCAAATAATGTAAATATTCATTAAAAGACTGGACTATGAATTAAGTAGGACTGTGTATCCGGACAACATAACCCTCAAAATATGGGGAGTGAGTTCACACATCTTATCATAGTATGTTGGCCCAAATCATAGCTAGCTCAGAGTGCCCCATCTGAACCCCTAACCTTACCAGGCTAGTGGTACCTGCAACCTCAGAACATGGCAACTCTAATTCCCCAGGGAAATTGTCAAAATGGATTATTAGAAATTGGGTTTCTGGTGGGCAGATGTATGCACTCTGTCCAAGCAGGAACCACAATCCTAATCAGGGTTTGTAAAATGCACACTAAAATTTAACCTGTGCTCCCCTTAGGGTAAATTGATATAGAGCAATTAGGCTAAAGTTAAGAGGCAATGTGTAAAGTATTTGTGCAGCACACAGTAACACAATTAAAACACCACACAAGACTCCTCTGTAGTAAGGTTGAAAAGTTAGATTGTGATAATATAAATAAAACAAGACCAAACCAACAAAAATCCAATAAGTTGAAACGGGGTTATGAATTTTGAAAGAATAATAGTGCTTCTAGTGCTTAGAAGCATTAGGAGCCTATGGGGGTTATATGAACATACTGGACCGGGACAAGGTCAACAGTTCAAGCCAACCACTATGGAGTGCTGGCCGGGGACAGGAGCTAGGCAGGCCCAGTGAACAGAGTACCTTGATTCTGGATAACAACCGCAAGATGCAGGGTGCAGATAAGCGATGCATCGATGTAAAGCACTCGGTTGAGATGATGCGTCAATTTTCTTCCCCCAGTGGTGGCGATGTATCAGGTCTGTTGAGTGAAGCAATGGTTCCAAGTGCGGTGGTCGAATGCAATGCACCAGGTTAATCCATGCTGAAGCATCAATGCGTTGATCTTCCCAATGCAGTGGCAGCAGATGTAATGCAGCAGTACTGAGTTCAATGGCCCGAGTGCCAATCCTTGACTCAGCACAGCAGTTCAATTGACAGAGTTCAGTTACAGGTCCAGAGGTGTCTGATTTGGTGAGGTCAGAGACCCAGTACTTATACCCAGCTCTGCCTTTGAAGTGGGGGTGACTTCAAAGAATGGCCTTTGAAGTGCAAAAAGGTCCTTTCTTCCCAGCCCTGGCTCCAGACTATCAGTAGGGAGTAATCAGCACTTTGTGTGGGGACACTGGACTGCTTAGTCAGGTGTAAGTGTTAGCCCTTTCCCCCCCTTTGCTACCCAAGAAGAGCCATCAGCATGCAGATGAGTACTCAGACACACCTAACCTTCCTGCTTGTGTGGCTGTCTAGAAGGAATACACAAAGTGTAGCTGTCACCCACCACAGATGTGTATTGGAGACAGGCTGCAGACTCACAGAGCTGTAAGAGCAGAGAAATGCTAAAAGTGGCATTTCTGAAATAGTAATTCTAAATCAAACTTTACCAGTTAAAAGGATTCATCATTAACAATCCAAAGTTATGCAACATGACACAGCTCCTTCTTTCTAATCAGGAATTACAGCTTAAAAGTTTGTTGAAGAATTCCCAATGGTAACCTACGAGGGAAGTAGGCCTCACAGTAGTGAAAAACAAATGCCAGTGTTTTTTCGCTACTAGGACATGTGCTTTTCACTTACTAAGCACCCTGTCCTATGGGCTTCTTAGTGCCTACCTTAGGGGTAACACAATGGGAGTTTGAGGCTTGGCAAATGATTTTAAATTCCAAGTCAAAGTGGCAGTAAGACTGCACACACAGGCTGTGCAGTGACAGGCCTGAGATAAGTTAAAAAGGCTACTTGTGTGGGTGGCATAATCAGTGCTGCAGTACCACTAGTAGCATTTAATTTACATATCCTGGGCATGTGGTATACCACTTGACAAAGGACTTACAAGTAAATGAAAAATTCCAATTGTACACATAGCAATGTTTCCATGTTTAGGGGAGAAACACATGCACTGGTCAGCAGCGGTAAAGTGCTCAGAGTCCTAAGGCAAATAAAAAAAATAAGCAAACATAGTAGGGCATCAGGCAAAATGTTTGAGGGAAGACCACCCTAAGGCTGACAGGTCTAACACAGATCTACTCTTTATTTATTTACTTTTGCATGCCCAAGGGAAACACAAGAAAGATATGCAAAGGCGTTTTAAACATTTTTTAAATGTGTTTATGACTATACTTATACTCCTATATAATATTACCTACACTAGTGAGAGCATAGCATGAGTACCCTCTGCCAGATCCTTTGGGACACCTCAACCCCCATACCTGTTTATGATGTGTTAGGAAGCTGATCTGGTGTAGAGTAGGCTATCATCCTTTTCAAGATGAAGGATAGAGTCAGCAGAGCTGCATTTCTGGCGCATCTCCGTCACAGTGTTCCAGGATAATGTCAGCAAAAGTGTCCTTCTGATCCATTTGGCTCAGATGCAATTTATAGAATAAAAGCACTTTTCTAATGGCACTGTGTCAATGGTGCAGAGCTGATGCGATGGTTAGTCGTGAACCTTAGAGCTGTCTCCAAACGGACACCAAATGCAAGGGTACGGATTGGACTTGGACAGAGTGTACATGTAACGTGTTAATAAAGCTTACTAAGAAATGTGCTTCTTGCTGAATTATTTCTAAGTACATTATTGTGTAATGTGCATACCGGTGCAGAGACTAAATATCGAATCACAAATATCGACTTACCCGAGTATCGTAGCTCAAGAATATCGATAGAATATTGTGGTGCAGAATATCAACTTTGGGTAAGTAATATCGATGTAAAAATATCGAAGTGTTTAATATAGATGTTAAAAATATAAATTTTGAATTAATGTTATGTAGGTTAGTATATATTTTATATGTGTGTGGTGCATATATGTTTTGTATTACAAATTATTAATTAGTAATTAAATATGGTATTTGTGTTCTTCATTTTTGGTGTGTGTTGTGAATATTATAGTGTTAAAATGCATATTTACTCGATGTTTATTAATTATCTTTATTATGAATAATTTGTCAAATGATAAATAAATATGTTAATTATGGAAATACATTATAATGAAAATGTAGACGTTTAGTTTTATTGGTGTGGTGTTATAGGCTGGGAAATGTAATAAATATATTATTGTTTAAAAAAATGTTTGTTAATATTTGCTTATTTTAAATAAATACTGTTTATACAGTTATTTATTTTAGATAATAGTTCTACCTTCTTAATATCTGTATATAATATTTTTATTGTTAATGTTTTATATATTTAATCTGTTATATTTCAAATATTGTTAGTTTATTTTTATATTATTTAAAAAAATATATATATTTAAATGTTATAATTATTTTTGTTTCTCTGCTATCCAACTATTTCCTTATGGTTGCACTCTCTGGAGTGTGAATAGTAATTTTGAGCCCTCCACTATCCTGCACTTTCCTACTGCTGCATTCACTGGAGTGGGAATAGTAATTTTTACCCCTCTGCTATCCAGCACTTTCCATGCTGTTGCACTCAATACTATTTTTATTGTTAATTTTTAATATATTTAATCTGCTATTTATTTAATATTGTTTATTTATTTTTTATATTGTTTACATTTTTAAAATATTTAAATGTAATTATAAATTTTTGTTTGTCTGCTCTCCAACAATTTTCTTACTGTAACACTCACTGGAGTGGGAATAGTAATTTTGAACCCTCCACTATCCTGCTCTTTCCCTACTATTGCATTCACTAGTGTGGGAATAGTAATTTTTACCCCTCCGCTATCCAGCACTTTCCCTACTGTTGCACTCAAAGGAGTTGGAATAATAATTTGTACCCCTCCGCTATCCAGCACTTTCCCTACTGTTGCACTCACTGGAGTGGGAATAGTAATTTTTACCCCTCCACTATCCAGCACTTTCCCTACTGTTGCATTAACTGGAGTGAGAATAGTAATTTTTACTCATCCGCTATCCGGCACTTTCCCTGCTGTTGCACTCACTGGAGTGGAAAAATTAATAATTTTGACCCCTCCACTATCCAGCACTTTCCCTACTTTTGCATTAACTGGAGTGAGAATAGTAAGTTTTTACTCATCCGCTATCTGGCACTTTCCCTCCTGTGGAACTCACTGGAATGGGAATAGTAATTTTTTGTTTTCACCCCTCAGCTATCTTGCACTTTCCCTACTGTTGTATTTATTGAATAGCAAAATGTTTGTTTAAATTCTTTTTGTTAAATGTTTGAATTAATTCTAAAATGGTTATTTTAAAATTTTTTAATTGTTGATATAAGTATTTATTTAATTTTATATATTAAAAAGTATAAAAATTAAATAAAGTTAATAGTTAATAAATTATATTTAAGTAAATATATATATATGTATACATTTTTATGTTTATGTATTTATATTTTTTAAATTAAGTTTTTATGTTATATTTAGTTAACATGTATATTACATTTAATTTATTTTGTTAAAAATATTAATAATATTTAATACATTTATTTTCTGTTATATATATTTTTTACACTATATTTTGTACATCCATATTTTTTACTTCGATATTTTTTATTCGACTTACCTGTTTAAATATAGGGAGTCAATATTTTTGTATTCTATAGCTTCACTTCGATATTTAGAACATCGATGCTTGTTACATCGATATTCTATCAGTGAACCCCCCCTGTTAAAACTTACAACAGGGGGGAATGAGCCTGTCAGACTATAACAGAAACAATTCCACTAACCTTAAGTTTCTGGCCCAGCGAGAGCGATGGATAACAATAGGCCACAAATGTCCCTAAGCACTTCTGCGAGCAGGTGAATATTGATACATTTGCTCAAAGAAAAGTATAAAGGGAAAGAGGGTAATGGGTTGAGAAAGAAAAAAGACATCTTCCGTACTGGGGGTTCTACGGGAGGACTAAGGAATCTAGATTGTTTATTCACACGTTTTTAAACTTGTTGTGTGTGTTACTTATATAATTCTCTCTAGCTTAATTACTTGCACTTACCGCAAAGTTACATGTAATTATGCATAATTGTGTGAGAAGTGTAATCCAGCATTTAGCATTATTTTCCTAGTGCAAAATGCATCCTTGTGTCCAAAATGGACCTGAGGATGCCTTTTGTGAGAAGAAAATTGCACTTAATGCTACACTACACGTACAGCAGTAGCCAGCAGCCACTCCCTCTCTTATAGTTTGTAGTGCCTCTGCTCCTGCTGTGGGATTTGTGCCCCAAATTACACTTAATTTATCAAGCTGGAGTATTAGTGTAATATTGCATCAGAAGAGTATTGCGTAATTACTGAAATTACTTCAATTACTCTGGCATATCTAATAATTCTCCCAGGTCTAAATATAACATCAAACAATGTCAAAAATATACCTTTTTGTAGGAAGCTTGTTGACTTGCAAGTGGGATTGTTTTGGGCAGTTGTTTTGGACAACCTTTGGCTTAGACTCCAGCTCAATAGCTAACACTCAGAGTCAACTTCGCCCAGTTCATATTCTCTTTAGTTCCCAAGCACTGAGCTCGTCTTTCTCTTCGAGTCACAATGCTTTTTTTGCTATGTGTCTTCAAATTAAATAACTGTGTGTCAATCACCCAAATTTGTTCTCATATGCAAAGATTTTTCTCATTTTGTCTTCTAGGTTGCCGAACATTGTGATGGATGCGTTGGGAAGAGAGTCTGATCTGTACTGAGGAGTGCTGAAGCCACAGATGAAAAACCGGAACCTGCAGCCTGATTCATGACAGACCCGTTTTGCGAGTCTGTAATAGCGATTCATAAGGAATCGCTATTACAGGCTCGCAATACGGGATTCATGTAGGAATCGCAAAATGAAATGCGATTCCTACATATTCCTTATTTGCGATTAGCAATTTGCTAATCGCAAATAAGATAGCAATTTAAAGGGTGCCAGGGGTGTCCAAAGGACACCCTGTTGCACCCCTTAAATGAAAATTCAAACAGGTGTTGCGCACACACATGTCCAAAGGACATGTGTGTGTGGAACATGCAACTTAGAAAAATGCTTTTAAAAGCATTTTTCTAAGTTTTCGCTATTTACCACGAGGTTTAACCTCGCGGTAAATAGCGGGCCGAAATTGCGAATTCGCAATTTTTTAATGGATGATGAATTGCATTTAAGGAATCTCAAATAGAGATTCCTTAAATGTAATTCCTCGCAAAATTGCGACATCGCTATTACCGATTTTTGCATTTGGGATGATGAATCCCAAATGCAAAAATAGAACTCGCAAAAGGCCAGATTCTCAGAATCTGGCCCTTTGCGAGCCGATTTCGGCTTGATGAATCAGGCTGCTGGATTCTTTGGATACTCAGAAGTAAGCATGGAAGATCTGGCTGGCAGCAGCTGAAGGAATGGAGGCTGTTGCCAAGCAAGACGCAGTCCACAGGGCATGGCCTTTATAGAGTTGGTTCCAAAAAGGCTGCTTCCTGCGTGATTTGGTTTTCTGTTTGTCTTTGGGCACTCTTTGGGCTTTCTTTATGTGGAGAATGAAGCTCTTCCTATAACAGATGTAGCACACAAAGCACTTTTCTCCAACAGATGTAGTGCCCCAAAAGTCTACACCACATTTATGCTTCTAAGTGAAAATAGCGCTATATACACAAGCTATAATGTAGGTTGTGACAGAGCTCTGGGGGTGCCCAAGGCTAACCCTATGTGACATTTAACTTGCAGTACCAAATACCTGGGATTTATAGCTAAGTCAAATATACCAATCAGGTGTATGCCAATTTCATTATGTTTAAAGGGGATGCACAGCACTTTACCACGAGTTAGCAGGGGTAAAGTGCACAGAGCTGTATGCCCAATAAAAACTATCAATGCAAAAATCAGGGGGGAAATTCACACAAAAGATGGTCTTTCCAACCCTTAACAACAATGTAAAAGAGAAAAGGGAAGCAAAGAAACAGGATAGGCCGGCTTGAAAACATACAGGAAATGGGATATGTACAGGAAGATTGGAACACCTACCCAATGGGGAAACATTAAATCACAAGTTTCATATTAAAAATATACTCACTTAAACTTTCTGCTGCATTCCCTTATCCTGACTTCATTCAAATTGTTTCTTCCTTCATTCTCTTGATGATGTTTTTTACGTTTTATTTGACTGATCGTGAAACCACCCTTAAGAATTCAGGCTTAGGAATGTTGATTTTTACGTCTTGCAGGAGATTTGCAGTGAGGTTTTAAATGACTGACTGGTTATATTAGAGCAGTAAATCAGCTGAATCTAAAACTGGAGGTATGAGGCTCCTATAAATATGTCAGCAATCATGTAACCAGGCCTAACGAGTTCGAATTTTGGAGAAAGTCTTGAGGTTCGCTACCTCCAAAGCACTCTATTTGGGTAAATTATGCAAACTAATGGGTTAAATAAGTCTACAACACAGAAATGCAGCCTTATGTGAAGACTTGTCACACTTAAGGGGTTAAGATTATTTTCATAACATTTTCCCAAAAACGTATGCTCTATTATTTACCATTATAGTTCGTGTATTTGGATGTGTGAAGTTTTCATTATGTAAACATATTCCATGTATTTCCAAATTATTGGTTTAACCATAGTTCATGGAGCTTTTCATTTTTACTAATCTCATGTGCTGTTGCAATATTCGCTTCTGTGAGCAATAGTTGGTGCTTTATGATCTCAAACTTTTTGCATGTGAGTACACAACTTCCTTATGCTTTAGTAGTGAGTAACGCAACATAATTAACACTTTCCTTAAAAATTGCTTCTGAAAGTCCTGATTTTCATGTGAAAGCCCACCTTGGGAAATAAGCTGTGTAACCTTTGTTTTTTGTATTTTCTCCATAAATACCGGAAGTTGATGAGAGAAGGTATACATAGTAAACAGCAGTAATACTTCTCAGGATTGTTACATTGGACTCATAGCAGCCCACCGTATTCTGCAACTAAGTTAAGTAAACCCAGAAGAAATTCAGAAACAAATACTTTTCACACAGTAATCATACCTGTACTTTTCAAGTTCACATGGAATGAAAGATCCAGGCTCCTGTTTCAACCATTGATCAAAAATCTTTAGATTACTGTCCACAAAATCAATTATGATGAATTTGTTGAAGGATTCACAGGCTGGTAAAAGTGAAGAAGGTACGAATGATCCACCATACTTGATCATGATATCCCCTTTCACCTTACCTGATTAAAAGTAAAACACAACAGATTGAATATGCTGCATTTTTGTCTTTAATATTTATTTTATGAGTGCTTTTAATGTGACCACGGACAGAAAAAAATATCCCTGAATGCACACATAGTAGGCACTATTGTCAATGCTTCAATCACATAAAATGGAACAAAACTAAATTCATTTTAAACTTTGGCTTTCATTCAAGGATTTTGGAAATACTCATATATGACAATATATCTGATTCATATGGTATACTCCTGACTTTTAAACAAAAATGGCTTTATTTCAGCTATCTCCTGCATAAAACGTCTTTTGTCTCAATATAGGCTAAAGGAGAAAATACAATCCATGATATGTTTTCAAAATCTCCCACTTTCTCGTTGGAAAATGTTCTCATCTCGACTGCCATCTTTATAAGTATTTAAGCTCAGCAGAACATCAATGTGCATATTTTTATACAATCATCTCAGGTAACTTGTGACTTCATGTGTATAACACTGTCATAGAGTGTTGTAATCAATGCTACATCTGAGGGTTTATATGGGCTATGTTGGTATTCTACTGCTGTAATTTTGGTGCTGATGTTTGCTTTTAAGGGTAGCTGATGAGTAAGCATTACAAGTTGTTATATATCATGCTAGTGTCTGTGCTGTAGTTATGTCTCAGACCAATGGACACATAGTATATAATCCCTGCTATTTAGCCAGAGGCCAGCTAAATATCTGAGGCTTCACTTTTTATCTGGCACATTCTAAAAAGTAGAAATCATGTACTATTTGTTAAGTGTCCAGATTATTAGAGGGAAAGAGGTCCTTATTTAGGTAGACATGGAGAGAAAAGGGACTCAATGCACATGCATCATGTCCAAAGCATTTGAAAGTTAATACGTATATAAATGTACTTAAGTACGTACAAAGGTATGTGTATGAATTAAGGTACATGTTTTACAGATGAAAGAACAGTAAAATTAATTTTAAATAAAAACATTCACGCTAATATTAAAATAAGAAATGTATAACTACAACGTCTGTTTCAATTTTTTTAGGATATTGCACACAAATACTTTGGAGTGCAGTACAAGAGTATTCAACTTTAGGAAAAGAATGATTATATTTTTAAAGCATGTTACATAAATGTTGTCTATCATAACAACTCGTAAGAGAGGGTCCGAGGGAAGTGTTTAACGACCAAACAGGCTAATACCCCCTGTGTAACTACCTAAATAACAACAAAGCCTGTTGGTCACGTGGTGCTGAGATATAACAATTAACACTGGTGAAGTTGCACAACAATTGATTCAAATAAAGACTATCAACTTGATGATTAAGTCCTATCAGCCCACCTGATGGCGGAGCCTCATCATCTAGGACTTCCAAAACCAGGTTTGTGTGCGATCGCCCAGTTAGATATTAGCAACGCATCACAAAACCGAGGTATGGTTACCAAAGTTGTAAGTCTAGATAGTGGGACTGATATGTGCAGTGCAAAAAAGGAAAAAGTGAAGTGGATTAAAATGGCTATCGAGGCAAACAAAGACCTTTAATAGTGTTCACCTGGATGTCAGATTAAAAATAGTGGACTGACAGTGTGAAATAATCACTGTCTAACTTGCTTGGTAGATATCAAGACAAAGATCTATACAGGGCCAACATGTTTCTGCCTTATTGTGAAATATCACTGGCATTTGTCAGGGCCAAGCTAAAATCTGCTACTGCAAGGGCACTATCATATGTGCTCAACTAAGAAATAAGAAAATAAACATACGAGTGATTAATTAGAAACCATCCTACCACATCTTCTCAGTATTGTTCTGATGATGCAATAGGTCTTTCCTATGTAGGAAAAAATGGAAAGAAAACATTGTAGACATTGCATGTGTATTATCCTTACAATAAAATCTACAGCGAGAGCAAAGTCAAAGTTGCTAATGCTTGTGCACGACCAGTGGTAATGTAAAATACTCTCAGACTGGACCATCATAACTCTGTGATAGTCACATATACAGTGTATTATGTTGCATCACACAATGAATAAGTATACAAAAGTTTAACACTTACCCATCAGTTTATGGGAAGTGGACCTCACCTCACCCGGCAACTGCTCGGACGAATAAGGCACCGCTCTAAACATACAAAGACAATCTCTGTGATAGATGCATGTCTTGAGGATACGTCCTCTGTGTGCTGTTGAAGAAACCCACCTATTTTCTAGTCTGTCTGCAACTAGTAACCCACCGGTGTCTTTGATGGCCCCATCGGACAGCTAAGGTATCTGGTCCCCTTTAAAGGGGTACTGAATGGTTATCCCACGATATCTACCGATGTCTGTGTAGACCACTGGGACATGATGCTGTATACAAATGTTGCAAGATGTCTGCCCTAAATTAGAGCCATTCCTCAAGCGGGAAGGACAAAATAAAGACTAGTAAGTCCCTAGGGCCTGTATTACCCAGTACCATGAGTGACTCAGGTATCTGGTCCCCTGCAGTGTGTTCATAGGGGGAGTTAAGTGCCACAGCATTATGCCAAGACAACAGCCAGTGACTGAAAAGCAGCCATTTGTTAATGCTGCTAGTGACTGGTGAACTGATGTCCCAGCTAAATTCTCTCTTGGTAAAGCGGAGTGGCAAAACTATAACTAATGCCTACAGCCCCTAGATCTAAGTAACCCGGTCCCATCTTACCTGTCCGTCGGTACCTTGCGGCGGAATCACGAGCTGAAGGGGAGGCACCGACGGACAGGACTTACGTGTATTTATAGCGCAGTTGAGTGAATGATTGCACTCGGCTGGGCCGTCCTTCTAACGCGCTGCCATTGCGCTGTGAAGGACAGTAGTCCCCCGCGCATGCGCAGACTGACCCGGACAGCGGGCGCGTAGGCGTGGAGGCAAGCACGCCCGATGAGTTGCACCGCGCATGCTCGATGGTAGTGTGCTCGTTACACATCGGGAGCGAGACACTGCCGCTTTAGCGCAATAGCCTGCCATGCTCAGCACAGCCCACCGCATCTATGCGGGGGTTGTTGAGAGAGCAGTATGTAATTGCCAACACAGGCGCCGCGGCGCAGTAGTCACAAACATTAAAGCAAAGATAGTTTCTTTCTTAATAGCATAGGACAGTGATCTTCGTCGTTGGAATTCAAGGGTGATTATCAGTCATAGGTAGCGTGGAGGACGCTATATGACCTCAACCAACAGTGAATAAATGTGAATCAGGGGAGAGATATGCTATCATGCTTTCTTGGACCCCTAAGCGCTATCATAAGCTATTAATAAAAGATGGGAGATCAAGATTAAGATCAATGATGGAGATGATCAGAATTGCTGTTTTTATTAGTGAGTCTGGAAATGGGTAGGTCAGTAGACACCCAAACTTTGAACCTGAAAAGTAATTACGAAAGGTGCTTGATAATGAGCGCCACAGGTATGTGGGACACTCAAACTACAGTAGTCAGCGCTCCTTGTTGTGATATCAAAGGGCACCCAATGGCAAGTGTTGTGTTCAGATGGACAACCATGGAATGCTGTCATTCAGTCCGTTGACATCAGATTTCAATCTGTAAATCCACCGTTGCTCCTTGACAAAAAGAAAGTGGGAGACATCAGTAATATGTTGTGGAATGTATGGATGTTCCAGTACAACCCAGAACAAATCCTCAACTTTATGATTTGCTTCCAGAAAGTGGTTGGTGAGGCCTGTAGATTGCTTCCTGCAGCGGATTGTGCTTTTATGTTCGCTGATGCGAGACTTAATCATCTGCGTTGTATGCCCCACATATTGCTTCTTGCAAGGGCAAGTGATCAGGTATATTACTTTTTCTGAGTTGCAATTTGTGTGCCTTGTCAGTCTCCACGGTCTATTCGTGCCCATGTCAATTGTAAAGGTCTTGCGTGTCTGTGGGCAAGCAGCACAATTCCCACAGGGGTAGTGACCTTGAACTGGATTGCTGTTCCAGAGGGTGTTGGTGGTTTGTTTTATTTCGTTGCGAGGTCTAGTGTGCACCAGGTTATCTCGAATAGATGGTCCCCTTTTAAATGCAAACAACGGGCGAGGTATTGTCCCTGCACCTGTATTCAGAATTTTCCAATGCTTCAGTATGGTTTTCTTCACTTGATTGGAAGATGTAGTGAAAGTTTGAACCCTAGTCATCCGATCTTTGGTAGTCTCGGGCCTCTGGTGTTGCAGGAGTGCCTCACGATTGTTGTTAAATGCTCTCGTTCGTGCCTGGCGTATTAGTTGGTTGGGGTAATGCCGATCTTTCAGGTTGAGTGCCAGTTCCTTGGCATGATGTTCGTACAAGGTGTTAGATGAACAATTTCGTCTAACCCTGAGAAATTGGCCGACAGGTAAATTCTCGCGAAGTGCTTGAGGATGAAAGCTCTGAAATGACAGAAGCGAGTTACGTGCCATCGGTTTCTTAAAAAGTTCACTCTGTAGGCCACCCTCTGCCGGGAAGATCTGGAGGTCAAGGTACGCCAATTTGTTTTTACTGCTCTCCATGGTAAACTTGAGAAACTGATTCCTAGAGTTTAACCATGTATGAAAGGACGATACCTCTGTTGCCGTCCCTCTCCAAATCACCAAGACGTCATCAATGTATCGTTTCCACAGTACCACCTGATGGATGAAGGGGTTACTGTGGTTAAATACATGGTCTTGCTCGAATTGATGCATGTAAAGGTTTGCCAAACTAGGCGCAAAGACACTCCCCATTGAGGTCCCTGACACCTGGAGGTAGAGATCGTACTGGTAATTTAGGAGAGACATCTTGCAACATTTGTAAACAGCATCATGTCCCAGTGGTCTACACAGACATCGGTAGATATCGTGGGATAACCATTCAGTACCCCGTTAAAGGGGACCAGATACCTTAGCTGTCCGATGGGGCCATCAAAGACACCGGTGGGTTACTAGTTGCAGACAGACTAGAAAATAGGTGGGTTTCTTCAACAGCACACAGAGGACGTATCCTCAAGACATGCATCTATCACAGAGATTGTCTTTGTATGTTTAGAGCGGTGCCTTATTCGTCCGAGCAGTTGCCGGGTGAGGTGAGGTCCACTTCCCATAAACTGATGGGTAAGTGTTAAACTTTTGTATACTTATTCATTGTGTGATGCAACATAATACACTGTATATGTGACTATCACAGAGTTATGATGGTCCAGTCTGAGAGTATTTTACATTACCACTGGTCGTGCACAAGCATTAGCAACTTTGACTTTGCTCTCGCTGTAGATTTTATTGTAAGGATAATACACATGCAATGTCTACAATGTTTTCTTTCCATTTTTTCCTACATAGGAAAGACCTATTGCATCATCAGAACAATACTGAGAAGATGTGGTAGGATGGTTTCTAATTAATCACTCGTATGTTTATTTTCTTATTTCTTAGTTGAGCACATATGATAGTGCCCTTGCAGTAGCAGATTTTAGCTTGGCCCTGACGAATGCCAGTGATATTTCACAATAAGGCAGAAACATGTTGGCCCTGTATAGATCTTTGTCTTGATATCTACCAAGCAAGTTAGACAGTGATTATTTCACACTGTCAGTCCACTATTTTTAATCTGACATCCAGGTGAACACTATTAAAGGTCTTTGTTTGCCTCGATAGCCATTTTAATCCACTTCACTTTTTCCTTTTTTGCACTGCACATATCAGTCCCACTATCTAGACTTACAACTTTGGTAACCATACCTCGGTTTTGTGATGCGTTGCTAATATCTAACTGGGCGATCGCACACAAACCTGGTTTTGGAAGTCCTAGATGATGAGGCTCCGCCATCAGGTGGGCTGATAGGACTTAATCATCAAGTTGATAGTCTTTATTTGAATCAATTGTTGTGCAACTTCACCAGTGTTAATTGTTATATCTCAGCACCACGTGACCAACAGGCTTTGTTGTTATTTACATAAATGTTGTCTTCACTTAAGTGAATACATTGGTTTTTTAATGGTCACAATCTTCCTTTTTATGTTTTTTGAGGGTTGGGGTAATTTTGGGATTCTTATGAAAGGTCTTGTGCAGGTTTTACGTTATTTTTTTAAGGCAGATTGTGCTTGCTTAATATTTCATACCTGGCAGCACAGCAGCAATCGACAAGCAACAGCAAACAGGAAATGCAGAGATAGGTGGTCTCTGTTCCACAGAGGGAGGGACAGTTAAAGCAAGCAACTGGTGCTTGAGGGCACATTGCTTTGAAACACTAGCAGGAGCTAAATTGAGTGAGACACAGTAATGGGGCTTCTGTGGAGCAAGGAAAGTAAAGGGAAGAGACAGAAATGCAATGCATCTGGATAATTCACTAGAGTGTGGATGCACTCAGCTACCAGTTTAGTAAACAGTTTTCTTATGCAATTCACCCTGTATAGTGGGTTTCAAACATAGATGCAGGAGGACTAGGAACAGGGATAGCATGCCATCCATAACCATGAGAACCAGGGATGGCATGCCATCCATAACCATGAGAATTGGACCAGAGCAGGACAAAACTGACCAGGCCCAGGCCAAGAGGACCTAGTAAGGTGGACCAAGATTAGTGGAAGCAGTACCAAGTGGACATTGAGGAAAAGGTTCAGGGTGAGGATGGTCATGATAAGCCTAACCAAGAGGACTGTGAATGCCAGACCTAAAACATGGAAGGACTAGAACCAGGAGTACCAGATTCAGGAAACCAGTACAAGGGTGAACAGAGCTAGTTGGACCAGAGTCAGGATAAAGGCCAAGATGTCCAAATCAACCTGGACAAGAAGGACTTGATATAGGACCATGTGGAAGACAAACACCATAATGCATGGAAGGATGAGGAGGAGAAGGTTAAAGACCAGGAGGGCATGCATATGATTCTAGGTCCCATGCATAAGAATATCACTTTTGTAAATTGTTCTTATTCGTGCATCTTATACTGACAACCCCTAGAAACCTTCCCCTTTTTCAATTTATAGAACTGGTAAGTACTCTCTGAAAAATATGTACATGCAAATGTATTAAAAAGCCGTAGCTTTTGAGTTATAGCAGATGTTGCCTGATGCTGGCACGGTAGTCTGAAAGTGGGACAGATGGCGAGGGACTGGAACTTGGTAGAGAGGTTGAAAGGTCAATGGGTGACAAGGAGTGCTGTCTGTTAAAGATGCTGAAAGGGTTTGAGAAACTCAGGACTGAAGTCAGCAAAAATTGTTAATGGCTAGCAAAGGAGGTAAAAATGCTATGGCAATCAGCAAAGGGCAGCTCACTGTCATAAGAAGGGAGGTTCACATGAGCTGAAGACAGGTTTAGTGAGACTGCAAACAGATAAAATGAGATGGCCCAAAAAAGAACTCTTCGGTAACAAATTGTTGCCTGCTGTGATAGATCTAGGAACCAAGGCCAGAGGTAAGAGACCATAAGCGTGGTCTGCAGAACACTGAGGTGTAAAAATAGAAGCACGTGTGGCTTTAATATCTGATAGTTATTGACGTTATCCATTAATGCATTTTTCAATACAGATCATTTTATTTCAAACAGTGTAGGCACTTGCTGTGCAAATCATATCATTGATCACAAGCAGTAAAAATGTGAAAAACACTGAACTTACCCGAATTGAAGAAGCTGGCTAAGCGCTCACCTCGCTCGGTGACTATATCCTGCTTTAACTCAGCTTCCGGCACGAAATAGCATGAAAGAACGGATTTTGCATCAAAATGGATCTCATATAGCTCCTTCACAGACAGCCCTGATGCCATCTTTACAGATGTAAATGGTGTGTTGTAATTATGTGACTATCTCAGAAACACTGCCTCCAAAGTGAAGATGCCAAAGCTAAGATGCTCCGGTGGGATGTTCTAGGGGTTTATATGACATGTGCACCTTCCTTGTCTTGTTGTCTCTGGCGTCTGCTGGCATAGCTCATCGGTGATTTGCATGCAAATTCATTGTGTATTTTCGTCTGCACTGTTTACTGGCATCAGTGCAGTCTCCTCATCTGGTGTTTGATTTTAGTTTATCGCTTCGGGGAAGTCTATTCGAGAAAACGTTAGGTCCCCTGAGAGGTGCAGAATATGGGAGAGCTAAAAAACGCGCCTTCTGCAAACTGTTCTAGGACAGACCTTTCATTTTCGCAAATGATGACGAGTGAAAAAACACATTTGGAGCCTAATTTTTGCAATAGGATGGGGCAGATTTATGTTGTGAATGCGCCTCGTTTGCGTCACGCAACTGCGGCGTAAACGTGGCGCATCCCTATGACCGATTTACAACGTGACGCATCTAGGCAGATGCGTCACGTTGTAAAGCCCTGCGCCGCTTGTGGGCGTTCCGGCGCAGGGTGGGCGTTCCGGGGCAGGTGCGCCTCGCAAAAGTGGCTGAGTGAAATCTATAAGATTTCACTCAGTCACTTTTAGGCCAATGCTGCGTCAAAACCCTGCGCCTGCTTGAAGCAGGCGTAAGGCTTGACGCAGCATTGGTCAGATAGGGCACCCCCGAGACTTGCTGGAGCTGCGTCGCGCTTGCGACGCAACTCCAGCAATGCGTCTCTTTTACGGCACAGATGCGTGACGCATCTGTGCCGTTTTTGCCCCATGGCGCGCCGCATTGTAAATGCGGCGCACCATGGGTGGCGGAGCTGCGGCGCACGATATCCCTGTGGATGCGCCAGTTATCATAAATCTGCCCCGATGTTTTTAGGATGGTTTATTAATAATGGTGTTTTGCAGAGCACTGCATCTCACATGTAGTTACCTCAGAGCTCTAATGATGTGCCAGAGTCCACCCACCAGGGAGGTCTGGGAAGATGTTAGAGGCCAGTTGTTAAAGACAGGGTCCCAATCTCTTTTTAGTCAATATTTAGATCAGTTATGAGCAGTGGTGCTGCTAGTTTCAATACAGGGTGCCGGCCAGTGGCGACAATTCACTAGAATGACAGGAGTTTTGATAAATGATTGCACTACTAAATGAGTGAGGTCTACAAATGGTGCTCATGTAAAGTGCTCTGATACCTTCGGGTCGAGTTCGTGCTCTATAAAAGAGAGGAACAATCCTTCTCAGGACGAGCATCCTTCCAGGCCTTTTTGTAAAAATGTGGTCCTGTGTTACATTGCGAATATAACAGTTCTCAATTTATGAGAAAAATGGGACACAAATGCAGCTTGGTAGGGTGCCTTTATTCATGTAGACAAAACTCCTAAAGAAAATTACAACTTGGAGCTAATAAAACACCAAGAATACCCATTTGACATTTGCCTTGTTTAGTTTTATGGAGGGAGACAGAAATAACGGAGACCTCATGAATGCATCCATTACTTTTGTACTTCTATATTATTGGCGCAACTGTTTGACTATGCACCTTGTACAGACACTACCTCACCTGTGACCTACCTCCTGTTTGTTTTTTGACCTACCTATGTAACTATGCACCTTGTACCTATCTACCTCAACTATGTAACTATGCACCTGTACCTTGACTATCACCCCCGTGCCCTTGTAAAGCGCTCTGATATCTGCAAAGATCTTGTTCGCGCTATATAAAACTTTCAAAATAAATAAATAAATAAATCCAATCCTTCACAGAGAGAAGGACCTGAACTTGTTGCAAATTTTCTGCAATAATATAGCATTGTACATTATAATACAGTACAACCAAGCATGCATAACATTAAATGATATGTGCTAAAAGTGTGAACGTTCAAAGATTGTATAATTGAAAGAAGCACAATACTTTGGTGTGTACATATCAGAGGTGGGTGAGTTACTGGGTGCTTGAGCTAGGCTCGAGCCAAAAGACGGGCTCTGGCTCAGCTCGAGATTCTCTCAGGGGCAGCTCCTCCGCTATGGCGTTGGAGCATCGCCCCACTGCTTTTAAGCAGTGTGAAACATAAAAGGACAATACCTTAGAGTTATTGTCATTTTATGTTTCCTGTCCTGCAGCTTTGCAGTGGGCAGGTGGGCGGGGCTGCTCTGTTATCTGAGCAGGGCAGTTGAGGAGTGGTTTGTCCACTCCTAAGTGAGCAATGACTGTTTGGTCAGCCCTCTCGTGCCGCCCAAACCACTCATGCACACTTCCCTGTTCTCTGTGCATTACAGCCTGCATGGAGAACATGCACACCCCTCAAGCCCCTAGCTAAGCGCCCTGTCATAGCGTTCAGACCAATCACAATGCTGCATTGCAGCATTGTGATTGGCTTAGGGGAGGAAGCCTGGCTACCTGCTTCCTGTTCCTGTTGGAGGCAGGAGAGAAAGAGCTGAGAAGATGCGGGACCCGACTCGAGGTACGTTTTTGTATTGTTTATATTTCCGATCCCCACTCCCTGCCCCTGCGTGACACCCGCCACCCTCACCCCTGCCACCCACGAGCCATGCCGGAAGTGACTGGATTCTCTTGGACCTTCGAGTGCAAAACCAGATAAGCTTTCATGTTACTTCTGTCTGTCAACCCATTGTCTAATCTCATGCGCTAGCCTGCAGCAAAATTTTATTTCACTGAGCCTCCGTTTCCTTCATTATCACTTATGAGAAAAACTTCAAACACAAGAGTTCAGGATCTCTCGGGTTTGTTTTAATAAAGTACAATGTCACTCCATCTGAAAAATCGAATTGTTTATTTACCAGTAAAATAATATCTCCCCTTAGGAAATCAACGATTTTCACTCATGTTCTACAAACGCTTATTCAACGCTTATTCAAGCACCATTCAGACTCACACCTCAGTGCAGCCTTTTTAAGCAAAACAAGTACCACAATATATATTTGTGGTATTGGCGGTATTGGTTTTCCTTGAAAAGGCAGGTTGTGTTGAGTAATCAGAATAGTGCTTGAATAATTGTTTGTAGAACATGAGTGTAAAACTTTGATTTCAAAAGGGGATATTTTATTTTCCTGTTTAACCCCTTGCATGCTGGTGACGGCTCCCGTCCGTCATGGCACACAGTGCTCGTGTGCTGATGACGGCTGAGAGCCGTCACAACCATGCCCGCGATCGGAATGTGACGCACAGGAGCGGAATTCCAGCCGCGGGCAAGGGTTCAATACGGTGCTGCCTCCCCTTGGCTTATGGGGCCCCTCTCTTTTGTTTCATTGGTTATTTGCCTACATAAATTCATGAAATTAAGGCCCAGATTTAGAAAGGTTTTGCGCAGGTTTGAACATTTAATTGCTTCTTAATGTGTTTGTATGTCTTGCTTTTATGAGTAATTACTCGAATAAAGCACTTTTGAATTGAATTGGTTTGCATTACTTTTTAACACAGATCCAAAGTAAAATATTTTTGGGGATTCACAAACCAACACAAACTTGTATTTGTGTTGGTTTGCAAGAAAATGTAACAAAAACCAGAGCAAAGTACTGCTTTGGGTTACCCTACATCAAGAGGCTGTCAAGAGGGCGATCCATGGGCAGTACAATGGCGTTCCCATGCGACTGATCCAGCGGCGTACCAGCAACAGATTCTCCAATACTATATACTTAAAGTTTATTAATTTTTCATTCTTCAAGATTGATTATCTTTTATTCCTAATCAACCTTTTACTGATCGAAAAGTTATTTCCTCTGGTCAATGGACCATTAGTTGATGGTGAAAATTGTAACTTAATTCTAACCTTTACAATTTAAAATAAATAACCACAGACTCGGTAAAGCTTTAAGACTTTATCCAAATTATTTCTAGTGAACCACTTCAAAGCACAATACAGTCGCCGTCACTCATAGGAGAGTCGATTCAATTAATCAAATCACTAACATTTACTTCAAATTTGCAATGACTTATGCTCAGAAAGGAGAGGACAGAGAGAAAAGAGCACATGCACATTCACGAAAATGTATATTTACCTAGGATGGTCTGAAGACCAACCCCCTGGCCAAAGGGCTGGTATGGGTTCCTCTGGGATAGATCAGATGACAAAGACTTCAGGATAAGATTCAGGACAGGACTGATGATCTCTCTAACACCGACGGTCGTGTCTCACCCCTCTCCGAAACTCTCTTCCACCTCGAGATTCTCCCGCAATCTTCTTTCTAAGCCTAATAATTAGGATATTAAGCTCTGCATTTGTTTCTTCATCAGCATCTCTCGTCAATCCGACAGCACCCTTGGCTCACAGCATCTCAGCAACGACGTCTCTCTAACTAACTAAAACTACCTCAGTTATACCTTTTCTTTTCTCATGTACCACCCAGTAATGTTTCAATATCAAAAAACACTAACTCTGAGTGGTCAGGCAAGGGGGGGAAGATCATCACACCATGCTGAAATATCATTCCTTTCAGTTAGCCCATTGTCAATAAACCCATCCCCTTAATTGTATTCATTTATATTTTCCCACCAGCATTCACATTACATTCAATACAAATGTTAACTTTAATTTGTGGTCTTTATTCATTCAGGTCTTGTACTGCTGGTTTCCCAGGCTTTAGGCAGGCTGTGGCCATGCACTCTTCTAGAACTTCACGTCATCCTTCCGGGCTAATTTTCATTTGGTTATGTGCAGAGTCCACATGATTTAGCTCACCCCAGACACACATGAGAGGTCCAAATGTGCACTAATAATAAAGTCAGAAAGACAAATGTTATTTTAAAAAACGAATGGTTTCACTGTATACCACCCATCTCTACTCTATTTCCCTTTGCTTATTATTAACTTCTCCACATTAGCATTAGAAAAATAGCTTCATTTAGTTTCAAGCAAGCAGATGCAAAGCACATGAGTCTTCAAGAAGCCATATTAGCGTTTTCTGCTCATGCGCAAGAATTTCCCTCCAATTGATCATGCGTAGATGCAGTTTGACACATGCGCAGTCAAGATTTCCCATTAGCAGCCATTTTAGAAAGCCCCTCGAGTTACTTATGTTATCAAACACATAGGCAAGATTATCTAAACCCCATTTACTTTCTGTGGTGCGCATTAAGTTACACAATAGGTAATTAATAACATATTAGAGAGTTAAATGAGAGGATTGCTTCCGAGGATTGCTTCCTAGTCTGCCAGGTCATATAAACACAATATTAAAGTCATGAAATGCACATGATGAAAGGCCCAAAAATAATTTCGTTAAACAACAATCACTTTATTGATCTGAAGAGCGCAATGCGGGACATATGATGTAGTGATGAAGAGAGGCTACAGAAGGGTTCAAAATTAATTTCCATTTAAAGCATCTTCTATTGTGTAACTTTAAATACGACTATGACTCAGATGGCCTTTTGAAAAGGGAAAACAGAGGGTAAAAATGATTCTTCCTGAAATAAAGAAAAATACCCTACAAACTTTTTTTAGAGCAGTTCTAAAACGTTTTCGGTAAAAGCACTTTCAAAGAAAGCAGTGCCATCGGTCTTGGGGCAAAAGTAGTCCCAATATAATGTTGTTCAGTTTAACACGTGCAATGTGGGCTGAGCACGTTTCCTGTGTGCACGTGACATCAAGTTTGAGGACAAAATAGAATCAATGAACTTTCATAAACAGGTGTGCAACCCATACACCCATACATCTTGTTTCACAATCAGCCCTAATACTGGGTTTGCACCTGCAAAGATTTAAGGAACAAAAGAAATGTTGGGAACTTTTCTCATTCTCCAAAGGCAAGGCGTAACATCTCATTTCTGAAAACATGTTTATTTGTTGGTGTCAGAAGAAGACTGTAATGAACTCAGAAATATTTAACGAGTTACATGTGGGCAATAATTTCCGACTAGAAAATCGTATTTTGGAATTGTTAAAAGAGTATATTTAGGTACAAAGAATTGACTGCTATCATCAGCTGTAGTGTAGGATCATGGGAATTGTAGTGTGTGATGCATGATCGGGTGGTCGGAAACATCACAGGTGAAAGTCCTTGTAAGAATAGTGGGAGGGTACCGGAAAGGAGGGGGGTGAGTTCCTGTTTAAAAAACCGAAGGGAGAAAGTTAAAGGGAAATTGGACCAGGCAACAATGGAAACAGATGTTAGCTTGTCTGGCAGGTACGTGATGAATACATTAATGTGAATGGAAGCAAGAGGGTGCAGTGAAGGAGGAGAGATCGGCAAACACGCATAGGGGTGATGAAAATGTTCTAGCATGATAATTTAAAGGGTACAGACAGGAAGGATGGGGTTGAAGGGCGCGTGATTGCCTTGTGGGGGTAAGAGAGTGGCCAGGCATTGGAATAATGAAGATTAACATGCTGAATGACAAAGCCGGTTAAAGAAAGGAAAGGATACATGTGCAGCGCAGAGTTAGAATTGTTAATAGAGGAAGCAGCGCATACGTGAATGGCAAGAAGGAGGGGTTGAACCTGTGGGCTATAGCAAAGGAGACTACAGTTTGATTAATAAGGGAGTGCAGGATTTACTGTGAATAATGTGCAGTTGGAATATCGAACGTACCTTTTTTTAAGTCACTGTTTTTGCAGAGTGTAGATTTGATCATTGTTTCATAAAAAAAGACTTAAATATGCAGCGCTATGGCAAGCATAAACATGACCGTATACACACACAGTGATTGAATTTTAATACATGTATACTTGTTAATATCAGTTATCCCTGACGAAGGGCCGACATGGGCCCGAAATGCATTGGATTTAAATAAACTGCTTGGATGAAATTGGCATTTGTCGTGTTCTTGCTAGAGGTTCGGAGGGCCCAGCTTGAACATTAGAAACCTAGGAAATAGCTTTTCCTTGCTGGCGGAGTTGAATACCTTTAAAAGGGACAGTGGATGACATATGGATCAAAAAGGAGTTAAAACGGAAAGAAAAAACAAGTATTTGGATAAACATTTGCTGTAAAAGCACTTTCAAAGAAAGCAGTGCCATCGGTCTTGGGGCAAAAGTAGTCCCAATATAATGTTGTTCAGTTAAACACGTGCAATTTGGGCAGAGCACGTTTCCTGTGTGCACGCGACATCAAATTTGAGGACAAAATAGAATCAATGAACTTTCATAAACAGGTGTGCAACCCATACACCCATACATCTTGCTCCAATTGAACAGCCAAGTCTCCAATTTTTTGTGGATGTTGAGTAGAGAGGGGTGGGTCCTGATGTGCACTGGAAGGTCATTCCAGGACTTGGCAGTGATGTAGGAGAAGTATCTGCCTCATGTTTTGCTTCTGTGAATCAGAGGGATATGAGTGAATGAGGGAGAGGCTGAGCGTAGTTGTCTGGTTGCATGGTAGAAATGAAGGAGGTGGTTGAGGTAGGCTGGTGTGGAGGGCTTTTTAGACGTGTATAAGTCACTTCAATTGGCACCATTTCTGGATGGGTCGCCAGTGTAGTTCTGTGAGGTGGGGAGTGGTGTGTGTAAAGTTGTGACCTCGGTTGTCTGGAGTCTTTGAGTGAATTGGTTGGAGATGCCGGCATAGACTGCATTGCTGTAGTCCAGCCTGCTGGTTATGAGGACCTTGGTCACCATGCGTCATGTATTGGTTGGGAGCCACTTGCAGATCTTGCAGAGCATTCTTAATATGAGAGAGCAGGAAGAGGTTACACAATTTACCTATTTGGTCAACATGATTTTGTCATCCAGAATGATTCTGAGCAGTGGATGCTGCTATGTATGTAATGAGTTTTCTCTTTTCCTTTGAGGTGCAGTAAACCAGTTCTGCTAGACCAGCAAATTGATTCAAGAAGTGGAAGTTCAAGGGAGAACAAAAATCTGCCTCCTCACCGTCATTTTCCAAGGGACTGTGAATCATTCAATCTGGGTGCCATCTTTCCATCTATCTTACAGCAGCATTCTGATTTTCATGTAGTCGATTGCATACATTATATTGGAATGCCTGGAATCTATGCCTGGGTGATCCAACCTCTAGCCAGTGGGCAGACAAAGAATCACCAATTAGTAATGTAATGTAATGTAGTGGTACTTGTATAGCGCACAAATCACCATGAGGCATCTCGGCGCTTGTATGAATACCGCTGAGGTACCCTTCCTGGCCTTTCCCTGTGAAGTGCCCACTCTTGGGCACCCCCAAGGAGAAGCCAGGCACCCTAGCATTGTTGGGTCCATTGTGGAGATTAAGCAAGCTATTGCCCAGAGTTGCAGAGTGGGACCCATGATTAGAATAGGCACCGAGGGGAGAATTATCAGGTCCAGGGAAATTGAGGCCAAGAGCAACCGAGGCGGGAATTGAACCCTGTTCCCGGGCCAGACCTCTGCTGCTCTAACCATTGAGCCATACTTCTCCACTTAGTCACATGGACCGTCTGTGTAGCTTTACCCCCCAGCCTGGGTACTTTCCAATGACTACGCCACATATGGAGCTTAGTATAACACATCTTTTTTTATTCTGTGTGTAACCGTGGACACAACATTTTAAACTGCATTCACTTTACTTAGCTCTAAATGCTTAATTCACAGTTCTATGTAGTACATCAGGATCCACAACGTGTCCTTCATTACAAACTCACACAACATTAAATCTCCCCCTCTGTTAAATAAATAATAATTTTCTTAGAAGTATATGCACAATCGCAGCTCTTCAATGAGGCTTGGTGCCACTTTGATCAAATATCCTGACTGTGTCTGCAGTAATCAGGTCTTCACTCGTCCTTTTAGACCCAGTCTCTACATTAACATCAGTGTCTAATGAGCGATGAGCCACATGCCGTAAATGCGAGACATTTAGAGGAATACACTTCCCAGGACGTTGGAAATTCACCATGCATCCTTATCTGGTCACAGCACGAAATGCCATAGCATCGAAAGGAGCATTAGGCTTTCCTATTCTCTGTTGACGAAAAATCCCTTGATCTCCTCTAGCGAACGTAATGTCTTTGGCATGTCAACACTTGTCTACATAGGACTTCATATTCCTCTTACATGTCAAATATTTCATGCTCGTCTCTTCCTCAATGTGTGATCTTCTGTTGGTTCATTGAGGTAACTTGGTCATCATCACTTTCCAGGACATTAAGGTTGCAGGGCTTTCACCAGTGGTCGAGTGAGGTGTTGAACAGTAAGCTCGAATAGTTGAATGTTAAGACGGTCTTAATGTCAAGCTTTGCTAGTACAGCACGCTTTTCTTAAGATTACTCATGAAGCGTTTGACAAGGCCATTGGCCTGTAGCGAAAGAGGTGTGCTCCTCTGATTCCTCACATTCAGAAGACTAAGAAAATCTGTAAATTCTCAACTGTTGAAAGGTGGGCCATTGTCAGACTTTAAAATTGCAGAACACCCCTGGCAGCGAAGATGCAGTGTGATTTGTCAATGACTCACTCTTGAGTGATAAGTGAGAGATCTTTTACCAGTGGAAAATGGGAGCATTCATCAACGATCACTATCAGGTGATGTCCGTTGTCAAGAGAACCAAAGAAGCCAATGGAAATTCTTTCTGATGCATGTGTTGGCAACTCTGACATGCTTAAGGTGTGTAGAGTGGTTTGAGATGACAGGCAGTTCCATAAATGACAAGACTTCAATCCTCTTTCTACTCTCTTGTCAAGATGTGGAAACCAGACTCGGTCTCGGAGACCTCGTTTGGTGGCAACAACTCCAAGATGTCCTTCATTGGCCACTTCAATTATCTGTTGTTGCAGACTATCTGTAATTACAATTTTGAAGCTCTTTGAATAATTCTTTCCTGAGTAATGAACAGTTCATCTTCAACATTTTAAAACTTTTGGTATTTACTGTTACTGGCAAGAGATTGAGGGTGCCGGTACCAAGACAATATATTCCAGTTTTATCGTGACTCATGGCAGTGACAATTGGTTCACTTGGGTTGCTTGATTTCACTTTGAAATTTATGTATGCTCCAGTCCTCTAAGAATGGATGCCAAGGCACGGTAGAGGCACTCTTGAGGAGTAGTCAGCACTGTTATGATCTTTCCCAGAATGATACACAATGGCGTAATTGTATTCTTGCAATTGCAGTCCCCATCGTTCAATATGCAAAGGCATTTTTGCCTTTCAATTGTCGTAAAGATAGTCAACCATGCTTGATGATCCGTCACAAGCATGGTTGACATTTGCATGTTTTGCATTGTTGACATTTGCATGTTTTCTTGTATCGGAAGCAAATGTTCACAAGCCCACACCACTGCTAAGTTTTCTTTCTCAGGTTGTGAATAAGCACGTTTTGTTTGGGACAAACTTCAACTTGCATATGTCACAATTTTTCTAGGAGCATTTGGGTGTCTGCTGTGCTGTGCAAAGATGGCGCCTAACCTGACAGGGCTAGTGTCAACAACAATCTCAGTGTGAAGATTTGGATCAAAGTGTGTCCTTTCAATGCCATTCTCAAAAGATACTTTGGTTTTCTGGAATTATTGCTCACATTCATGTCACCAGAGAAAAGAAACATTTTGTTCGTCAAGTCTTTAATGGCGCAATGACCATGGGAAAGTCCTGTATGTATCTAGAGCAACAGCTAGCCATGTCAAGGAATGAATGTAGCATGGAAACATCTTGTGGGGTACTGGCAGTTGACAGCGCTTGCGCCTTAACTAGACTGGGTGTCATGCCCCCATCAGAAAAGAGATGGCCAAATAATGTTGTCATATGAAACTCACATTTATCAGCATTCAAAGTTAAACCGGCATCAGCGAGCAACTGACACTCTTGTGTGAGAGCTTTCCATTGCTCCTTCTGGGTAGCTCCGAAAACAAATATGTCATCACTATAATTGAAAGCATTCATGACAGGGTGTATGATACATCGAGGGACATCTTGAAATAGCTCTGCAGCTGATAAGAGACAAAACTTTGCCCTTTGTAACGGAACAGACCAACATGTGTAGAAAAGGTTGAAATGTAATGCAATTTTCCTCGAGTTCCAAATAATGCTATTCTTTATTCAGATCAAGGTTAGAGAATACTTTTTCACCATTCAATTGTGGCACCCGGCAGGTTCTTGGCAAACAACGCATAAATGTCTTAGTGACACTTTCTCTATCCTCAAATTCATCATGCAGAACACGGGGTGCCCTTTGAGTCTACATACTCTAAACATCAATTCCTCATTTCGATGGAGGCACATGTGGCACACACACACAGTTTTCTGGACCACGGCAAACTGTCTGCGCATGCACTGAGTATATTGGGGTTACTTATTCTCTATCTCGTTGCCAGTTGTAGTGTCCTCCCCTGCCTAGGAACATGCCAATGACTTTGCCACACATGGACCTTAGTATGGCGTGTCTTTATTTTTCTGCATGTAACCACAAACTCGTCCTTCTAAACTGCATTCACTTCACTATGCTCAAAATGCTTACACAACAGTCCAACAGAGTCCACCAGGAGCCACAAGGGTTCCATGATTACAAACTCACATGACACTACAATCTGATCCAGGGACTTGTGATTCTAGGCATTTTAAGGAGTCACACATTCAAATGGAATGTCTCTTAAACCAGTGCCAGGCACATTGCCTGATACACCATATTTCCTAATTAATACTTAGTCCACTCAGAGGTAGCCTGTAAATAGGAGACAAAGTTAAAGCTTCTCAGTCCTCCTGGTGCTCTCGGGGTAGCGGGTCTAGCTTCAAGATGCAGGCTTCTTTTTTCCACCGGCACCACCTCAGGTGTTGCATTATTAGGACAGTACTGCAGGTCAGGATTTTTATTGTAAGTGTGAAAACATACAAAGGACTGTTTGGCTTCCATGGGTGGCGCTCTTAAAAATGGTGCACTCTATCTGTGCCACTTAAGTGTATGCCTGGTGCAGGTGCCCTTTTCGAAGGAGAGTTCCAGGGTCTACTCCTGGTAGAAAAATGAATCTCTAGCACCTTGGCCTCACTACTTCAGTACACTGTTTCCTAATCCTTATGGTTCTCTTTACCCTCTAAACGGTAGTCTCATTCAATGTTGGTCTCCCTTAGTGACTTGTAGCGAGGTAACCATGGTATGCTTGCAATTTCTGCTTCTCCTCGTACTTATAGTAATTCACCATTACTGCACATTTCAGGAGTCCAAGGGCAGTCAGAGGATCCGGGTTCAATTTGCGTGAATCAGAGCAAATAACCACTGGTGTCCTAGGGTTTAATTTACTATTTGACCACAAATTGATCACCAAATGCTCTCTTTAGCCCTTGACTTCCAGGATAGTGAAGTTGAGCAGTCCAATGCTTACTCAGGATGATGTGAAGTTACAGTCTCAGATCTCAATCAGATAACTGTCAGTAAACACTGTCCAGCAGTACTTGCAGTTCTGAAAAAGAAAAGTATATTAATATTACTTTGCACACAATGTATACCAACAGACACAATAAACAGAGGGCATTCATTTATGACACTATTAGGGAAACCATCCACTGTAACTTTGGGACCCTTGCTAACCAAAAAGAAGATTGACCCTTGGCCCAGAGTCTGTAGCGTAAAAGCAACTTGCAGCCAAGTATTCCCCACAGGATGGTGCTCACAATCTACCCATAGCAGGCATGTATTCCCACCATGCTTGTTCAGGGTACAATGCCACTGTACAAGACTGCTGGTGCACAGTTTGTGAAGTCCTCCCTGCAGGAAGTTCCTGTTAGTGTTGCTGGTTAGAAGCTACAGTGCCATTCTGGGTGGTATGCATCGTATATGGCCCACTGAATGTGGGATGCAGTGTCAGTGCCTTGGCCCAGCTGCTTGATCATCAGTGCCCACAACCTGAGGTAAGTCACAGAAGCACAAGCATCAGACAGAAGCAGGAGTGCCAGAAGTCGCTGTGCTCATGATCCTAGAGATCTTTTTGCTTGGGCCTTCCTCTGGCCCGATCAAAAAACCTTCCACCAAAAGGAGTCAAAAGGCAACATCCAAATACAGCAGTGCATTTGATAGAGGAGGGTCGTTCACAAGTACAATACTTAGTACAAACATATCGGCGGTGGGGGGAGGGGGGAAGGAGCATGAGGTACAAATAATAGGCAGATTTACACGCAAGGATCAGGGGGAAAGAGTAGTGTACGGCTCAACAATTACAGGTGGTGTACAAATGTTTCCTCTATATTGGTTCCAAGGTCCCCAAATACTGTTCCATTTTCGAGGGCGGCCTCGAGCCAGATAGACAGTTTTTTCACGGAACATACACCAGTCCATACTTTCTTTCCACCCGTCCCTAGTAGGTGGCCTCGCATACCCCCACAGCTGAGCAGTATTCCGCTTTGCAATCATAATCCCAAGAGTAACCCATCAGGTTTGTGCAACGTTGAGGTCTGTGGGCTCCCAAATATTTAGAAAACATCTCCTAGCTTCTGGTAAGAGCCGCACACTTGTTACCTCATGCATTACATCATGTACCCCGTTCCAATACTCCACCATATCTCGACATTCCCACAGTATATGGAAAAACTTTCCCACCCTGCCACATCCACGCTTACACAAGCCATCTTCCGAGAACCCCATTGCAATCATATGGGGACTGGTGACATAGATCCTATGCAAAATTTTTAATTGGACGAGTCTCAATCTGGCCGGGATCGCAACTTCCTTAGGGGAAGATACTGCAGACTGCCAGTCTTCATCGTCTAGTTCAATACCCTCCTGCTTCCATTTAGTTCTTAATTCTGTCAAGAGGTCAACTCTGTGGTTTATCAATTTTTTATAAATGAGTGAGATGATCCTGTCTGGTAAATACCCATCTAATATTCGATCTTCAAATGGGGATGACTCTGGTATAACCTCCCCCTTAGGGGATATTGATTTCAGTGAATGCCGCACCTGCGCATAGCGAAAATATTCCGTACCATTCAAATCATATTCGGTTTGTAGTTCCATAAATGACTTCATTTTACCCTTCGCCCAAACATCGCCCACAGTAGAGATACCTATCAAGTTCCATTTGTCAAACCCTTTCGTGTTCCACAACCGACCTAGCCTTTCCGAACAAAATAACGGAGTAGCCAGAGTCAAACGATTCCTCCATCTCAATGAACAGGTAACATCATGCCATATACATACTGCTACTCTGGTCCGGCCCGTTAAACGTTTCTCCGCTGATCTAGTATAAAGTGCTCTGTTGTAATCACCACCAGGGGGTAGCCATCTATCCGATGCATAGCCTGGATCCGTATTAGACCCATAAGTGCCTTGATTTATAGCTCCCAAATGAGACGCCCAATAGTATCTTTTAATGTCAGGGAGGGCAATTCCCCCATCGTATCATGGGAGCATCAACTTAGCCAGTGCTATACGTGATCGACCGTCCCAAAGCAAACTACGCTGCAATCCCTCCACTTCCCGAAAGTAACTAGCCGGTACCACATCCATAGTGTTTTGAAGGGCGTAGAGGAACCGTGGCAAATACATCATTTTAAATAGGGCTGCGCGTCCTAACAGCGAAAGTGTGAGTTTCTTCCAGCCCGCAACATCACTTTTCAAGCGAGCCAGCGGAGGAAGAAGGTTCTTATCATGTCGAATTTCGGGATCGAGAGAAATGTAAATTCCAAGATATTTAAATCCGTCTCTAGCTCTCTGTATAGGACAGTTACGCAGCAGATTGAGGACCTCGCCGTATAACACGTAGAGATAGGATTTCATCCAATTTATTATCAATCCAGAGTTTCTACCATAGGAGGCTAAAACATCACAGACAACGTTAAGGGATTTCCTGGGGGAAGTCAAATAAAGCAGTATGTCATTGGCATATAAAGAAATTCGATCCTCAAATTGCGGGGACCAACGGATACCCTTTATCGAGGGCTCCAAGCAGATCCAAGCTGCCTGCGGCTCTAGTGCCAAGGAGAACAGAAGGGGAGATAGCGGACATTCCTGTCTAGTGCTCCGCCCAAGACAAAATGGCGCCGAGACCCGATTGTTTACAACAACCTGGGCGAGAGGTTCAGTATACAGGAGCTTCACCCAGCTAACAAACTCAAGACCAAAGCTGAACTTAGCCAAAACAGCCCACAGATATGGCCACTCTACCGTGTCAAAAGCCATCGTAGCGTCAAGTGAAGCTAGTACAGCTGGTTCTCGTAAGGTGTGCGCCCTAGCAAGAACTCCGTGCAATCTGCGCAGATTTAATGCCGTATTCCTATGAGGAATATAGGCAGACTGATCGGGATGCACCAGTTCACTAATAACCTTGACCAACCTATTGGACAACACTTTAGCCAATATCTTAGGCTCCGAATTAAGTAACGAAATCGGCCTGTATGACGCACAACAAGATCTATGCTTCCCATCCTTGGGTATAACCACTATCGAGGCCACTCTCTGATCTCGCGCTTCCAAAAACATATCTCCCAGAAACGGGGCAATCCTGTCTGGTCGAAGCTTATATAACTCGATCAGAAGACCATTGGGACCCGTTGCTTTCCCAGAATTCAGAGAGCGCACCGCCAAAGCTATCTCATCCACTGTAAGCTTACTATCCATGAAATCGCGGTCCTCTTCAGCCAAACAGGGAAGTTGAATTTCCCTAAGCAAATGGCACGAATCTGCCTCCGATCTATCCGAGACAGAGGTATACACATTACAGAAATAATCCGCAAAGCCCTCTACTATCCCTTGTGGATCAACTATACGATCACCCCCTGCATTTTCAATCTCCGGAACCACCCGATCTGCGCCATCTCTCCTGTCTAGCCAAGCAATCAGCTTACCCGCTTTATCACTTACATTGTATAGACGTCCCTGTTGTTCTCGACTTAGGGTCTTAGCACTATCAGTGACCAACGCTCTGTACTCTAGCTGTTTAAGCTGCAGAGCATGTAGTGTAGCACGAGTAATCTCCTGTTCCAGTTCCAATTCAATATTAGCTATATCCGATTCAATCCCCACTACCTCCTCCTCCTTCTGCTTTTTAACTCCTGAAATCAGGGATAAGGCTTGTCATCGGATCACTGTTTTAAAGGCCTCCCACAACGAGACCGACGAAGAGACCGAACCTTCATTTTCTTGGAAGTAGTGTCCATCGCCTTCAAGAGTTCCTTGCGAACCTTCTGATTACGTAAATACCAGGGATTTATAGGGGCGATCCTACCACTAGTGCCCAGGGTCATTTAAAATCTGAACAAAAGCAGCAAGTGATCTGAAATTCCTCGAGCAAGATGTTTCACCTCAGCAACATACGATGCCTGAGCAGCCGGTATTAAACTATAGTCAATACGCGAAAGACTACCATGAGCGCCGGAGTGAAAAGTAAACTGTCGCTGATTAGGATGGAACAATCTCCAGCTATCTATCAAGCCCAAAGCCTCTAGAAAATCAGGGAGCCATCTATGTGTCCGTCCCGTATCACGGGGCGGGGATCTATCCATAATGCCAGAGACTACCTCATTGAAATCTCCACCCAAAATCAGTAAGCCTCTTGGGAGATCTAAAACAAGTTTCCCCAGCTCAACATAGGTAATAGTTTGTAAACTCGGGGGGACATAAATCAAAACGAGGGAGAGAGTGTATTCCTCCCAACGTCCTGATACTGCTACATATCGACCCCGATCATCTGTGGTAACGGAGTCAACCACAAATGGAAGTGATTTCCTAAGGAGGATCCCAACACCCCTAGACCCCGAAGTAAATCCGGCATGTGCCACCCAGCGGTAGCTTTTTCTATGCATAGAATTGCAAGCATTCCCCACCAAATGAGTTTCCTGAAGTAGAAATACATCCGGAGAGTGTCTCTTAAGGAATTGTAGAACCACACTACGCTTAATTTTATCCCCCAGTCCATTCACGTTCTAACTCAATACTCTCAGTCCTCTACCCCATCATAAAGCATGAAAGAGACCCAACCCTCCTCCAGTTCCAACACCATCATGTAACAATTCTGGTATAAAGTACCTTGGAAAAACACAAAAAACACAAATACAAAACCAAAAAAGAACATTGCCCCCATCCCCCTAACAAACTAACAGGTACTTCACCCCCCACCCTGCACTCCTGCTCACGACTTTCCAGCCACCCCAACTCGCAGTGTGCCTTTCGCCCCAACATCTAAACTACACTACACAAAAGCTAAATATGAGGAGGAAAATGACCCACGGACAGCCGGGTAAACCTCCCATATTATTGTGGCAAAACATAATATTGTAAAAAGTAGAACCATAGTCCGCCCCCAAGTTTCAGAGTTTTAGTGGCAACAGTACTTATTCTTGGTCCTGTGACCCTCTTCTTCATCTCCACTCTGTCTGCGAGGATCATCTTGAGAAACTAGCGTGTTCAACCAGTCTGCCGCGACTTCGGGCTTATAAAAAAAATAGACCTTCTCGCCATGTTCGATTCTCAACTTGGCAGGGTACATCATCGCGTATTTGAGGCCCTTGTCGCAAAGCTTTCTTTAGACCCCCATGAAACTCATTCTCTGCTTTTGGACTGCTTGTGTGAAGTCTGGAAAAAAGCTAATGGATGAGTTCTCATATTGCAAAGGGCCTTTTGATCTAGAGGCCTGGAGGATCGCATCTCTGTCCCCAAAATTGAAGATTCTCGCTATCAAGGGTCGAGGTGGTACACCAACACAAGGTCTACCGCCGGAATTCCTATGCGCTCTTTCAACTGTAAAAAAGTTCCCAAGACCCTTGGGCAGGAGATGTTTTAGTACCAAGTCTTCAACAAAAAGGTCTGCGGACTGCCCTTCCACTTTTTCCGGTACACCAATAATACGGACATTGTTCCTCCGAGCCCGACCTTCAAACTCCTCCAGTCTACGGAGAGCCAGGTCATTCGAAGCCGTCAGATTCCGGACTTCTGTTTGCAAGTCTGTGACATCCGTCGTAAGACTGGCAGTATTTATGTCCAAAGACTTCACCCTTTCACTAGTTTTTGTGAGGTCAGTCCGAATCAAATTCACTTCATTGGAAACAGTGTCCAATTTATGTGTAAGAGTCTCCATCTTTAATCCGAGAGTGGACTTGACTCCATCAATGGCTGCCATAACATCTTGCAACGACAGCACTGTTTCCAGGACAGAGGTGTCCTTAAATCCTTCCTGAGATTTGCCCTGTCCACTCGGCGACCCCTTCGATTGGGCATACCGGTCCATATTATTAGATTGGGTATACCTTCCCCCTCTGACGGTTTTCGATTGTCTCTTTTCTCCCTCCAGCTTGGTCGCCATTGGAAGTCAATTCAATGCTCAACGTCTAGCTCAAGGGGAATAGTGACCAAAACTCCCAATCTCCAGAACAGCAACACGTCCTTGCTATGTCAGGGCGCTGCACAGTTGTCGCCGGTAAGGGTCTTGGACAATTTGGAGCGGACTTAGAAGCGTCTCAGGCGAAATCGAAAGTGAAACTCAGACGTGAAGTGGAGCCAGGCCAGTCACTTCCGGTGCCAGAGGCCGATGTTGTTGCATTACCATTCGGGTACAGTGCCAACGAAATCACCGAACATCCGAGGGGAACAGGCCTCAAACTTTGCGATCCTGTAACTCCAGTTTCCGGGGAACGTTCGAGACGTGGTTTGCAGCTTTCGAGTCTCCTTCGGTTCCTATACAAAATACAATCCACAGTAGTCAGGATAAATAACAGGATATATCCGGGGGGCTACGGGGGTCTCAGGAGCCCTAAGCTCACGTGGCCATCTTGGATGCGCGCGAAGCTTCTCCTCCACCAGTGACAATGTTGATCTTCTCTTGGCACTTGAGGTTTCTTCTTATTCTGACTGCAGATGGCAGTTGTAGTTTTGATAGTGCTTCCGGTACCTTTTTATGCTAGATGATGTGGGAGAATTGATATCCTGTTAACCTCAGCTTTAGGTGTTGATACTGCCTCTATTGGTAAGACATGTTTGGCCTCTAGGAGGTTGCTCATAGCACAGGTCTTCAGATATTGCCCCGTGTCCCAGTAGCAGTGTCAATTCAATAAGTCTTCTTATTTAGAATACCATCTTCTTCATGCACAGATACCTCCATTGCCCCTCAAGGACCGGCAATCCACACTCTCCCTTAAAATTGCCATGTTTTATATGAGAAAAACAATTTTTCATATATCAACTGAATCAACACTTCTTAAAAAAGAAAGACCAATTCATTGTTTATTTTTTTTCAAATCTAATTCCAGATAGATGGGTTTACAAGGCCCGATTCACAGAACTAACTTAAGACAAAATCCTAAACTTACTACCATTTTGGTATTCACAGAAGGCACTTACTCATTTTGGTATTCACTCCTAAACTGAGAAAAATCCTAACCTTAAGATTTTCGGTATTCACAGAAGGCATTTAGGAGCCCTAAAGTTAAGAGTCCTAACTTTACTACTCCTAAATTGAGAAAAGTCCTAGCTTTGAGACTTTCCGTATTCACAGAAGGCATTTAGGAGTCCTAAAGTTAGGAGTCCTAACTTTACTACTCCTAAACTGAGAAAATCCTAACTTTAAGCCTTTCAGTATTCACAGAAGGCATTTAGGAGTCCTAAAGTTAGGACTCCTAACTTCTGTGAATACCAAAATGAGTAAGTGCCTTCTGTGAATACCAACATGAGTAAGTGCCTTCTGTGAATACCAAAATGGCAGTAAGTTTAGGATTTTGTCTTAAGTTAGTTCTGTGAATCGGTCCCAAGATGATTAACTTAGGATCAGGGTACCAGTATAATGTATCAACCCCCAAATGAATTCAAAGACTGAGACTTAGGAAAAGAACTACGCAAATGCCAACAATAGTTGGGAAAATAGATAATAGTGATGGGCACAGCTCAACCAGTTTAATATACACTTAAACGTCAAATACATGCTGATCTTCGACTCCAACAAAAAAAATCTAGTTTGGTCTAAATTATAGTTCAACTAGATTGAATGAATGGATCAAAGTTTTGCATACAACCTGGTGTACACAGATTGACAATTACCTGATCCATATGCTTTCTGACTGTCTTGATTTGTCTATATTATGGAAAAGAGTATAATCTTTTGCTATAAGCAAAACACGTATTGAACTCAAATCTATTGAGACAGTTTTCGTGATTGCCATAAATAGTTACATTTTCTCTTCCAAATAAAATTGCTGTACACTAGTTGGCCTCCAAACCGAATTGTCATAGACAGATCCTGGAAAGATATTCTCTAGTTACAAGACAGCGAGTGAGTGAATTTCTGGGGTGGTATACAAAAGATCACTTTGAAGGAAATATTGCCATTAGAACAGGCAGGTTTTATTTCATATGAGTTTGCCTCTGATTATCTGACATGCTGATCAACTACTTTGTACACATTTTTACATCCGCCTTCCTAAAGCCTTATGGCTGATTTAGAGTTTGGCGGACTGGGTTACTCTGTCACCAATGTGACGGATATCTTACCCATGGTATTGCAAGTTTCATAGGATGTAATGACATTTTAATACGGCAGGAAGGATATTTATCACATTTGTTACAGAGCAACTCTGCCCATCAACCTCTATCTAAATAAGTTCCTTAGCAGTGGAGCATAACTTGGTTAGGAAAGAAAAAATAATACATATAACTTCAATGAAATACATGATCTGAAAGGCAGATTGCCATAAAGGGCCTCATGTTCTTGTGATCGCATGATGGAAGCATATCAATTGTTAAATTTTTAGAACGATCATACATGTTGTGAAAGTTACTATTTATATATTTATGGGTTTTGGCTCTGGAAAATATTTTATTATATATCCCCTGTCTCTGCAAACTCTCTTTTGTCTCAATCAGTATTCTAATGTGAATAACCTCTACTCTTTCGCCTAGCTTTTGTGTATGTAGACTTGATATAACAACATTGTATGATTTGCTAATCTCTCACAAACTTGTTAGCAAATACAAATGGGTGGACAGTGATCTAAGAAAGCAATGCCTTCGACAAAGTACCACAGCAAACTGAATACCTAAATAGAGAATGCCGCAATGTGATTACCAAGTTACAAATTGCAAATTCCATGTACAAATCAGTTACAGAATAGGCAATTTCCACGTGCAGTTTACCAGTCCAGAGACATTTTAAGGCATAGACAAAGTAGGCTTTGGCCCAGGGCCCCAGCCTTTCAGAGGGGCCCCTGGTTGATCTACACATTCTTGCCCTGATTACCTTGAATACGTTTTAAAGATAGATTGCTTTAAATGCCAATTTCTTTCATGTATTTTAATAGGGGTAATGTGTGGGAGTCTCTTACAGACATTTTGCTGAGAAATGTGTTTTTATTTCAACATTGTGCAGCATCCATACAAAAGTATCTTTTAGCTTGAAAAAGGACCTCAAATGTTAGAAATGGGAGGGGTTTGCAGAGATTGTTTGCAGGCATACCAGTGAGCTGCCACTGCGTTACAATATTGAAAACACACATCACTCTCCCTAAATATTAGATGCAAACCCATTTAGAATTTGGACAATGTGTGTGTGACCTGGCCAAAGAGGGAATGAAACAGCTGAAATTGGATCATAAACTCAATTCTGTTCCGAACAGGGACCTCCAAAATATGTTTTGCCCAGGGCGCCCAAAATCCTGAAGATGTCCCTGTTTACCACAACATGGAAGCAGCTGGCAACCATTTACAAAGTAAAAAAGGAGACCAAGAATGCAATATATCTTTTAAGAAAGGCAGTCCCCTATGAAATGATGAGGAGAATACAGACTTTTGGATACCACTAAGCAGAAAGAGTAGAAAGGACAGATAAATAAGCAGCATGTCACACTGAACAAAGTGAGGAGAAATTCTACGTGAAAAGCAGGTTGAGCAGGTGAGTTATATTATAGCCAATTGATGATCTTTACACAATGTTTCCTAAAAACACCCAGTGTAGTCACGCATAACCTACTAATGTGCACCTGCAGGTTTTGGGAAGTTACTAGGGCATTGTTACAGTGGAAGGCAACATTTCACACAATGTACTCTTCCGGTTGTCCGCACATTCCTAGAAGCCATTTTATCCAGTATATATGTTCAAATTGCATTCCCAAATACACCAAAGAACGTGCAGGGCACTATCCTGGCTGCATCCGCTATTACTTTATGTTGCACCATTATTCCCTGAATGACCTTTTTAGGAAGAGGAGAGCTTGGGGATTAGTGCATCTTAGGCACTGCACAACTCAGTACCCCTTGAACCTGATGTATTCCAACATTCAATCCATATATATAATTGTGTTATCTCTTGTAGGAGACAGTGCAAATGTCATTCAGCTATGGCTCCAAATAACATCCCCTTTCACCAAAGGAGGAGCGGTTCAACATTGCTCACAAAAACAAACAGGGTTGATTCAAAAAGTAAAATGTATCTGCAGAGATTTTGATACATGTATATTTCAGCCTATGCCTAGGCCTTTAAGAACATTGCATATGGTTTATTAACTTGTTTTAGGTCGGTTTTTGGACTAATTTCTTTGTTTTTTCATTCATTGTCCTCCATTCAATTTGGTGGATTGCCGACAGAAATTCTTTTGATCATTACTTGTGGAGTTCTCATCTGTGTTTAGATGAAAAAATTAAATCAGTCCAACCTCCAATCTGAATTTAAAATGGGATATTCTACCAGGAAGCAATGCACTACTGCCTCGCCACTCCACTCAGCACAGTTGAAACATTTTCCTGCCAGAACTTCTGCTTCAAATGCAGCACCACCCAGACCAATACCCCCACACTGCAGTACAGCAGTCTCTCAGTAAACACCCGCTTTCATGCTCCTCAACATCTGGTCTCTCAGAAAACACTCCATTGAAATCTGTAACCTCCTCAGTGACTGCACTCTAGACCTCCTCTTCCTGAAGGAAATATGGCTGAACCCAACATCTTCTATCGACAGGAGATGGACTTGCTATCATCTTCAAAAACAGGGACAAATATGCCACCTACATGGTTCAGGATACCACTTTCATGGAACCGCTAAACATGTGAAGGGTCATATCATAGATGGAGTGAGTTCCAATGACTCCAACATTAAGACCGCCCCTCCGATACCGTTAACCTGGTCAGACCACCATATGATTCCTTGTAACTTAGAAAAGATAGAAAGGGAGTGGGGGAAGGAATTTGCCAAAACAGGAATTCTGAAAAGACGATGGAGAAAGCTTAATGTAGAGGAGTGGGGGAACACACTAACAGGCACAGTCTCATTTCATTATAACAAACTAGCAAAGGTAGAAGAAGCTAATTCCAGATTGTAACATTGGATCACCCAGTGTCTGGATGGAGCTGCCCCAAAGTCCAAATCAAAGCCCAGGCCCAGAGAGGCCAGATGGCGCAACTACCAATTGTTAGAGCTGAAGAAAGACTGTAAGAGAACCAAAAGAAAGTGAAGGAAAAAATAATATCGTCACGTGAAAATTAAGTACAAAACTGCCATAAGAAATTACCACAACAATATAAAAAGTATGCAGGCCAAGTTCTTTGAAGAACTAAATCAGTCTGTCTCAGAACTACGCAAAGTAATTGTTTGAGGCAGTTAAGGCGCTTACTAATCCCAACCAGTACCCCCATCCCTTAGAGACATCTGAGGATAGGTGTAACAATCTAGCCTCCTTCTTTCTCTCAAAGGTAACTGACATCTATGGCACTTTTGGGGCAAGTAGGGAGACATTTATATCAATCAACATGTCCCATGTAGGATAGCTCTAATTCTGCTTTTCTTTAATTCCCCCAACTTGTCCCAATCGGACGTTTGTGAGATGGTTTGAGCTACCAAGGGATCCGCAAACAGCGAGGGATCACTAAGTATGGCCTGGCTAGGATACCTTAGTGAGTGTCCACCAAGGAGTATGAATGAATGTTCTGGTCCTGATGAATGCTGAGCTGACTTTAGGCTCTAAAGCAGAAACATGTTGACCATTTTTGTTTACTTGTCACTACTGTGAGGACTTATTGGTTCAAACTAACTCAACCAATCACCAGTCCATCCTTTTTTTCACCGTTTTTAATAGAGTCAGAGCTACCTTCTCAATAAAACGAATTGCTTGATGAGTAGCCTACACTCTTTTTAAAGCACGTTTCCCATCACTATTTCATGTTCCTTTCAAACTATCAGGGACCCAATGAAGACAACTGGCTACCAACTTTTAGTTGGGGCCTGAGGGTCCTTTTTCCACACTAAGCACGTGCACTCTATTTCTTTACTAATTGGGAATCTATAGTCGGTGTAAACCTCTACACTGACTACCTGCACATCTGACTTCGCGTTCTCTTTTCTTGATGTCTGTTTCCTTTGTTTGACACTCTTATGTTGATTGATATAAATTTATCTGTAAGGGGTAAAAGAGTGGTCCTAGAAACCCTTTCTCTCCTGTTGTTTCAATTGAGTCAGCAGCGTGCAGCTGCGAGAGTTTGTTTTTAATTTTAATTTTGCTCATTGGATGATACAAAATTTCCTTTGAAAGTGCATCGTCTACACCCTAAGAATGGAGGCATCGGGTCTGTCGTTTACCAGAGAGGAGGCAGATGCCATACTTAGTGATCCCTCGCTGTTTGCGGATCCCTTGGTAGCTCAAACCATCTCACAAACGTCCGATTGGGACAAGTTGGGGGAATTAAAGAAAAGCAGAATTAGAGCTATCCTACATGGGACAATGATGAAGGAATACCTCACGAATAAAATGGCCCCAAAGGGTCTACTGGTTTCCAATGCCCCACGAATATTTCTAGAGGACAGCGTGTTCAGGAAAGAATGGGCCCAAATTGCTTGGCATTGTACGCATGATTGGGCTCTCCTAATCATAAAAACAGCAATGCGTCTGTCAGAAGCCCTACTGATTGACATACAGGCCACAGAAACTCATATCAAGACAATGATTACAGGCTTTAAAAAGAAACTAGAGGAGTTTAATAAAGAACTCAATGAATACAAAGAAAACCTTGCACAATCTAAAATTACTAAGTTCCAGAAAGATCTAAAAAGGTGGTCCTTTGATAAAACCTACCCATATGCCAGCGAAGATTACACTCCGCCAGACCGTACCAACCATGATCTTAACACCACGGATGATTCAGATTCCAGTAACTCAAGCAGTGGCAGTAGAGGGAATAGACCATGCGGTAGGGGGAGAGGGAGGCAACACCAAAACCAATATAATCCACATTGGTTCCCCCATCCACACCAGGGACAGGGTGCTTATCAACCTAACCCCTTCAACCAACCGCCGTTCCCACCTCAATTTGGCTGGAACCCACATTTTGTTCCCCCCCACCACAACATTTTCAGCAAAACATGTACCAACAACCTTTTTTAGGGTTTGGCCGGAGAGGCAGGGGGAAGAGGAGAACAGGGAACCAAGTACACTGGGGGCCAACGGAATCCGTAGGGGACAACACGCTGAGCAAAACACAGGAACAGAGAGCTGGCCCGAGCAACCCAAAAGTTTAATAACAAACTTATCGAACACTACTCTGACCCCTGATGAAATCTCTGTCTTAGAAAGGGGCCTAGGTTTTATACCTACCCCCGTCTGGACCGCTTTAAACTAAAATGTGAACTTGGTGAGTTCTTCAGAAAACTCAGGTTAAAGACCTTTTTTGAACAACAAGAACATACCACCCAAGCACCCTCTAGTGACACCACTTTCAAAATAAAATCAAACTTTAATCCACCTACTCATCTGATACCAGCAGATATTATAGCGTTTGAACAAGCTGTGTCCCTCGAGGTTGAGGCTCTGACAGAGCCGACCCCTTTCAAGAACCTAACAGCAGGGGAATACAAAGCTATACAAAGCTTACAGAAGAATACAGAGATTGTAATCAAGAGTGCGGACAAGGGGGGTGGTATTGTCATCCAGGATGCCATTGCCTATGACAATGAATGTAAACGTCTCCTGGGTGACACTAATAGCTATACCATCCTTCAACAAGACCCCTCTCCTTTTCTAAAGGATGACATTTTGGATTTAGAAGCTGACTTTTTGACTAGTTCAGAAGAGAAAATACCCTACTTTTACACCCTCCCGAAAACCCATAAAAATCGGGTTCCACCTCCGGGAAGACCCATTGTGTCTGGGATTGGCTCCCAGTTGGAGCCACTCTCCAAGTATTGTGATTTCTTCTTCAAACCCTTGGTACAATCCACCAGTACCTATATCAAGGACACTAAAAGTCTCTTTTCCATGCTGCTAACTGTACAACTACCAGAAGAACCATGTTATTTGGTCTCCCTAGACATCGAAAGTCTATATACATGCATCCCGCAGGATGCAACTTTGAAGGTCCTTGCAGATGTACTGGAACAGACGACATGGGCATATAACACCTCCAAGACTTTCATCATTGATTGTGCTTTTTTAGCACTTAAACACAATTTTTTCCAGTACCGAGACACCATCTATTTACAAAAGACTGGCACTTCAATGGGCAGTACTTTTGCCCCCAGCATTGCGGGGTTGTACGTTTACAACTTTGAGAAGACACATATCCTGACCGCTAACAACCCTTACACTCTCAATGTTATCCTGTGGCAGAGGTACATTGATGATGTGCTTTTAATTTGGAATGGATCCGAAGAAAGTCTTCTAGCGTTCTTTGACTGGGTGAACACCTGTGACCCCCACCTCAGATTCACTCACCAATACAATCCTGAATCCATTGTCTTCTTAGATGTGACCCTTACTAGAGTAGGTAACCAACTTGTAAGCAAAACTTATTACAAACCCACTAGTACCAACAACCTTCTCCATTTCACAAGTTTTCACCCACGCCCCTTAAGGGAAAACCTTCCTTTTGGCCAATATCTACGTATACGTAGAAATTGTAGTAGCCTCAGAGATTTTAACATCCAGGCTGATGATCTTACTGTGAAGTTATCACAGAGGGGTTATCCCAAGAAAATACTACAAAGAAGCCGTAAGAGGGCGAGGAACAACAATAGGGAGGCCCTTTTGGAAGATCAAGAAAAAGAGACAGAAACTGAGGTCCCATTAACGTGTGTGACAACCTACAGCAATATCTCCAACGCTGTTAGTCGCTGTATTGGCAGACAATGGAGAATACTGACAAGCAATGGCCGCTACTGGCAAAAACCGTTATTCTCCTATAAGAGAGAAAGAAGCTTGCATGATGCCCTTGTACACACTCGCCCCAGAATTGACCAGACCATACACCATCAATCTGTTCTCAATGCCTGGGGCTCACCACCTGTCATAGGTCATTTCCCTTGCGGTGGATGCAGTGTGTGCCATCTTACCACCACTACCAAAGTCTTGCACCTGGAAGAAGGAAAAGAATGGCAATTGAGAGGTCATACCAACTGTAATTCAAGTAACGTCATCTATTTGATTACATGTCCCTGCAATTTGAGGTACGTGGGAATGACCACCAGGAGGATAAAGACACGTATTGGGGAACACCGCAGTAATGTTAGATGTGGCAGGAATACTACTAAATTAACTACCCATTTTTTGGAAAATGGACATGGCCCCAATGATGTGAAATGGGTGATAATAGAGCAAATCAATTCAAACAATGAAGGCACTCTTTTTGAAAAGGAGCAAAGGTGGATATATCGCCTTTCCACACACCTCCATGGTCTTAATGACGAGATTCCGTGGGGGTCGGTAATGCGGAGATAACTGTACCATTAATCGTTTTAGACTCTGTTGATTTCTTTTATAGTGGTTCCACTCTGACATAATAGGAACAGAGTTCATACGTATTCTTCCCCTCAACAGGCTATCTTTTAGCTTCGTTTTCTATCAGTTTCTATTCAACACAAGGCTGATTTATGTAACCGATTACATTATACATTATAGGGGTTAGGTTGATAATATCACTAACTGCCTGTCAACTAAAATACTCTGTCTGGTACGCTTTTTTTATATACCTGTGTCCCGCCAGCACTTTGATGAAATAAGCCTTTTTCGTAAATTTAACACCAATAACACAATCTCGAGTGAAGTTCCATTCACTAATAGCAAGGGGCTTATCTCGGTCTATCACGCCGAGAGCCTATGACCCTGGCACAGTTAGTACAAAAACAGTGAGGCTCCTTTAAGTGAAATCTGGAGTTGTAGGATCACGTGACCGCTAGTCACGCGGGCCGCGCCCTCCCCGTACTTCCGCCTTCCCATTCCAAATAAACCTGCCGCCGCCTTGCTTCTAGGATGTATCGGGCGGCGGACGTGGCTGAAGCAGGTTCACAGGCGGGGAGTCGCTTAGGATCTAGTGAGTTTCCTAGCATTTCTTTAATCACCGCAAGCAATCATTGTGCCCTTACCTACGCGCAGGCAGAGGGGATACATATTGTGACAATCTCCCTGTCTTTTGCTATCAGATTGACCGAGCGTGAAGGTTTCCCCCTGCCGCTAGCCCATGATGTTCGAAAACTGACTATTTCAAGTGAGTTGGCCCCTCTCTGGCACAACATGCTATCTGATTTCTCCCTGCTCGAGGGGTGTATTTGCATTAAAAAAAACTCCAATTTCTTGTTGGTTTTATATTTTGACGAGCACTTTCTGAGATTGAGTATCTATCCTTCAAGTAACATGCATAAACAATGTTTTTTACATGTTTTTGATAGGCTGATAAACAGTGAACACTGGTTTGTGAACTCAAAAAATGAGAAAGCCTTCTTTGCTTCTGGTCATTGTATCCTTAATTTTAACCATAACAGAATAATTCTCTGTATTAATTCTATAATTTGGAATACACGTGCATGGTAGTTTAGACAAATTAACTTAATATTGGGATATGCATAACAGCTACATACAAAACAGATTTGTTTGTTTCCTTTATATTTCAGATTTTTTGTCTCCCTTAATGAGGCGGGACCTCTGGATATTATTCTCCATAGGAACTCTTACTAAATCAGGTTGTATTAGTCCCCTTTTTTTCCTTTTTCTACACCTTAGGCTAGGATACCTTAGTGAGTGTCCACCAAGGAGTATGAATGAATGTTCTGGTCCTGATAAATGCTGAGCTGACTTTAGGCTCTAAAGCAGAAACATGTTGACCATTTTTGTTTACTTGTCACTACTGTGAGGACTTATTGGTTCAAACTAACTCAACCAATCACTAGTCCATCCTTTTTTTCACCGTTTTTAATAGAGTCAGAGCTACCTTCTCAATAAAACGAATTGCTTGATGAGTAGCCTACACTACAGGGACGAACATTACAAGTCTTGGAGAACACAACCTTCTCGAAGACAATGTCTATGAGTTGTGAGGTTCCACAGGGCTCCTCGCTGAGCCTGACAATTTTTAATGTGTATATTGAGGCACTGGAGGAGATTGTCCAAGAGTTTGACATCTTTATGACCTCCTATGTGGACAACACCCAATTGGTGATCTCCCTGGATCCCAAAAATAGTAGGGACTCCGAAATACTAGTGCCTTGTATGGGAATAATTAAAGAGTGGATGACTAAAAGCTGCTTAAAGCTAAACGGAGACAAAACCGAGCTATTGGTTCTCAGGAACAAACAAATCCCCAGGTATCCCATGAGCTTGCCAGGTTCTCTAGTTAACCCCCCTGTACCCAAATAATCTATAAAAAATCTGGGTTTCTGGCTAGTTAAAGATCTTTCTATGGCAACTCAAGCCAAAAGAGTTGCAGCGACCTGTCTCTGAACGATCTTAGAATGAATTCTTATGCAGCACAGGAAGACAGTAGTCCACTCTCTGGTCACCTCGCGGCTGGATTATGGAAATGTGCTATTCCTGGGTGCTCCAAAATATGTGACCGACCAATTACAGGTGGTCCAGACTGCGACAGCAAGACTACTGTGCAATGTCCTGCTCGAGAATCAGTGAAAACATACTTAAAAGGTCTTCATTGGCTTCCAGTGGAAGCCAGAGTCAAATTCAAGGTGCTAGTCCTAGCGCACAGGGCCCTACACAACAAAGGGCCAAGGAAAATAAAGAGTCTTTTATCCCTTTACACTCCTAACAGACACTTGAGATCAGGTTCAGAAGGATTCCTAAAACCAACCAGGGCCTTAAGGGAGAGGTGGGCAGGAAGATCTTTCTCCCACCAAGTCTCCAAACTCAGGAACTCCCTGCCACGCGAGCTTCAGATGATGGACAAACAACCACAGTTCCGTAAAACATTTAAAACATGGTTATTTAAACAACATCTCTAGGACCTCCGAGTACCACCCAACTAGCTGTCTCTTATCGCTGGGAAGCCTTAGGGCAGCCATGCACTTTATAAATCCACAATAACAATAATAACCTTCAGCCCCCAATCAAACAACAGCTTCATACTGAAAGGCAAACAGGTCTAATAACTACCAGGACACTGAGCAAACTTCAGCAACCTCCTCTCAAACTTCATCGCCCCATCATTCTCAAATCCAAGGACTTAATTCTACTCAGCCACCTCAATCTCCACTTTGAAGACCTCACCAACCTTACCCAACCTCCTTGAGAGCTTGCAATACAACAGACTCTCCCAGATCATCATAGACCCCCCAACACACATCACAGGCCACAGCCTTGACCCTGTATTCACAGCCAGGAAGAACATTGAAAACATCTCTGCCTCACCGCCCACCTGGGCTGACCACTCCACTCCATCACAAACTTCTATATAACTGAACCACAAGCCAAAGTGCCCATCACAAACCCACTCAGCCAGAACTGGAACGAAAAAAATGGAAGCCATCTGGTACAGTGCCCTCAAAACATACTAACCCAACGCCACTGGCAACCTAGACAAGGATATCACCAAATTCAATCAGTGGATCAAAACCTGTGTAGATGCACTCACACTGATGAATACCAACAAACATTGCGAAACCAACAGACATGTTACCTGGTATACAGACGAACGACAAAAAATCCAAAAGATACTGAAAGCAGCTGGAAAGGAGGTTCAAACATAAAGCCAACACTAGATCTCCCTACAAGGCCGTATTTAGGCACTATCACAATCTCCTAAGAGAAACCAAGAGAAGACCCCTCACTGAACAGATTGAGGCCAGCTCCCACAAATGCAAAGAGATCTTTGCTACATCATGGAGTCCACCACCCTAAAGGCCACCGTTAACTCAATCACTCCCTTCCAGTAAATCTGTGATAACCTCTCCAAACTCTTCCACAGCAAAATAAAAAATAAATCAATTATAACTTCAAGAAATAACCAAACCCATAGGACTGCATCCCTAAGTTGCCCATCGCCAACCACGACAACCTTTGTAACTGTCTGAAAAACTCTCACCAAAGAGGAAACCACTGCAATCAAACAAACAATCCATTCCAGGGTCTCAACAAACCTGTGCCCCCATCATATTCACAACATGGGAAGATCTCTAGTCAGGATAATCCTTAAGCACATCATCAACACCTCCAACAAATCCGCCACCTGGACAGAAGACTAGAAACACGCAGCAGTCACTACCCTCCTCAAGAAACTGTCAGCTGACTCTAGCTAACTGAGCAACTTCTGCCCTATTTCCATACTGCCGTAGCTGGCCAAAATATTAGAGAAGACAATTAACTGGGACTCACAAACCACGTGAAATGCCACATCCTACTTGACTACACCCAGTCTGGCTTTCAAAGCAACCACAGCACTGATACAGAACTCATTGTAGCCAAGGATGAGACTCACAGCTGTTGGAAATTACCCTTTCAGCAGGGTCACCCCTAAACTTTTGGCCTTCCTCCTCCCCTTTTTGCTAAATTTGTTTTTGTTGGCTTTTGGACTCTGTGCACCTTACCACTGCTAACAAGTGCTTAAGTGCATGTGCTCTTAGCTTTAAACTTTGAAACATTGGATTAACCACAATAAGCATATTTAAAATACTTGTGAGTCCCTAGTAGAACACACTACATGTGCCCAGGGCTGTGAATTAAATGCTACTTGTAGGCCTGCAGCATTCATTGTGCCACCCATGTAAATAGCCCTTTAAACATGTCTCAGGCCTGTGGGTGCAGTTTTAAACTGCCAGATCGACCTGACATGTTAATCCTCTTTCAAGGTTCAAACATTTGTTTTTAATAAATATAAGTCACCCCTAATGTAGGCCCTGGACAGCACAAGGGCAGGGAACAGTGTATTACAAAAGTAGGACATGTACTTTTAAATTTTACATTTTCTAGCAGTGACACTCTTACATTCCATTTTAGGTCGAACTGGCGTTAGAGTGCGAAGCGCTCCCGCCAGCGAGTTCTATAGTCACCATGTTAACTGGCGAGGGAGATAGAGCTGTGCACGAGCCGCTACTGGCCTGTGCATGAGTCGATTCAGCTCTGTGAACGCGCACGTCTCTGGAAGACGTGCTGCGCCCGAGCCGCCTCCCGCTTGTTCTTCTTTTGCCTGCACAGTGCTTGTTCTTACTGGTTCCACACGCAATAGTGGTTGGAATCTGGCTTTCCTCACTGTACACAAGCCGGGCAATGCTGCTTCCTTCCCAGATGTAACAGTTGGAGGTGGGTAATATCATGGCCACAGTCCAGGCTGACTCTTGTTCCTGCATGCCTCCCGACTTACCTCCGATTAGCCTGAGGCTAGAGGATGCCCACTCTGCTCGAGTCTGCGGTGAGTGACTTTTGGCGCTGGCGTCGCTGGTTTCTAAACAAGCTTTGTTTTCCTGAATGAACGCGCCTCTATGTCTAAGATGACAGGCGTTAGGCTATTACATTGTTATGACTATATTTAGGTCTATTTCAAGTGGAAAACGCCCCATTATGTTCACAGCGCACCTGTACTTCATCACGGAAAGACTATTCACATGATTACACATCACTGCTGGCAAATAAGTTGAGCTCACGAATGAACGTCTGCTCACTCAGGGTATTGATTAAATGTGAATATTGTAATTCTTAACAGACCGACGTTATTCTGTATGTTGAACTCTGCTATTTACCAATATATTTACTTCCCTGATTCGGCGAATCCATGTGTATTGTAAACAAACATGCATACAATAACACGTAGATTAGGACTTTATTTTTAAAGCACATGTGCATTTGTAAACTCAGCAGGAACGTTTACCATTACTCCTGCTTACTCTACCTCACAATATACGTAAACACACCCCCTGAGTCAGTACAGAACCGTAGCCCTGCAGTGTACCTTAGTCACCCGTGGCTCTGTTTTTTCCCTCAGTTTGAGACTGGTTGTGAGGGGACGGAATAATGTGATGCAAAACAGTGTTCTTCAAAATAGCAACATGGAAATTAGGTTGAAGGTACACGTAGTCCCTGGGCCCTAGCAGCCTGCAGTAGGCTTCCTCTACAGCCCTTCAGCTCATGCTCCCTCCAGAACACATGAAACCCATCTCTAAGAAGGCATTGTGGTGTTTTCAAATAGAAAGTGAAGTAGCAGTCGTCCTTTCACTGTGTATGTGCACCTGAATAATAATTAGCATTTTTACCTTCCAACATCATTGTTAAATAAAACTCAGCAGAGCACTACATACATAAAAACGTATACACTCCAGTGTTGTACAGGGCAGCTCTTCAAGTCACCAACAATTGGGAAGAGATGGATTTAACATCACAAGTTATGGTGAAGTCGGAATTTTAATTGGATTTCTGAAAATGCTAGTTTAAGAAAGTTCGCATTTTCTTACTTTAGCCATATGATATCTTCTGCCTGTCCCTGAATACATGTGGGTGACAGCTGGGCTTTGTGCCTTCCCTCTAGACAGCCACATTCAAAGGGAGCTTAGGTGTGACTGATGGGCAATCCACATCCTTATTGGCCATCCTGGCCAGGATGGGATGGAAATGCTGACACTTACACCTGACTAGGCGGTGTCCTGTCCCCACTCAAAGGGCTGCATAACCCCCTGTAAAGAGTGTAGAGCAAGGACAGAAAGGGCATGGACTCTGTGCACTTGAATGGTGTCTCTTTGAAGTCTCTCACACTTCAAAGTCTCAACTGTGTTAAGTGCTGGACCCCTGACATCACCAATTCAGTGCAATTCTACACCTGTGGATACTATGCCAGGAAGATCTGCTGTGCTGCTGAAAGGACTGCCACTCTGCTGGACTGCTACTCTGCCATACTGACCTGCTGCACTCCTTGCCTGGGAAGGAAGTCTGTATCTGCATCTCTACAACCAAGAACCACATTGGCTCCAGGGGCTTGGCTTGCTGCCTTGCCTCCTGTTCCGGAGTCTCTGGAACATGAAAGAGTTCCAACTCACCTGCTAGAGCACCTGGACTCTGCCATCTGAGAGGGTTGCCCTGACAAGTGGTACCAATCCGGTCCTAGACCCTTTGAAGTGGGTATATATTGCTGCTCCATTCAAAATCCACACATGGACGCAGTTGTGCCGCTTGGAACCGGCACAGCTCCAGTGACGACGATGTTAATATTGATAAAATCAATACCAATGTTTATAATGATACACTCACATAAAAGAAGAAAATCGCAATTCTAAAATCAAATTCGTCCAACGTAATCTCGCCATCAACCCCAACTCAGAAGTCATCATCATAATTTCTTTATTCGATTAATACAAGTTAATACTAAAAGTATGTATACATCACTGTTAAAAATGTTAATAGAAGCAATTCATCAGTATCAGTCAATAAGTGATTTTCTGGATTTGAGACACATACATAAAAAAGAGGCAACACTGTAACAGGTTAATGGATCAGGCAGCATACGGAAAAAATACAGAGCCACACGACATTGTCTAAAATTGTGCTTACGTAAAAGTGGAATTAAAAACCTTTTCCTTTGGTTACAATAACATTTACAGAAAAAAAGATGTGTAAATCGGACTGTCGTGAAGTGTCATCACATGGGCAACAAGGGAGGTCGTTCGAAGAAAAGATATCAGCAGGGTGGCCCAACATGCAAGGGTTATAATTGAGCTGAAACCATAGCAAAATAAACCTATGCCGTGGGATTGTTACAAAGTCCAGACAGGGGGATATTCCCTCAATCTGCAATGACCCTTCAATATATTCTCTAACTATACGTTTATTACGCTGTACATTCAAATTCCCTTCTTTAGCAACGATCATAAAACAGGACTTTAGGACTTGTTTCGAGAGAGTGCCACATTTTTCCGGCGATTCAAACAAGCTACCTAAATCAAGAGTGTATAAAGTATCTTTCACATACATTAGCCATAATATGTTCTCCTTGTACCCAAGGGATAGGCAATCCTGTATTATTTGTTGGGTCAATAACATTGTGTCTCTATGCCAAACTGAGTGCCATAAGAGGATGGGTTATTTAACAACAAGGGGTGGTGATGGACAGAGTTTCTGAATTAAGCAGAATACTCTGGTGAAGAATTGGCTTGGTAGTTTGGTCTGCCCTGTTCCCATAATGCACTGGGCCAGGGACAGACTAATTTGCATATAGCCAGGTTCTGAGCTGGGATGGTGCAGTGAGCTAAATAACGGTGATGGATCAAGCCCTGATCTTTGGACTGGGTAAGAGTGGTCTGCTTAATTCAGACACTCTGTTCATCACCACCCCCTTTTCTGAATCATAAGAGGATGGGAGCAACATGTATCCAATCAGTTATATAAGGGATGCTTTGTTCTTCATGTAAATTAAAACTGGGACAACCGGTGGGGAGACTCGTCCTTGATTTCCAAAACAAATCCTCTATTTGTTTGGATCCTCTTTGCGCCAGCAAGGTCCCACACCCCTGCACCATACGTGGCTACTGCTCTTGATTTAGCCCCATAGACCTTTCTTAAAATGTCTGAGTTTATTTGAGAACGAACGCATAGCATAAGTGCTCTTTTCTAACATAATCCCACGGTTCTCTACCATACTCCTCCAAGATGCCTTATAATCAAAAGCGATTCCAAGGTATGGGAAAGACTCAGTCTGTGCCACTTTACGATTTGAGATAAAAAAGGATGGTGGTTTACTCAATTTTTGCACTGCAATTAAAACAAATAACTTGGATTAATTTGTACGGAGATCCAAACCTTTCATAAAATTGACATAAGTGTTTAATATTGTCTGAAGGGATCTTCCCGTTCGAGCAATTAAAACTGCATCATCTGCATATAATAAAATTGGGATGGGCAACTTCCTTATTCTGGGCACATCTATTGCTGTTTCTAGTAGTATACAGCGAAAATAAAAAAAGGTGCGAGAACGCACCCTTGGCATACTCCTCTTGTTACTGGAAACCACCTAGTGCATTCTCCCTGGGACCCGTACCTAACACATGCTTCAGCCCGTGAATACAATTGTCTAATAAAGGTAATCACTGCCTGGTCTACCCCCATTTCCCTCATCATTCTCCAAAGCTGTGGGTGAGATACACAATCAAAGGCCGCACTGAGGTCCATAAAGGCCAGGTATAAATTGCCTTGCTTCGCATGAGTATACTTTTCGATAGGAAGGCTAAATTCAGGCCTTTATCTTGTGTGCCTCTCCTTTTTTGAAACCCAAATTGTGCAGGGATCAGAATATTATTTGTCAATGCCCATGTCTCCAATCTATTTAATAGCTCAGAAGTACATGGTCAGCCAGGCTCTGATTGACAGTTCACAGTTGGGTGGCAAGTAGCTGGCAGAAAACACGTGAACAAGAAACTCAGTTCAATCCCCCAGATAAGTGCAGCAACACCACAATGGCTCAGGGAGATTGGCCCCAACACAGCACACATGGCTGGAGGGATGTGCACATTCCCAAAACACCATAAATTCAGATGCCACATGAAGTTAGGAACACAAAGCTAATCAGGACACAGAACACACAGTTCAAGCAATGATGATGCACCACTCATGCCGGACATCTGAACATGGTACCCACTGGCTGACATTGTGTCCACGCAAGATTGAGTCCCACCTGAATTTGTTATCTGGGGTCCTAATTATGACTCCACAGAGATGCCCGCAAAGCCCAGGTGATTTTGGACTTACCTGCCCTGCTTGGACAGACCCGGGGGGTCTGTTACAGTCGCCGCATCTGCCACCACCCAGTTTTCGAACAGTCCTGTTGGGGGCTGCAACAACCCCTGGACCTTTCAGCCTTTTAGTGGAGGGGAGGGGACTACAACTCCCATCGTCCCTCTCCCCTCGCCTAACGCCCGCCATCGCGTCACAGTTGAAGCATCAGGTGGCGCTGTAAAACCACTCGCGGGCTCCCGCAGCGTGGTATGCCCGCAAAGCCCAGGTGATTTTGGACTTACCTGCCCTGCTAGAACAGACCCGGGGGGGTCTGCTACAGTCGCCGCTTCTGCCGCCAGCCAGTCTTCCAACAGTCCTGGTGGGGGCTGCAACAACTTCTGGACCTTGCAGCCATAGAGTGGAGGAGACTACAAATCCCATCGTCTCTCTCGCGCAGCCTCGCGCCTGCCATCGCGTCACAGTTGAAGCACCAGGCGGCGCTTTAAAACCACTCGAGGGCTCCCGCGGTGCGGGACGCAAGCGGGCGGGCCCGTCTGCGCCCGTAGTAGCCAGGAGGAGGCAGGGCTGGGCCACCTCCTTTTCATCTGACTTTATCCATCCTGGAGGACTAGAGGTCTTGGTCAGTGACGTTTTTGTTCTACTGTCAGTGAATTCTGAATAATAATTTAAACGCCAGACATCCCCTTTCTTAGTATACGTTTGTAGGCCACGAGGGGGGGCTGTATTAGAATTGTTTTTATATTTTTTAATTTCAGATTTATTATACTGATAGTCACAAAACGAAAACTCACATGGCAAAGGGGAGGGGGGGGGGGGTAGAGGGCACGCTGGATGCCTTCCTAACTAGGGCCGAATTGGTGCTTCAACACAAAATCCAGCTTACCGAAAAGCGATTGTTTCTGGGATCATGTATGGAGCAAATAAGATCCTCTTTGGGGGCAATAAGAATGGCTAAATCACCTGTGGCAGTTACACACTCCACAGACAAGGTCCAAATTATTTTTCCCAAAAATTATAATCGGAAGTACTTTATGATACCCACAGAAGTGTATAAAAACGTGTTCAGATTGATTTTACTTTGGGACAGTACTCAGACCCGCTTTTCTAACTGTGCTCCCAGCCAAAGTGTTTAATTAAACAACCTATTCCTGTTTTGCCAAACCCTCATCTTTTGTCTTTTCAAGGTAAATTCATATTCAAGCAACAATGACGCATTGCCATTTCTGTCAGGATCAGGGAAATTGCATCGCCAAATGCACGACACATCTCCTCCAGTTATTATTATTATTATTTTAAGAATTTATAAAGCGCAGACTGTCGCCATTTCAGGCATCCTGGCGCTGACAGAGTCTGAGGAGGGTTGGGGGGTGAAACAGAAAAGGACGTGAAACAGAAAAAGGACGTGGGCTAGCCCGGGAAGAGCCACGTTTTGACCTTTTTTCTAAAAGGTAGGAGTTCATCGATCTGTCTGATCTCGGTGGGAAGGGAGTTCCAGAGCCTGGCGGCGGTAACCTCAAAAGATCTACCTCCAGATCTGACCTTCTTAAATCTGGGGATGACTGCCAATTTGGCATCCGAGGAGCGGAGTTGTCTGGTTGGGGCGTACCACACAAATTTGGCTTGTAGGGGGGCTGGGCCGCAGCCGTGAAGGGCCCTAAAAACAATGCAGAGGGCCTTGAATTGCACTCTCTGTCTAAGAGGTAGCCAGTGCAATTGTGCCAATGCGGATGCTCCATGGGATCGCCTCGGGAGCCCCAGAGCCAGTTTTGCAGCCGCAGATTGGACTCTTTGGAGCCTATCTAATAGAGACTCCGGGGCCCCGAGCAGGAGGGCATTGCAGTAGTCCAGACTGCTCAGGATTGTACATCTCACTACTTGGGCACGAGCCTGGCTTGGTAGGAGGGGCAGCACCTTCCTTAGAGAGCGCAAAATGGCGTAGCAACAGGCAGAGGTTTTCTGAACATGGGTCTCCATGCTGAGCTTGTGGTCAAGCATGACCCCTAAGTTGCGGACAGAGTCTGCTGGTTGTACATTGGCCGCTGTCTCCGGGGGCCAGAAATTGCTAGGGAACGGCCGGGGGATCCTCGAGCCACTATTAAACAGCACTTCGGTTTTCCCGGCTTTGAATTGGAGTGAATTATTCTTCAGCCACCTTGATGTCTCCCGCAGGCAGTTGTGTAGGATCTCAATGGAGATAGAGTCCTCTCCTTCCAGGGAGAGGATCATCTGCGTGTCATCGGCGTAATTAATGGTTTTGATACCGAAGCTTTTGATCAGGAGAATAAGTGGCCTAAGGTAAATATTAAAGAGTATTGGGCTAATGGCCGAGCCCTGTGGGACTCCGTACGTTACCGGAGAGAAAACAGATTGGAAAGGAGGTAGAGAAACAGCTTGCTGCCTGTCCAGCAAAAAGGAGTGGAACCAGTGCAGGGCCGTATCCCTCACTCCTGCCTCCCATAGGCGTCTCAGTAGGATCTTGTGATTCACCGTGTCAAAGGCGGCAGACATGTTGAGCAGTATCAGATATGATGCCTGGCTTCTGTCTGCTCGCCTTTGAAGTTCGTTCATGGCGATAATAAGGGCAGTTTCAGTTCCAACCGAATTGGTCCCCATCCAGCAGTAGATGGTGTTCTAGGTGGTTAGACAGGGTGTTACTAACCACCCGTTCCACTATCTTGGCAGGGAACGGCAACAGTGAGATGGGCCTGTAACTCTTTGAGCAGTCCGGGTCCAGGGAGGGTTTCTTCAGTAAAGGAGAGACTAGCGCTCGTTTCCAGTGAGCAGGGACAGTGCCAGTCAGCAGGGATTGCTGACAAATAAGATGGAGAGGAGGGAAGAGTTCTGCTTCGAATTCTTTCCAGATTTTAGGGGGTACTGAGTCCAGTGGAGACCCAGACACGATCCCTCTAGCTACCTTAGTGAAGAGTTCGAGAGTTAGCGGTGACCACCTGCAAAGGAGTTCTTCTGGAGGCAACGCTAAGTTAGGCACTTGATTCTCCGGCGTAGCAATGTGCAAGGAGAGGGGATTTCCAGCAACCAAAGGAGAATCCAGATCTTTAAGGATAAGTTCAATTTTCTCCTTGAAGAATAGGGCCAAGTTGTCACAGAAGTCTTGGGACGGGACGATCGCATTTTTACAGGAATCCGTATTAGTGACGCTATTTAGGATGTTAAAAATGCTCCTAGAATTGTTTCTAGTGTTACAGATCAAGGAGGCGTAGTGCTCAGCTTTAGATTTTTTAATAAGAGTTTTATACGCCCGGATCTTAGTTTTCCACGTATCTTTGTCCGTTTTATTATACTCCCGTCTCCACCTTCTCTCTGCTTGTTTACATTCAAGTTTTAGCAGTTTTAGGTCGGTGTTGAACCAAGGAGCAGAGTCTTTACCTCTGCAAGTCCGAGTTTTGAGGGGGGCAAGGGAGTCGACCACCCTAGAGAGGTTGGAGATAAGGGCATTGTAATTGTCGTCTGTGCTTTTATTCAAATCAAAAAGTTGTTGCAAATGGAACATTTCGCCCGATGAATGTGTGCGAGAGAGAGCCCTCCAATCTCTGCATTTAATTTCCTTGTTCGGTGATGGGGCCTTGCCAGGGCCTGACGTTTTATGAAGAAAGAAACTAACCAATGAATGATCAGTCCAATCCATTGGAAGAGTGTCTCCCATTACCACCAAGTCACGAGCCGCAAAGATCAGGTCAAGCAGATGTCCCGCCCTGTGGGTGGCTGTGGAGGTCAGCTGAGAGAGGCCAAAACTATCACAGGTGGAGAGTAGGTTTTTAAGGGCTGAATCAAGAATACCGTTTGGCCATAGATTGAAATCGCCAAGTATAAGCAGCTTCTGGTGGGATAAGGCGATATTGGATAGGGTAGTGATAAAAGCTTGTTGCTGTAGAAGGCTAAACGCCCCTGGTGGGCGATAGCACAAAATTCCTGTAACAATATTTCCGGCGTTGGTCTGAATTGAGAGTCCTAGCAACTCGATGCCCAATATAGGATCAAGAGTAAGGATTTTAATGTTGCAGGAGGCTTTAAAAATAACTCCCACCCCTCCGCCTCTACCAATAGGTCTAGGGAGGTGGAGAAATTTAAACCCGGAGGGGCAAGCAAATCCCGGATCGACCAGACAGTCTGGACGCGTCCAGGTTTCAGTCATGAAAAGGATATCCAGTTCATGAGAGTCTAACAGCAGTTGGATCTCTGTGCAGTGTTTAGGAAGAGACCTAACGTTTAATAGCCCACAATGCAGAACATCAACACAGAGTACATCAGCCCTGGGGAAGGAGGAGGGTGATAGAGACAGTGTTCCTTTGTCGGCTAATTGCTTACCTATTAGGATGAGCTCCTCTCTGGAATAGGGAGGCCCAGACGGAAGCGGATCCTGGTACAGAGGGTGGAAGCCGGCAGCGTAAGGGGCCCAAGGCCCTACCTTGCAAGACGGGCTTGCCTTAGGTGCGCCTTCGGCGCGCAAACGTCCCGCCCGCTGCGCTTCCTAGAAAAGCACATTTTTATAAGGCTGTGACTAGCGTCAAGCGGGGGGCGTGGCCTCGAGGGGGCGTGGCCTCCGCGATCGAGCAGGCAATGGCGGCGGTATTTACCTAAGGTGTTTGGCCCGCGGCAGCGTTAATATCGGCTGCGCGGCGTCACCCCAAGGCAAGTGAAAGGCCTTGAAGTCGTGAGGGAGGGGGAGAGGAAGAGTGGGTTTTAAAAGCAGGTAATAAACAATTTGCAATTTTAAAAATCGGCAATTCTCACTCCCGGCTTCCTCCTCAGGAGGTCTGTCAAGTTAGATTCAGGGCGCTAGAAGTCAGCGCTTAAATACTGATGCGGGGGCTTGGCCTCGAGGGGGGCGTGGCCTCCGCGATCGAGAAGGCAATGGCGGCGGTATTTACCTAAGGTGTTTGGCCCGCGGCAGCGTTAATATCGGCTGCGCGGCGTCACCCCAAGGCAAGTGAAAGGCCCTGAAGTCGTGAGGGAGGGGGAGAGGAAGAGTGGGTTTTAAAAGCAGGTAATAAACAATTTGCAATTTTAAAAATCGGCAATTCTCACTCCCGGCTTCCGCCTCAGGAGGTCTGGTAGTTAGTTGTGATGCATCTTTGACTTTGTGCGACCGCGCAACACACTGCCTTCATCCTTTGGTTTGATGATGATGCATTTCCTCTTTGCTTCCTGCATTTCGGCTCTGTCGACAATACAACCAAAGGCCTTTGAAGCGGACTAAGGCTGGTCCTTGCATCCGACCCATGGCCCACCGTAGTCGATCTGACCGTTTGGATTTGACCCTGTTTAGTGCAAACAGGTAGCTACTGTTAGCGGTTTTTGCTTTTAAGCATTACATTTCAGTTTATTCTTTAAAAATTCAGAACTCCAGTTATACCTATTTGATTTTTGTTGTTTCGGTCTTGTTTTATTCACTAAATTAAGCTCTATTGTCCTAACCAGGCATAGTATCTTTTTGTGTGATTTTTTCACTGTTTTAATGTTTGAAGTGTTGCACAAATACTTTACACATTGCATCTTAAGTGAACCCTGACTGCTCTGTGCTAGAGGATGGACTGTTCCCATGAGGCACAGGGTCAAACTGGAATGGCATGGTGAGCAAAAAAACGATGGATTTAGGCCCAGATCTCTGTACTGGAGTGAATGTATGACATTGTTCTGCATTCTGTCCATCAAGTGTTCTTTTTGCAAGCTACGGAAGGGTGAGCACAGGTTAATTTAGGGTGTGTATCTGACTTACCCTGACTAGGTTTGTGGTTCCTGCTTGTACAGGGTGCATACCTATGTCAACCAGATGCCCAACACCATATTGAACGAAGGAGAAACCGCTGCCCTCAAACTTCATGACCTTTATGCTGCGTTCAACACCGTGTCACACTGCAATCTCATTGAAAGTCTGCATGAAAAAGTCCTCCAATGACCGGCTCTCAAATGGATATGGTCCTTCCTTACAGGAAGAACACAGAGAGCAAGACTCCCACCATATAATTCAGAGCCCAGAACCTGATCTACAGAGTTACACAAGGCTTATTGCACAGCCCGACCCTGTTCAACATCTACACAACACCACTCACCAATGTCAATCGAGCACACACCTTCTCTATCATCTTCTATGCCGATGATACCCAACTCATCTATCAATGTCTGAAAAAATGACAACCACCAGATCCAACATGAATGAATGCATGATCAGTATAGCAAAGCAGATGAAAACCAACAGCTTAAAACTCTACTCTGACAAGATGGAAGTCCTAATCTTTGTCAAGAGAAGTTCCCCCTGGGACTCTACCTGGTGGTCATCAGAGCTTGGCCACACCAACTCCTACCAAACACACAAGAAAACTGGGAATTATCTTAGAGAACAAACTCAAAGTGGCAGCACAGGTAATTGTAGTCAGCTCCTTCTGCTTCCACATAATTCTCCTGCACAGAAGAATCTTCAAGTTGATTCGCAAAAACAAAAGATACACCATTACTCAAGGCCTCATCACTCACAGACTAGATAACAGCAACAGACTCAATGCTGGTTCTCTTAACACCTAGTCCACTGACTTCAGACCATCCGTAAAACCGCAGCAAGTCTCGTCCTAGATTTCCCCCACTGCACCCACCTCATGCCACACCTTCACTGGCTACCCATACACAAATGCTGTAAATTCAAGCTCCCCCCATACACATACGGGGCACTACACAACATAAGGCCAGCATACCTCAACAGCTGCCTCCATTTCCACCAACTAAGCAGGCTTCTGTGCTCTGCCTCACTCTCTCTTGCACACACCTACATATCTGCAAAGATAGAGTTGGAGGCCTAGTCTTTTCCCACATCACACCTAAAACATGGAATACGCTCCCTTTACACTACACATCAGTGCCTCCTCCTTGCTTCTTGAATTCCACAAGAAGCTGAAGACCAGGCTTTTCAACTAACTTTCCACTTACCTCTTGCTTGCCCCTCCTCAGGCCCACACCTACACACCTTCTCCAGCCCCCGGATATCCTATTGGGTGAAAAGCCAAGCTTTAAAATTCCAGATAACATAACAGAGACCGTAGTGTTTTATCTGGAGTATGAATGAGTGACAGCTCTATGCGAGTATTGGACTTTGTACTTCTGCAGATTATATGCTTCATATGTATATTCAGTAGTATGATGCATAATTTGTTTGCAAGAATCTATTTTGGTAGTTCATTTGGAATTATGACCAATAGAGTCAATCAATGTAAAACATTTCCTACAACCAGTGAAATTGCACAAAGCATACCACAGTGCATTGCTGTTGCGATTGTGAAACAGGCACAATATGATATGCAAGTTGTGCTTCCAATGTTAAAATCAACAACGGTGTCAATGCTTGAACAATTGACGTCAACATATAAGAGATGTCACCTTCCTTGGAGTTTCTAAATCTACAGATGCTGTTCCCATGCATATACCCCTCTTCCTCATCATTAAGTGCTAAACGAAAAGCAAAGAAGCAACACATTGAATATTCATATGAAAATCCAGGTGCCTCATCTTCAAAGGCATAAGCAAAGACTCCTGGAAAGTAAGGAGACTTCATGGCCACATCACCATTGGGAAAAAGTGAACTAAGTTCAAACTGTATCTCTAGCATCAAAAAGGTAAAAAGATTGGTCCAAGTTATCTGAAACAAAATGATGAATGTGCCAAAGGACAGTTTGTATCCCTTTTTTTCTTCCATTTAACATTTTTCTTCAGCACTTAGCCACATTAGTTATATATGCAATACTGTCTCTGGTTTGTTTTTAACCAGTCAGCGTGCATATGATAATATGTGTTGTCATTTGTATGCAATAATATTATGCAACATTTCAAAAAATATTTGATGCAATTTCTTAATATGGCATTTACTGCAATGTTCATATTCATTATTTTTTAAAGTACTTTGGTCTATTAGCCTTCATATGAGTATTATATGTTTCTAATGAAATTGAATATCACACAATATGATTTGAATATCTCAATTAACAAACCAGGAAGTCATGGACACTTTTGACATGGCCAATTTAAAGCTCTTCCATTTTTATTGTGTGTTTGCATGCAGATTCTTTTGCCCTTTTATATTAGAAAGTGTGAAATGTAGGCATGGACAGAAGTGTTAGCATCACAGCGGGTTGCTATGTAGGCTGACATATTTTCATTGTTTATGTTTTAGTTGCTGCCTTGTTAATATGGGCACTTTCAACAAAGGGTAAACATGTATATGTAAATTGATATCGCACACCAATCACATACTTATTTTGCTTGTAGGGTCTATAGTGTTGCAAAACGTAGACATATAAGATACAATTGGTAATTGGAAACTATGAAAACTCAGGTATTTGAACATTAATTGGAGAGACTTTGTAACTAAACTATCAGGGCAGGGGTTATGATGGCTTACTGTGATAACCATCCACAGTCGGAGTTGCTCTGGTTCTTTGATTGCCGCACAGAAAAGTGGCCTTCAGCCCAGCACTGCTTATCTTTCCAGGCAAGAGCTATGCCAGAGATCGGTTAAACATCTTTTTCTGACTCGGAAAAGGTATGTTGTACGATACATTTTAAGAAACTTGGGGGCATATTATCAAGGAGGGCGATAAGAGATTATCGCTGCTTTAGCGGCCGTTTCCGTCCGCTAAGCGGCAATAATTCTTTCGCCCTATTAGCAGGCTGTCGCTAACAGCAGTTAGCGACAGCTTGTAGGCGATTGCGAGCAGTTTGGGCCCTGCATTGCATGTCAGCGATATTTATCGCTAATGACATGCAAAGTGGGCGTACTCAACCTGTTAGCGACTGAAAGCAGTCGCTAACTTCGCTATCGCCTATTATCAACGCAGGCGTAGCGATGGAAATATTCGCGCTAAGTGCAAATATCTCCAAAACCTAACACCTGCTCAGACCAGTTCTTAGCCATTATATCCAATGGGAGATGGATATTATGGCTAAGACCCAATTGGCGTTAATGCGTGAATATCGCAGTATTCTCAGCGATATTCATGCATGTTGCCGCTATCGCCGGATATTTTATCGCTTTAGAAATAAACGTTGCTAATAGCACGTTATCTCTGCGATAATATCCGGCGATGCTTGGCGATAAAAAAAAAAACTCGCTAAGCCCGTTTAGCGATAAATATCGCTAGTTGTTGGTAATATGCCCCTTGATTTATAGGTTTGCAATTTTCGGCTGCTGCTAAATGAAGTGCTCAGTGCTCAAAAGTAGCGAGAGTGGATGCTAGGAACTGGCTAACAATGCTAGGAATGTTCATATTGTTTTTGCTAGTCATGCCAATTATTGCCACATTTATTTCCAAATTCCGTGTTGTTACTGTTAATATTTAAACACTAGACCTAGCTCTAAAAAATAAATAAATAAGTGTCATCCCTTGTCTCTTACTTCTAATTTGAGTGTGTTATTCATTCATGAAAGGGGGTTTGGAGTTCCAGTGTGGCCTGAAACACATCTAGAGGGACAAACCATGCCCAGAAACACCGCCCTGCACCGCATTGCCTAGTGGGTTGTGTGTAGGTTGTAGTCCAACTACATTTTTAATTTGTGTTGGTTCATTGAACAAAATCTTTGCACCAGTATATTAGAAATCTGAACCCGGCAGCTCTTGGGACAACCACCAGATTGTAACAGAGGTAAAGGTTCCAAGGTCCTGACTAACCAACTTATACAGTAGTTTCCGTTTGCCTTAGTAAAAAAAGACCCAAGGTGCAATATGTTATGATAAATCCAAGATAGCCAAGGTCTTCGGCCACACTAAACTTGGGCTGTGCGGCTGGAATGTACTGTGGTAACCCTAGTGTCCTCCCATGTATAACACTAAATTCCAGTTTGAAGCAGTTTCTGTACCCACAACAAACCCAGGCGACAGAAGTTTTGTAGGATTTATCAGCAACTGGGGGTCCACAAGAATTGTCTTGGAGTCCTTTTCTCTCCCTTTCAGATGCACCCAACTGTTACATGTGTCTCAACAGACCTATCAAGCAGGATTTGACATTGCTCTACAAAAGGAGTCAACAGACCAACCCTTCATATTTTATTTAGCTCAGAGGAGTCATCTCTGCCCATTGGCTCTTAGAAGCTATTTCACCCTACATTAGGGTAAATTACTTAAAAGGCAATATACACTTTCTACGTGTTCCACTTTTAAATAATGTGCACCCAACCATGTGGGCTGTCAGAGTTTCATTTATACATCATCAGGTTATTTTGTCAGGTCACTCAGTAGAATTACCACTGCAGCAGTCAGGTAACGCTGGGTAGGCCTGAAGCCTTGTTTGCAGTGCCACTGTTATGGATGATACAACAGATGCTGCAGTTCACAAGTTCCATTTTAATTCCAGACTTTGGGTACACTTGGTTAGAAGAGGTAAAGTACACAGATTCCTAAAGCAAGAAAACAAAAATGCGGTCCACCAAAGGAGAAAAATCCAGAGTGACCAACGTCCATGAAGTGAAGGTGGATTCCTTACAGACATTAACACAGTGAATGCTTACAGTGAATGCTTAGCTCACATCAGCTTTTACATTTTATATCTTTTTGCACATTGTTGTTATACACCAATTAATCAATAGTTAAGTAAGACACTTTATCCTAATGTTGTATAATCCTACTATATTTGACTATATTAACATACATGTATTAAAAAATATAAATTCAAAATAGTAATAATTTCAATTCAAATGTTTATAAAATATATGCTTGTATATATTAACTTACAAATTTGTTTGTGAAATTAAAGAAAGACAAAATCTTTTGAAACTTTTTAAATTAAAAATGATTAATACAATTTGTATTTTGTCTTCTTTTTATAAAAGCATCATTGTGTGTTTAAATATGGGGAACATATGAAATGAAAGCTGAATTTCACAAATGTTAAAATAAATGATAACAATATATATTTTTTTAAATATAAGACCATCACAGAGGTTTGAATCTGTCCATCATGCTAGCGCAGAATATCCTGTCCGATTGAGAGTTGCAACTGTAGCACTGGCACCTAGCCTGACAGAGTTTTCTCCATCAGACTAACCCATTTCCTCCATTGGTGATGTGCAGTACACTTTTGTCAGAGACTATTCCTTTAATGATGGTATGGCAGTTGTCCACCCTGTTCATTTAGAGCTCTCCGTCATCGCAGCAGAGCTGCAAGGGATTCTTTGCAGAGAATAATAACAGTGAGAGTAGTAACAGCTGGCGTACCCCTCATTCATAATACCATACCCATCACTCTTAATTGCAGACACGTACACCCAGGTGTCGCACCATGCTTCCATCCCACGATAGGTAGAACATTCTTTCTGCCCCACCCCCCTCTGAGTTTGGACTAAGGGTGTTTACTCAAAATCTTCCCCCGGGGACAGAAAGGTAACTAGACACCAAGGGAAAAATGGTGAGGGTGACTCACCTTCGAATTGGCAATAGCGATTTCAAATTGGGCTTTTCCCCTAGTCCAGTATAGTCACAACAGAATTTCTGACCCCCTGGGGCAGATTTAGGATAAATACTCTGACCCTTCTTTCATTTGGCACAGAAAAAATCCCTGGTGTCTAGGGGCCTTCCGCCTACACTGTGGGGGGAGCAGACTGAAGGTAAACCCCTCCTATCTGCTGACGGGAGGCCGGGGTTGTTTCGACAGTGGTAACTTAGCCCGAGGTCTATGCAGGGTGCCCCTTATTCCAGACAGCAATAACAAAATTAGCTCCCTGTATTCTGGGGAGCTTTCTGTCCCCGAGGAGGTAGATTGGAGGTAAAAATGTCCTGTCAATCCCTGGGGGCGGTGGGGGGGGGGCAGAAAGACTGTTAGAATTATTTTGTGGGTGAGGGCTTGGGCAGGCCACCGGCATCCAGACAGCAATAAAACATATTCTCCTTTGTGTGTAGTGGTATTCTGCCCCCCAGGTGGCATATTGGAGGTAAAGACCTCTGATCTGCATCCTCTCAGAGGAAAGGGTTGGCCCAAACACTAAGTGGGCCTCCCCTACCCTTTTTATGGTAAAAAAACAAAATTCCCTGATGCCTAGTGGGCTTTCTGGCACTGTGGCCAGATTGGAGGTACTGGCTTCCTATCTGGCCAGTGGGGAGACAGAAAGGCTTTTATGGCTGGTGGGAGCAGGAAGCAGGGAGCACTAGCCTATTGCCAGGTGATATGGCCCCCTCCAAAAACACTCCCTGGTGTCTAATGGGTGGGTCCCTGTGTTGTTATTGCCCTCCTGTAGCAGTTTTGTTTTGTATTTCAGGTAAAGGTTCAACACACAATTGTTGGGTTAGATCAAAGATTATTAGTCTGTTCAGTCTGTACTTCTTGATAACATCGCTTTCCTGCATGATAGCTGGATCTGGAAATGTTCAATACATTTGTGCCTGGCATTGCCTTTATTTTACTGGTCCCTTCATTGGTCGCAGTACATTTTGGCTTCTATAAATGAATAAAGAGATTATTTTTTTTCATAAGTCTTTATGAATCAAAAACGTATGTGATACTACAGAAATGAGTGACCTAACAAATTTAATTATGTTGCATTGTCTTCTACAGTTATTTTTGTTTATGCTAAATTACCATGTTTTTTTAATCAAAATAATTTTTACATATGTTTAATTCCTGCCAATGAAGATTTTAAATCCACCATGTAAATAATTTTCTAACAAATGTCATCACAAAGTACTGTACATCGTTGACAAAGGTACATGATGGATGGACTTAATTTCTGTCTTCAACAACTATACTTTCCGCCATCTTAAGCATAAAAGCTGTGGCCTCTAAAGTCTGTAAAACATTGCGAACATAAAATGTTGGATGCCTGACCTATCTGTAATGAAAGATGGACTAACTATATCTCAGAGGACATACTTTCATCGCCGGCGAACAGATGTATTAGTTTTCATTATGTGAATGATAGACAATTATGCACTTTGTCAAGTCAGTGAACATTGACATCTGTGTACATTGCTTTGGTTTACACATATCTCAGACATATTTTAATTTGCTTCCTAACCATTGTCAGAATGCACCAGGCCACAGGGAATGAGGATCACTGGGCAGGGAACTGTTTTCCCACCCTGCCCTCTTATATCTTTTTATCCCCACTACTTACAAGACAGGGGACTAAATCCCTGGTGTCCTGTAATGGCTGCCACAACAGTTCATTTCATGCACTAGCACGCGAATCCGAATGCTTGCTCTCACAGGATCCCATGGGGAAAAAGGCCCCTAGCCTAATCAGAACACTACACATTTTTAAAATTGGCTCACTAGGCTCTCACAAGAGTCCCTTGAACTCAAACGTCCAGATATAAAAATATTTTGTACCTTAATTTCTCAAACATTATTGAAAGGAGTTACACATCAAAACATGCTTTCTGGACCAAGATCTAGGGTGCAATTCCATTCAGCAGTGTTTGCGGTTGCGCTGTTATAATAAGTATGTCTGGGCGGACCTGGTGAAGTTTTGCTCCGTGGAATTCCATGGAGTAAAAAAAAAACTCTGCAAGATTACGCAGATTGAATAATGTTCAGTTGCCCATTTGCACTGCCTTTTTTGTGCCAGCGGTGTGTTCCAGGCTCAAAAATCTGTACGAAGGGCACCAGGCGGTCCGTATTGGCACGTCCATTTTGTTTTATCTGCTTTCTGTTCTATTTTTATTTTATTTTTTTAGCATATTTCTATTGATTTTCACCCACAAACTATACATCCATTGTTTTTTATCACATCATCAATGGGGGCCACATTCTTCATTCACAGTGATTGTGTTGTATCCATTATCTGTTCCAACCAATATACCTAATGCCTCAATTGGTTTACATTCACATGCTTGCTTCTAATAATTATCGCTTCAGTATATGTGATGAACATGACAACCCTTTCTGTTCCAATCTAAGGGGCCTATTACGATTGCGTTTTTTCCGCATCCTCCGGGTCGGCGGAAGCCACCGCCGGCCCGGAGGATGCGGAAAAAACGCAGCGGATCCACCAAAGACCCACCGCCACATTAGGATGGCTGGTGGGTCCTGGTTTCCGTCCGCAGCTTTTCCGCAGCGGTTGGCTTACAACCACGGCGGAAAAGCTCTAATATGGTGACAGTGTCTCTCTGACACCGTCAGCCATATTAGGATGGGCTGTTAAAAATGCTTTTCCGCGGCGGGTTTTCCGCTGTGTAACTTCACTGCGGGGGCCCGTTGCGGGCACCCTGGGTGAAGGGGGGGTGCACATGGGGGGTACCTATGGTACCCCCCTGTATTTGTATGCAGAAAAGGCAGGCACCGCACGGTGCCTGCCGCTTTCTGCATACAAATGCAATGTATGCATTTTTACCATTGCGGCGGATGCAGCTTGAAGTCGCACCTGCCGCAATGGTAAAAATAGAGGATGTGACCGCCAGGGTGGCGGTCACATCCTAATTGCACAGGAGGGAACTCCGCAGGCCATGCGGAGGTTCCTTCCTACTCTATGGTGGCGGACGGACTCAGGTCCGTACGCCATCATAATCGGCCCCTAAGTGTTATTTATCTGATCAATCAATGCGCCCATATTATAATAAAACAATCCCTCCCCTGGTACCCTCCCTAGGCCATTTCACTGGTGTGCTCATCAATAATAGATCCGGAAAACTACCAATAATACAGATCTGCTGTAAGATTATTTTCCTCTCCTTTTCTCCTGAGTTGGATCATTTGGACCGCTATTAAGTCCGATGTAGTGTCTCCAGGTCTGCTAGTGCCCCCCACTATTGCTCTTCAGTCCGGGGCAGATCTATCTGCATCTCTAGTGAATCTCCATCTGAATCCGAATCAAGTGACCCCAGCAGTGTAACCATAGCCTCCCACGCTTTCGCAGTTTCTTATTGTTGTTAGAACGCCTGGCCTGCCGGAACCGGACCATACTCTCACCGGCAGTCTATTTGGCAAACTCCGCCTGCCAGCACTTGACACTTGTCTGCTTTTCCAATGTTTCGTTAATTCTGTTTTGTGCTAACACCGTCCCCAGGTCCAAGAACTTGCTTGTCACCTTTGTCTTAGCTCTATGAGGAAACCAATGCAATACGCATGCACTCATGTCTGGGTCTATCTCTTTGTCGTGTACTCCCCATAATATATCAACCACCTCCTCCCAGTATGTTCCCAACTCTGGGCAGCTCCACGTCATATGAATAAATGCCACCCTTTCCGAGTAGCAGCAGGGGCACCGGGCTGTTTTCACATTAAAAATATATGTATCCGCGCCAGGGTTAAGTACACCCTAAGCAACACCTAAACATGAATAAGCTGAAACTTAGCATTTCTCATGCCCTTCCACGCTCCCGCCACTATGTTAGACCACGTTGTGTCCGGAATTTCCCTACCCAGGTCTGTCTCACATTTCTGTTGCAGTGGGCTCAATGATTCAGAAAAGGGGGTGGTGATGAACAGAGTGTCTGAATTGAGCAGACCACTCTTACCCAGTCCAAAGTTCAGGGCTTGATCCATCACCGTTATTTATCTCACTGCACCATCCCAGCTCAGAACCTGGCTATATGCAAATCAGTCTGTCCCTGGCCCAGTGCATCATGGGAACAGGGAAGACTAAACTACCAAGCCAATTCTTAACCAGAAAGGAGACAAGCTACGGGGGACCGGTTTCTGGCATTTCAGCCTTCTTCGGCCCGGCTTGCTTGAAGCCTGATGGTGCAGTGAGAAAGGGACTCATGTCTGAGTATACCCTGCCACACCTATAGTGGCCAAAAACGATTCAGAAAAGGGGGTGGTGATGAACAGAGTGTCTGAATTGAGCAGACCACTCTTACCCAGTCCAAAGATCAGGGCTTGATCCATCACCGTTATTTATCTCACTGCACCATCCCAGCTCAGAACCTGGCTATATGCAAATCAGTCTGTCCCTGGCCCAGTGCATCATGGGAACAGGGCAGACTAAACTACCAAGCCAATTCTTAACCAGAAAGGAGACAAGCTACCGGGGACCGGTTTCTGGCATTTCAGCCTTCTTCGGCCCGGCTTGCTTGAAGCCTGATGGTGCAGTGAGAAAGGGACTCATGTCTGAGTATACCCTGCCACACATCAATTTTGTCCACCATAAGCGTGGAAGGGTATACTCAGATGTGAGTCCCTTGCTCATTGCACCATCAGGATTCAAGCAAGCCGGGGCGAAGACGGCTGAAATGCCAGAAACCGGTCCCCGGTAGCTTGTTTTCTTCCCAGTATAAGAATTGGCTTGGTAGTTTGGTCTGCCCTGTTCCCATGATGCACTGGGCCAGGGTCAGACTAATTTGCATATAGCCAATTTCTGAGCTGGGATGGTGCAGTTAGCTAAAAAACGGTGATGGATCTAGCCCTGATCTTTGGACTGGGTAAGAGTGGTCTGCTTAATTCAGACACTCTGTTCATCACCACCCCCTTTTCTGAATCATTTTTGTCCACCATAAGCGTGGAAGGGTATACTCAGATGTGAGTCCCTTGCTCATTGCACCATCAGGATTCAAGCAAGCCGGGCCGAAGACGGCTGAAATGCCAGAAACCGGTCCCCGGTAGCTTCTTTCCTTCCCAGTATAAGAATTGGCTTGGTAGTTTGGTCTGCCCTGTTCCCATGATGCACTGGGCCAGGGTCAGACTAATTTGCATATAGCCAATGTCTGAGCTGGGATGGTGCAGTGAGCTAAAAAACGGTGATGGATCTAGCCCTGATCTTTGGACTGGGTAAGAGTGGTCTGCTTAATTCAGACACTCTGTTCATCACCACCCCCTTTTCTGAATCATTTTTGTCCACCATAAGCGTGGAAGGGTATACTCAGATGTGAGTCCCTTGCTCATTGCACCATCAGGATTCAAGCAAGCCGGGCCGAAGACGGCTGAAATGCCAGAAACCGGTCCCCGGTAGCTTGTTTCCTTCCCAGTATAAGAATTGGCTTGGTAGTTTGGTCTGCCCTGTTCCCATGATGCACTGGGCCAGGGTCAGACTAATTTGCATATAGCCAATTTCTGAGCTGGGATGGTGCAGTGAGCTAAAAAACGGTGATGGATCTAGCCCTGATCTTTGGACTGGGTAAGAGTGGTCTGCTTAATTCAGACACTCTGTTCATCACCACCCCCTTTTCTGAATCATTTTTGTCCACCATAAGCGTGGAAGGGTATACTCAGATGTGAGTCCCTTGCTCTTTGCACCATCAGGATTCAAGCAAGCCGGGCCGAAGACGGCTGAAATGCCAGAAACCGGTCCCCGGTAGCTTGTTTCCTTCCCAGTATAAGAATTGGCTTGGTAGTTTGGTCTGCCCTGTTCCCATGATGCACTGGGCCAGGGTCAGACTAATTTGCATATAGCCAATTTCTGAGCTGGGATGGTGCAGTGAGCTAAAAAACGGTGATGGATCTAGCCCTGATCTTTGGACTGGGTAAGAGTGGTCTGCTTAATTCAGACACTCTGTTCATCACCACCCCCTTTTCTGAATCATTTTTGTCCATCATAAGCGTGGAAGGGTACACTCAGATGTGAGTCCCTTGCTCATTGCACCATCAGGATTCAAGCAAGCCAGGCCGAAGACGGCTGAAATGCCAGAAACCGGTCCCCGGTAGCTTGTTTCCTTCCCAGTACAAGAATTGGCTTGGTAGTTTGGTCTGCCCTGTTCCCATGATGCACTGGGCCAGGGTCAGACTAATTTGCATATAGCCAATTTCTGAGCTAGGATGGTGCAGTGAGCTAAAAAACGGTGATGGATCTAGCCCTGATCTTTGGACTGGGTAAGAGTGGTCTGCTTAATTCAGACACTCTGTTCATCACCACCCCCTTTTCTGAATCATTTTTGTCCACCATAAGCGTGGAAGGGTATACTCAGATGTGAGTCCCTTGCTCATTGCACCATCAGGATTCAAGCAAGCCGGGCCGAAGACGGCTGAAATGCCAGAAACCGGTCCCCGGTAGCTTGTTTCCTTTCCAGTATAAGAATTGGCTTGGTAGTTTGGTCTGCCCGGTTCCCATGATGCACTGGGCCAGGGTCAGACTAATTTGCATATAGCCAATTTTTGAGCTGGGATGGTGCAGTGAGCTAAAAAACAGTGATGGATCTAGCCCTGATCTTTGGACTGGGTAAGAGTGGTCTGCTTAATTCAGACACTCTGTTCATCACCACCCCCTTTTCTGAATCATTTTTGTCCACCATAAGCGTGGAAGGGTATACTCAGATGTGAGTCCCTTGCTCATTGCACCATCAGGATTCAAGCAAGCCGGGCCGAAGACGGCTGAAATGCCAGAAACCGGTCCCCGGTAGCTTGTTTCCTTCCCAGTATAAGAATTGGCTTGGTAGTTTGGTCTGCCCTGTTCCCATGATGCACTGGGCCAGGGTCAGACTAATTTGCATATAGCCAATTTCTGAGCTGGGATGGTGCAGTGAGCTAAAAAACGGTGATGGATCTAGCCCTGATCTTTGGACTGGGTAAGAGTGGTCTGCTTAATTCATACACTCTGTTCATCACCACCCCCTTTTCTGAATCATTTTTGTCCATCATAAGCGTGGAAGGGTACACTCAGATGTGAGTCCCTTGCTCATTGCACCATCAGGATTCAAGCAAGCCGGGCCGAAAACGGCTGAAATGCCAGAAACCGGTCCCCGGTAGCTTGTTTCCTTCCCAGTACAAGAATTGGCTTGGTAGTTTGGTCTGCCCTGTTCCCATGATGCACTGGGCCAGGGTCAGACTAATTTGCATATAGCCAATTTCTGAGCTGGGATGGTGCAGTGAGCTAAAAAACGGTGATGGATCTAGCCCTGATCTTTGGACTGGGTAAGAGTGGTCTGCTTAATTCAGACACTCTGTTCATCACCACCCCCTTTTCTGAATCATTTTTGTCCACCATAAGCGTGGAAGGGTATACTCAGATGTGAGTCCCTTGCTCATTGCACCATCAGGATTCAAGCAAGCCGGGCCGAAGACGGCTGAAATGCCAGAAACCGGTCCCCGGTAGCTTGTTTCCTTCCCAGTATAAGGATTGGCTTGGTAGTTTGGTCTGCCCTGTTCCCATGATGCACTGGGCCAGGGTCAGACTAATTTGCATATAGCCAATTTCTGAGCTGGGATGGTGCAGTGAGCTAAAAAACGGTGATGGATCTAGCCCTGATCTTTGGACTGGGTAAGAGTGGTCTGCTTAATTCAGACACTCTGTTCATCACCACCCCCTTTTCTGAATCATTTTTGTCCACCATAAGCGTGGAAGGGTATACTCAGATGTGAGTCCCTTGCTCATTGCACCATCAGGATTCAAGCAAGCCGGGCCGAAGACGGCTGAAATGCCAGAAACCGGTCCCCGGTAGCTTGTTTCCTTCCCAGTATAAGAATTGGCTTGGTAGTTTGGTCTGCCCTGTTCCCATGATGCACCGGGCCAGGGTCAGACTAATTTGCATATAGCCAATTTCTGAGCTGGGATGGTGCAGTGAGCTAAAAAACGGTGATGGATCTAGCCCTGATCTTTGGACTGGGTAAGAGTGGTCTGCTTAATTCAGACACTCTGTTCATCACCACCTCCTTTTCTGAACCACGCAGTGGGCTCAATGGCTGAAGCCCCTCATCCACCATTCAGTTGTATAAGCATGTTATAGCTTTGAAGGTCCCCGCTGTCATCACAACATATTGGCAGGTTAAGAATGTTTGTGGCTCCAACAACCCTATACCCCAATGGCGTTGGATTGCCGATATAAGCGCTGAATGCAGTAAGAAGTCTCCCCTGGGTAGGCCATACCTATCCTGCAGTGTCTGATAGGGCAAGAGAGCACTGTCTTCATAAAAGTCCCCCACCACCTGCAATCCCTGCTCCTCCTTCCCATGCCGCCAGCGCGGACTAGTCTCCCCCATGTGGTATGGCCGTACACATGCCCAGTGGAATCTCCAGAGCATACGGTCGGCAGCGCCACTCCTATGTCAGCTCTGGATCCAACATGACCGCAGCATCCGATCTTCATGAGTTAATGACTCAATTCATAGCCGCTGTCCAAGTATGAAAAATGAGAGCACATGGAATGGGATCCATCGACCCATTGGGCCATCAGGGCCCCTAAACTCTCATGCGACTGCTTGGGTAAGCCACAGCAGCTGAGCCGCCAAGTAATACAGTTCGAAGACCAGGGTCCCCCATCCACCCTCCGCTCTGGGTCGCATCATCGTAGTTAAAGCCACCCGTCTTCTACCGCTCCCCCATCAATGAACGGAGCATCTTGAACAATGAACCCGGTACCCAAATTGGCAATGTCCTGAAATAGTACAACATCCGGGGCAGTGCCACTATCTTCAAGATCGCCACCTGGCCCGCCAGCGATAGTGTCAGCATACCCCAGAATGCCATACTCTCTTTGATCCCTCGTAGCGCTCTACCTACATTACCCTCCAACAGGTCTGCCTGTGTGTGATATATATTGGTCCCAAGATAGGGTAAACAATGAGGCTCCCATCGTATACCTCCCAGTTGTTCAGGGCTATCCATCATTCGTCTCACCGGGAACAGGAAAGTCTTCACCCAACTTATCCGAAGCCCTGAGACCACACCGAACGTGAGCAGCAGGGCCGTCACCCTCGTCAAATCCTCTCCTACCTCAGCCTGGAACATTAGCAAGTCATCGCCATAGAACGAGATGTACTGCATGTCGCCATGCAGGTCCAGACCCGCATATGACTTCCCCGACCTGTCATGTGCAGCCAGAGGCTCAATTGTAAGAGCAAAGAGCAGTGGAGACAGCGAGCAACCCTGCCGAGTTCCCCGCCCCACTGAACAGGCTAACGAAACCGTCACCCCAGTCCGCACTCCGGCCGTCGCTGAACTATAAAGGATCTGGGTCCACCCAACAAAAGCCTCACCCAGGCTCATCACCCGCATGACCTAAAATAGATACGGCCAGTCCAGGCTGTCAAAAGCCTTCTCAATATCAACCGAGAAGACCGCCGCCATAGGCAGCAGGCCGGGGTCCCCCTCCAAAATACGCAGTAGTCTCCACACGTTACTTGCTGTGTAATGAAGCCCGCCTGGTTTGTATGGACCATCTGTGTCATGTGTGGGAGGAGCCAGGTCGCCAGGGTCCTACTCAAGATTTTATAATCCTGGTTAACATTGAAAGTGGACGATATGCTGTCACCTCGGACGGTTCTCTTTCAGGCTTCAGCAACGGGATGATAGCGGCCTCCCTGGTAGTTACCGGTAACTGCCCCACCTTCCGAGCCTTCCAATACACCACCAGCAAAAATGGAGCCAGGAAATCAACATACACAGAATAAAATTCTATTGGCAGTTCATCCACCCCCGGAGTTTTGTTACGCGCCATATGCTTTATTGCGCTCAGAATTTCTCCGAGCTTGATCTCCTGCTCCAGTAGGTCGCCTTGTTCTTTCTCCAACCTAGGCAGAGTCAGTTAAGAGACGAATTATCCTACGGCATCCCCACCCTGTTTTAAATTACTACGATATAGGTCTGTATAGTACTCCAGAAACACGCCATTTATCCCTTGTTGCGTGTACACCAATTCCCTCATTGGGGACTTCAACTCCAATATCGGTGTTCCCCGGGGGTTCGGGTTTGCCAACCATGCCAACAATGCAGTAGTCTTGTACCCTTCCGCATGCACCCTGGCCTGGTAGGCTCTATAGTCAAAGGAGCGCAGCCTCTCCACCTGCACCGCCACTGCCTATCTAGCTTTCAAGACCTCCCCCTGTGCTCCCATGTCCTCAGGGCGGGCTCTCTCAGCTCAATGCAGCCGGCTCTCTGATACCTCTATGTCATTCAATAGCGTTTTCTTCACCCCGTCGCTTTGGCAATACATAAGCCTCGCACTATCACCTTAAAAGCGTCCCACTCCACCGTCACTGATGTCGCTGTGCCCTCATTCTCGACAAAATACTGATTTATACCCGTATCAAGATCCTCACAGAAGGTTGGATCTTCCAGCGTCTCCAGTCGCAACTGCCACTTCGGTATCATAGCTCTTTCCCGGACCCATCGTATCTGCAACAGTAGCGGGTTATGGTCCAATATTGTCCTAGTTAGGTATTCACTGTGGATTACTTTGGCATGTATGTCAGGGGTACATAATATCGCATCAAGCCGCACGTGCAGTTCATGGAGGCCTGAGTACTACGAGTAATCCTGCTCCTTCAAGTGATGCGCTCGCCATGTATCTACCAGCCCCCAGTTAGTTTGCCAGGAGCGTCTTGCCTTAGAGAGTCTATATATTGTGGCGTCGTCTAGCGGAGGGTGCGACCTACCCATCTCTACATCTGCAATATAGTTAAAGTCCCCTCTCATCAATATCGAACTCGTCATATATGGTGCTAGACTCCCTGCATAAATAACCAAAGAACAAAATCTGATCCACATTAGGGGCATATATGCTACAGAGCGTCACATCTACTCCATTGAGGCGACCTGCCACCACCACAAACCTCCCCACTGGATCAACCAATTGCTGCAGCGGCTGGAAAGGGACTCCCGCTCTTACCCATATCAGCGTTCCCCTCGCATAGTCCGAATACGTTGGATAAAATAATTGCCCCTCAATCTACGTTTCAGCGCCATCTCCTCTGATTTATTAAAATGGGTCTCTAGCAAAAACGCTATGTGAGTTCCCCATCGTACCAAATAGGCATGCACCCTGTGGCATCACTGCATCGTGTGGAGACCTCGTACATTCCAGGTAACACATTTCAGATCAAGTAACGTCCTCATGTCGAGACCAACTCCTCCTTCTCAACTCCCCTCCACATTTGAGTCACTGGTGTTTCTAACTACCCCAACTAAACCTGTAACACGCCCCAACTTCCCTGCCTCAGAACAGGCGCTACAACGTTAGTACCCATCCAAACTGTCATTCAAACTGGTTCTTCAGAAAAAACCAAGGACCCACACTCACAATCAATATTAGGGGAGTGGGCCCAGAACCTTAGAGGGCAGACCTCTTAGTCCTCCCCCTTCCTGCACCGTACCCCCATGAGAGCTAGCTGGCCCCATCCTGGGCCACCATAAATTGGGACCACAATATTACATATATTCCTGCCCTTACAAACCCCTTCAGCCACCAGTGTTCAGCCATCAGCCTATTCAAGGGGAGACACCCAAAGGCCTGAGCCCATCTCCCACCCATTCTTGCATCCATTCAATACAGGTTATGGTGTTATGTGTCCACGATCTCATCCATCGTCCCTGCTGTCACATGCGGCAAGGGGACACTTCCTGTATCCAATTTTTCAGCATACGATCCCAGTGAACCTTTTTCCGAGCCTGATGCCACTAGTGACGGTGTGATTGTCTCTTGGCAAATTGATATGACAGCCTGCAAGGCAGCAGAACGCTCTTTTTCCAACTGTGTTTCCGTAGGCTTTTCAGCTGCATGGCTGTGTTTCCGAATTTGCTCATCTTGCACCCCGCTTCTCCAGTGCCTGCTTTGTATAACTTCAGCCAGTTCAAGGCTGGAGATCATCTTACCATTCATGATTATCCTGAGACGCGCCGGGAACATCAATGAATACTGGAGGCCCTCTTCCCAGAGCGTTCGCTTAACCTCTAGGAACGAAGATCAGCGACGATGCACCTCAAATGTATAATCCGGGAATAGTGTCACTTTTCCAATGCCCACCTTACATGGGCCTGCAGTTCGAGCCTTGTGCAGCAGGAGATCCCTGTCCTTGTAGTGGAGCAGCCACGCCACCACTGATCTAGGCGGTCTCCCTGGGGCCTATGGCCAAGCTGGAACACTATGCGCTCGCTCCAGAGTGTAAAATGATGTCAAACCTTCAGGAGCGACTTCCATCCGCAGCCAGGCCTCCAGGTAATCTACCATGTTAGTTCCTTCCACTCCTTCAGGCAGCCCCACTACTCGAATATTATTCCTCCGATTCTTCCCTTCGGCGTCTTCTGCTCTCCGCTCTAGGGCATGCAATATGTACTGGACATCTGTCATCTGGGCTTCCATCGCCTTCTGAGCAGGTTCCAAGGTCTCCTAGTCCCTGCACCACATGCGCAATGTCCAACTGTAGAGCTTCCCTGGTGTCGGTAATAGCTTTAAGTATGAGGTCCACTTGTTGATGTGGCAACCCATCCGGTTGCTGCGTGAGTCCCTCCTGCTTGTCTGGTGCTCCTGCGTCATCTTCCAGCTGAGGGAGCACCCCCATCTGCTTCCCCGGGCTTCCCCATTGGTCCTAGATGTGCAAGTGCCAGCCCTGAGGCCGATCCCTCTCCAACAGCCAGCACCAAGTGCCTCCAATGCAGCTGTGACCTCGTGACTCCAACCACAACGGGCGGCCCCCACACCTCTGTTTCCTACTCTCTCCTTACAAACTGCTGCTCTTCCTATTCACCCCTCCAAGCACTTCCCGCTGTGGCCTGTTGGATGCCCATACTCTCCACACAACGCTCCAATCACTGCAGCTGCCCAAAGACCGAGCAGTGCTCCACCAAGGGGTCCAATCCTCTTCGGTGTGCAGTGTGTCAGTCTGCAGGATTTGAGGAGTTGTGCCCAGGAACCCATATGCCCTTTACAGTCCGCTTCGAAGTCCCTCCTGGAATGCACTCACTGTCCAGTCCTTCTCACTGTAATGCGATTAATCGCCGATTACTTCCGTACGCAGATTTTTGGGTGTCAAAATCCTTTCCCCCTGCGCTGTTGGTCTCTGCCCAAGCACACGCACCACTAGTATCAGAGTGGGTCAACTATGTGTTATAAGCCATTGCAACAGTCTAGCCAATAGTGTCATTAATTCACCCTCTTATGCCAAACATATCGTCTCTCACTGCTGGGGGGCACTTTTGAAGCAGAGCTCCACCCATCTAACCAAGCCCAGCTGCACTAGTCAGTGCGCCTCATAGCGTCGGTGGCCCCAGTGATGCAGAGGTCCATGACATACAGTTCCCCCTGGTAGGTGCACTGTAGAGCCCGCCACCATGCGCCACTACGTGGTTCCTTCACTTCACTGCCTTGTGCCCGGTAGTCCCCACGCTCACCGCTATTTTGCTGTTGCTTTTTCCTCCATAGGACTGCTCTACCTCAGAGTCCTTCAGCCACCACCACTGTAGGTAGCCCACCAATTGCCTTCCGCACTAGCTTGGAGCGCTCGCTGGTGGCCCCCTCTCCTAGCACCTCTGCCCAGTGTTTCTGCTCAGTATGCTACACAATGCAGTCCCTTCCTCCCATTCAGGCTTCTGATATGGTGGCCAGGCTCAAGATGGCGATCGCTTACCACCCAGCTTCCCCCACAATAGTTCAATGCTCCTCGCTCTGGGGTAATCCAGTCTTTGCCATCTCATGCCACAATGCCTTCCTTCAGCACCATTTTAGTATTCCCTTCGACCTGCGCATTGTGCCTTCGTCGTTTACTGCAGGCTCACCTCCTAGCACCTTTCCGGTGCACTGCAAGCCTCTTTTCGAAGGCTATGTGCCTAGCACCCCCTTAACACCGTGGCTTTGGAGCCGCCGGGCCTGCTGTTCCGCTCCTCACACGGCCGCCCCACCAAGTCTCATCACCGCTACCTCACGTCCTGCAGGCTCCCCCGCTCCAGCAGGCCCCCACGCTGATCTGTCCCTCCTGCAGCTGTGCTCTCATCCGCGGTCCCGTAGTTAGCGCCGGCGCTTCTTCACCTTCTTCATTACTGCTGGGCTCCGCTCAAATTTCCACCTGGCACTCCCCAGTTAGGATCGCCCCCGTGCCTCCTCAGTCCCACAATTGTCCCGAGTCTTATCAGCATCAGATCCCTCCGATCTCTATGTTAGGAACTGCAGAAGCAGATTCTGCGCTCCGCTTTTGTCGTCTCCCCCTCCTGTGTTGCTAGCGGCCGGATTTGACTCCTGTCCCTGTCATCAGTGCAGAGACACTGCCACCAGCGCCATTTTGGTCGATCCTGCAGCAATCTCACCGTTCCGACAGTTCCCCAGGGGGAGGACTAACGGCCCTGCGATCTGTACCACAGATGCTCCCAGCCCGCGTCGTTGCCTCCCTGGTGGGTCCTGGGATCATCACAAGGTCCCAGTGTAGGATAATTATCGGGTCAGAGTGGAGCTCTATGCTCACACGTCTTCCCACATCGGCTCTGTGGCCACACCACCATCTGATTTCTGTTCTATGCACAATACTGGGCATGATTTTCCCAGCCATCTGAGTTCTTTCCAATTTTCCCTTATCCCACTCATCCATCCTTCATTTACCTTTATTTTATCAGTGTGTATCGTGTGTTTGTCTATTTAAAATTTTTGTCTTTTCTTCCTTCTTCTGTGACTTTTTTAACTTTTTATGTTCCCTTTACTTCCTTAGTTCTTCCTTTCTAATTCCTCCTTTTCCTATTTCCTTTTTTTCTGACCAGCTCCATGGCAGAGCAGAGGGAGGCAGAAAGCGGTGGTGCCTGTGCAACTGCTAGCTGCACACTTTGCAATTGTGGATGCCATCAACGGGTGCAGTCCAACCCCATTTATTTGAAGGTGGAGGCGCTGATATTTTATGTGCAGCACCACTTCCCCTCCATTCTGCCAACAGGTAGCAGGCCTGTGTGTGGGTACGTCCCGTGGGAGCATCGGCTGCTGTAGGGGAGGATGCCCTGGAACAGTGGGGAACAGCGCACCCAGCAGCAGTTGATGTACCGCTGGACCAACATACTAGACCGGGAGCAGGACCTACTGAATCTCCTAAGCATTGAGGTTACTGGTTTAGGTGAGTAATTATTTATTTGTTGTGCTCTACAATGCCAATGTTTTTATCAAATAGCATTTGTCACACTCAGATGTAAGTTAAGTTTACATTGTGAATATTGTGTGATCCAATCAGAGCTAGCCAGGTGCTCGTCGATACCTAATTGTACTCATCGGCACTCGCTTAGGCTGCTTATTTAAGAAGTCATGCAGACTCCTTCATCCTGCCACTAAGATAGTAGTTCAAAAACAGCAGTTGATGGACAGAATGCAAAACAATGTCATACATTCACCCCAGTACAGAGATCTGGGCCTAAATCCATTGTTTTTCGGCTCACCACACCACCCGAGTTCAGACATGGCCATATGCAAATCAGCCTTGACCCTGTGCCTCATGGGAACAGTCCAGCCCGAACTGCCAAGCCATATCTTTCCTGGACCGGAATCAAGCTTCCTAGGACCGGTTTCTGGCTATCAGCCGTCTTCAGCCAGGACAGCTTGACTACAGTGGCGTGGAGAGCACGGGACTCACGTCTGAGCATACCCGTCCCACTCAGGGTGACAAATGCAAAAACAACAGTTGATGGACAGATTGCAGAACAATGTCATACATTCACCCCAGTACAGAGATCTAAGCCTAAATCCATCGTTTTTTTGCTCATCACACCACCTTAGTTCAGACATGGCCATATGCAAATCAGCCTTGACCCTGTGCCTCATGGGAACAGTCCAGCCAGGACTGCCAAACCATGTCTTCCCTGGACCAGAATCAAGCAACCTAGGACCGGTTTCTGGCCATCATCCGTCTTCAGCCAGGATAGCTTGCCTCCAGTGGCGTGGAGAGCACAGGACTCACGTCTGATCATTCCCATCCCACTCGGGGTGACAAATGCAAAAACAACAGTTGATGGACAGAATGCAGAATAATGTCATACATTCACCCCGGTACAGAGATATGGGCCTAAATCCATCGTTTTTTTCGCACCACACCCGCCCCAGTTAAGACATGGCCATATGCAAATCAGCCTTGACCCTGTGCCTCATGGGAACAGTCCAGCCCGAACTGCCAAGCCATGTCTTCCCTGGACCGGAATCAAGCATCCTAGGACTGGTTTCTGGCTAGCAGCCGTCTTCAGCCAGGATAGCTTGACTCCAGTGGCGTGGAGAGCAAGGGACTCATGTCTGAGCATACCCGGTCCACTCGGGGTGACAAATGAAAAACAACAGTTGATGGACAGAATGCAGAACAATGTCATACATTCACCTCAGTACAGAGATCTAGGCCTAAATCCATCATTTTTTTGCTCACCACACCACCCCATTTCAGACATGGGCATATGCAAATCACCCTTGACCCTGTGCCTCATGGGAACAGTCCAGCCCGAACTGCCAAGCCATGTCTTCCCTTGACCGGAATCAAGCATCCTAGGACCGGTTTCTGGCTATCAGCCGTCTTCAGCCAGGATAGCTTGACTCTAGTGGCGTGGAGAGCACAGGACTCATGTCTGATCATACCCGTCCCACTCGGGGTGACAAATTCAAAAACAACAGTTGATGGACAGAATGCAGAATAATGTCATACATTCACCCCGGTACAGAGATATGGGCCTAAATCCATCGTTTTTTTGCTCACCACAGTACCCCAGTTCAGACATGACCATATGCAAATCAGCCTTGACCCTGTGCCTCATGGGAACAGTCCAGCCCGAACTGCCAAGCCATGTCCTCCCTGCACTGGACGTGGTTGAAAAGGGGCGTTAGGATCTCTGACCAGAAGACTGGGTCATTCTTAAAGAGCGCGTTGGGCAGCCCTTCTGTCTTTTCTTTTAATATTATGCCCCGCAATTGCTTACTGGTGATTAGCAGATTTTGTTCATTGCCCCCAATCTCTTGTTTGCATTTTTCATTTTCTCTGATATCCGCACTCAGATTTCTTTTTCTTTTTCCCACTTCTGATGCCATCCCACAGGAACCTTTAATGATGCTTAAGTCTGTGTTACAATACAAGTTTCGCACGTGTTGGACCCACGTTTCCTCTTCAATTCCTGCCTCTTGATGGAGACTTGCACCTTTATTAAGATCGTTTATGTGTCCCCCGAAATCCCTACTGTTTGGCAATTTACCTGCGCACAATAATTTGTTCCAGATGTTTCCTTATGCACGGTTTTGGCGACCCTCAACATCTTCCTATATGCATTCCTTACTTCCGATAGTTTACTAGTAATTGGGCTTCTTCCCGTCTTTTTTGCCCGCGCCTGTAGTCTAACCTCTATTGCGACCCTTCTCTTTTGATCTCGTAGGTCCGTATTGAACCAATGCTCCTTCCGGGTGTTTGATCTTCTTTGACTACCCGGCAGTGCTGGAAATTTTCGGATAAGGACCTGGGCCAAGTGCTCCCAGTTGTTTACGCGTTCTTACTCTAGTTGAGGGCCGAATTTAGTCACAAAATCCCTTGTCGTCTCCTGGGCACTTTTCAAGCCTTCTCCTTGCCATTTTAGTTTTTTTAAGTTGAACTCATCTGCGTGTTGTATTAGAGAGTACGATCTTAGGGCTGAAATAAGATAGATGTTCAATCTCATTATTTGTGGAAAGTCATCACTTTCTGTGCGTTGGTTGATTTGAAAGTTATCGATACTGGGGAGTAAGGTTTTACTAGTGATTGTAAAATCTATTGTTGAGCGAGCCTTGCCACTCGAGTACGTGACAGCTGCTGGCATGTCGCCCTTTGTTTTGCCATTCAAAATTGTCAATTCCAAGTCTTCTAGAATGTTTCTTATTTTTCATCCCCCATAGATCATTTCGTCTTCCCTTGAACCAGATTGTTTGTTATGAGTTTGCAATTAAAATCTCCTGAGATAAACATTGGGCATTGCGCGTAGGATCTTTGCATTGCTTTTATCAGGGACATTAAAGTTGAATATTTTTCTCTCTGGGACTTCCTCTCTGGGTGAATATAATCATTAATCAGTAGAAGTTGCCTCTTATGATTCTTTACTGGAGGCTTATCACTGATTTTAATCACTTGAGCCCAATTAACCCCCACGTCCTGTTGTTCTGTTAACCAATCATATTTTGGGTGACGTATGTTGATAATCTGCCTTGTGGATGCCCAAAAGGTGAAAGCCTTTCTTCAAAAAATATGGTGTTCTTTGAATCCTGGGATTGAAATGGGTGTCAATTTCCATGTTTCCGGGAGTATCATTATATCTTGTTGCTGAAAGAAGGCTATGGTTTCATGGTCCTGGGCCATTTCTTGAAAATCATGAAAGTTCCAAGAGCAAAACATGGCGCAATGCAGCTTTTTTCCTCTCTGGATTTGGTCCTGCTTCTCTACTGCCATTGGTGTGTTTGAAACTTCGTTAGGTATGTTTTTTGCTTAGCGCCTTTGGCACCCATGACCAATCCATCCGATCCAGTATTCCACTTGCCATGTGTTGTGTCCTTACTGATATATTTGCCCTATTTCCACTGATTGGAAATTCTGGTGTGGTGGCCCGTGCGCCTCGAATGCATGTGGTCTGGCTTTTCCCGTCTTTTTTTGCGTTTCTTGGGCTATCAAGTAGGGGGTAAGGGTACCTAGAACGTTTATATTGTTTTAAAGTAATTCCCCAGGCTCCAAATCTAGGTCTCACAGAATATATCTTGTCCACCAGGTCTTTTGTGGCCCAGGTTGTCACAGATTCTTCAGTGTCTGGATTTTCCCTTTTTTGTTGAAATTCAAGGGATATTAATTCCTGGGTTGTTATCCCTTTTAATTCAGGGATTTCCTTAAACAATTTTAACAGATTCCCCCGATTCAGGATGTCCTGACTTCCTTTTGTGGAATATTTTGGGACAAATGTCAGTTTTGATTTGAACACCTCCGTATGGTTAGTGTGGCCTTCGGCCAATTGTGATATATCACCTTTAAAGGTTGCAGAATAGTTAATTGTAAAGACATCACACCTGGCATGGGCTTCTTGTTCCTCTCGTACTTCGTTCACCTCCTTATTTTTTCCCTCTGTTATTCCCTGAGTACTTGTTTTCCTTATCCTTGTTTGTTCTAGCCCTGGTTCCCTGGTGGGTAGCGTGCATCTTCGGTCCCTACCGATTATTGTCACTTTCAGGGACATTGGCTCGGTTGAGTGTTTGGTTGTTAATTTTCCCTTGTGCGTTTTGTTTTTCAAGTCTTCCTGTAATCTAGATGCATTCTGTATTTTACATCCCTTGGACCCATGCGGAAAACCCTCTCCCATTGCGTTTTTTGTTACGCATGTTGTCCCCGGGGCGAATGTCTCTGTCATTTGAGATGTTCCTGTTTGTCCTGCACCTTAGATTATTTCAGGTTTTTCAAGTTTTTCATGTCGCAATTTCTGTCTACTTTTAGCTTCTGTTTTGTTTTTCGCTCAATGACCTCGGTCTACAGGGAGAATTTGGATCATCTTATCTTTCTGAAAGGTGGGAATGATGGTTACACCAGAGACAGGGCTCCCTTCCATTGGAATGGAATCTAAGCTGTACTTCCGTTGAGATACGTTGAATAATGCCTCGCAAGGGGATGTATTCATGATTTACTTTTGCCTCCACGGGGAGTTCTCATTTTAAATATAGAGAATTTTTTACTGAGTCTATGCTTTGTTGCTTTTTGTATTTAAGCCTTGCCTTCCTTGCACGTTTTATTTGCCTTTTTGTTGGTTTCACAAGGGGCGAGGTTTCGTTAGAGGACTGTGTTGTTTTGATTCCATTAGATTGTCTATTATTTCCGGTTGCTCTTCAGGAGCCACTTGCTCTAGATCATCTTTTACTTTGTTACTGAAATTTGTTATCAAGTTGTTGCATTTTGGAATTGCCGGTATGTCCAAATTGTATTGCACTTCTTTATTCTGTTTGCTATTACGGGTCAGTTTTACAGCCCCTAAGATGTCCTTTAAAATGTCCGGTAGACTTGCAAATTTCTCGATAATGCTCCTGCAGCCGCAGTTAAACAGTTGTTTGTCATTGTACGTTTGAAGCTCCGGGTTCCCCCTATTGGTTAGAAGTGACATGAGTAAGTCCATCATGCCATTAATGCCTGAGATATGGCCTGCAATTAAGTTTATGAGGTCTATTTGGATCTCCATTTTGTCGGATTGATAATTCAACACCCTTATCGCTTGGTCTAGGGTGCCCAGCAAGGACGGGCTCCATTGAGTGCTTGGCTTTTGTTCTTGGGACTTCTGCAAAACATCTGATTCACGATCAATCATACTGACAGAGGAAATTGTTATAGGTGCTGAGAAATTTGAATGATCTAATTTGATTGGAATGCCACTGCTCTCTTTCTAGTACAAACCGTTGTTGGTCTTTATTAGCCGAGGCACTTCGTGGAGTAGAAACCACCATTCCCAGAATGCTCTGTTGAACTTTGGAACATGTTGCTGCTAGTAAGGTGTTCCCTTGAAGTTCTTTGTTGTGGGTTTTTATTTCCGGAATTTCTAAGAGATTAGGGTCATTAGATAAGGAAAAAGAGTTTAGCCAGGGTTCCTCATCTTGGGCTAGCTGCTTGGAGGATTCGCTGTACTTTAACATTTCCTCCATTGTTTCCTTTGTGATATCCTTTACGTTTGTAGTTCCATCAGATACTATGTCTATGAGTTTTATACTTCTGCTTGAATTCTTTAGTTTTTATTTTGGCGGGGTAGCCTATGTACTTCCCTTTTTTGCTGAGCTTCCTGTTAATTCCCTTGTGTTTATTGGGGTTTTCAGTTGGTGCACTTGTGCTGTTACTAATACTGACTTTTGCATTCGTTAATATAAATTTTGGTTCTGTGGGGGTTGGATCCCTGTTGGGGCATCATTAATTTTAGTCGAGACTTGTGTCGAGGGGGCAATTGTGTTATCTGGAATAATGGGGCTTGGCAATTTAGAGGCCTCGTCGGTTGATGCATAGATTGCCACCATGGGATCATTTAAGTTAAAGTATTTAGAAATCCCGGTTTTCCTTCTTGGACTCAGCGAGGTTGTTTCGAAAGTTGGTACGAAGACCAGCCTCTCTCTCAATCTTGCAGGCTTTCCTCCTTGGCTTGTAGGGGAGCCTTCCTCAAGTACTTTTTTTTGTTTTTTTTTTGTTTTTTACTTGCCGCCACTTAACGAACTTTCCCTGATCTCATTTCCTGCTTTATTCCTGCTTTATTCCTTAGCGCTCCTTGGGTCTTGCATAAACTTCTGGCCGTGAACTTATGGATGTCTTCTTAGTTCACCACGTCTTAATGGAGACTTGGAACTGAGTGACATTGCACTCACACGATGAAGGGAGGGGTTGTACTGCAGATGCTGGCGGCTGCCAGTAACCGTACGGGAGGGAAACTAATCCCAGCTAGACTCCACTCTCACTGGCACAGTCTCAGTAACAGCCTCAGCCACTGGCTTCCCCCCGCTCTCTACTCCCTCTGGCTATAGGTAAGTGGGCAGAGAACAGTCATTGATGCTATCACGCCGGTCCTTGGAGCCTCAGCGGCTCCTCACAATCCCCCCTTATGGGCCTTCGTTCCTTCAGTCCTTCAGCCCCCCCTTGAATCCGGAGGCCGGGACTGGGACAGGGATTTTTTACTGAATGCAGATCTCTGTTACAGCTTGCTGTCTCAAATTGCCTCCAGCGCAGAGGATCTTCTTGCAGGAAGTCAAGCAGAAAAGCAGGCAGAGTGGGGTGGAGGAGGGGAGGAGGTAGAGGTTGGCAGAGATACAGTGGCTGCCGACCCTCACTGGTGTTGGGCAATGGTGGGCACGTCCAGCTAGCGGGTTAAACTTCCCCTGTTCTGCCCAGCTCTGGTGAAACAACAGCGGCCAAAAATGCTCACTTTACTAGTACAACTCTACTCACTACACCGATGCACCACTCCACTCGCTTCTCCCGTGCACCAAGAAAAGAGAAGTGCTACCGTGGGAGCTCACCACAGGGCTCACAGGGCTCACAGGGCTCACTGCGTTCACTGGACTCCACACTGGCTTCTCGCTCCTCACTGCTTGCTCACTGCTTGCTGCTTGCTGCCACTCACGGCTCCGGTTGGTGTTTTTGGGTGTTTGATATGCGGCTCTAGTGTCTCCAGTGACCCGCCGCTCCTTGTTGCCGCTGCTGGCTCCTCCCACAGGTTCCTCGCCCGCTAGCCGCGGATCGCGGCTCTCAGTTTGAGTCACCCACAGCCCCTCGCTGCTGCTGCTGCCGCCGCCGCTCACCTCTCGTGGCTCGCATCACCGCGGCTCCTCACTGTGAGCAGGCTCACTGCGGGGTCTCTGCGGGGTCTCTGCTCGCGGCTCCGGCTCATTGCTCCAGCGGTTGCACTGCAGCTTCGCGGCTCCCTCAGTACTCTCAGCTCGGCTCGCCTCTCGGCTCCAAACACATGTGCAGAGAATTCACAGTAGCTGAGCTTAGGGTGCAGTGCAGGTCCAGGGGGCTACCTAACGGTAATAAGTTCAGGAAGGCAGAACTGATTAGGTCCCTTAAGGTCTGGGTGCAGACAGCTTTAGGGAGTGAAGGGTAGGGGAACAATGACTCCTCCAACACACATGAAGAGACGCCTAGACAGGAAATGTGGTCTGAACCCAAAGCAGTACAGGCTGAAGTTAAGGGACACCCAGAAAGCAAACACACAGTCCTGGGTGGACTTTGTAGATATCTCAGTGAAGGCACTAGAAGACTAGATTCAAGGTAACCAGGTGAGTACTTATGAGGGACTGTACAACTTAATTCCTAAGGAGCACATCCTGACTCACTGGGTACGGGAGAAGTGTTAAAAATGGGGCCTCTAGTTGGCAATATTTTGCACCTTTGTCCAAATGGTGACCTTTCTTCCTAGTAAGGGTAAGGGGTATAAAATTTTAAGATAACCCCTGCTCACCCTCTTGGTAGCTTGGCATGAGCAGACAGGCATTCATCTCAGAGGCAGTGTGTAAAGCATTTGTGAACACATACAGTAATACAGTGAATACAGTATAAATGAACACCACACCAGTTTATAAAAATAAGTAACCTTTATCTGAACCAAACAAGACCGACACAACAAGAATCCACAATACAGTAATAAAAATATGACTTTCAAAAGGTGGAAATAGCTCTGTTCAAAGCAAAATGCAGATTAACGCTTTACACAAAGTACCTTGGATCCATCACGCACATAAATAAAAACTGTTGCAGGGAAGGGGATGCGTTGGTTCCTTACACCCAGGAAAGGTGATGCGTTGGTTCCTTACTCCAGGGGAGATGATGTGTCTGTTTCTTACTGCGTGGGGAGATGATGTGTCGATTTCTTACTGCAACCCAGCGTTCTTGCAGGCGTGGCACCCAGATGCGATGTGTGAGGATCGGGGATGCAGCGGTTCTCGATGCAGCGGTGGTGAAGATACTGCATTGGTCTCTCCAGCTGCAGTCCCACGATGCGTTTGTTATTGCCCGCACACAGCAGGGCCTGCGTCAGAATCGGTGCAGTGATCTCGGACTTCGGAGATAGGTGCACAGGATTCGGCGTGCATTGATTTCTCGAGCCGCGAGCAGGCCCTGCATCGGTTTCTTTGGTGATGCGCCGGAAATAGGTGCAGATGTGTCACGCTTCTCAAAGTTGTATTACTTTTCCAGCTCCCAGCTGCAAACCAACCTTCAGAGGCTCAATACAGCAACAGGCACCTCTTGGCAAGTCAGAATTCCTAGCAAGGAAGTTCAGGGAAGCTGGTGGTGAAGTCTTTGTGTCCCTGAGACTTCAAAACAGGAGACAAGCTCTACTTCAAGGCCTTGGAGATATTCCTCAAGCTGGAGACACATCAAAGTCTTTATCCTCTCCTTGGCAGAAACAGCCACTGCAGGCAAACCCCAGAAAGTACACAGCAAAGGGGCAGTACTCCTCCTCCAGTTTTCACAGATCTTCTCATTGGCAGAGGTTCTTCTTGAATTTCAGAAGTAATCTAAAGTTCATGGGTCTGGACCTAACTCTTTATAGAAAAAAATCCTCTTCTCTGGTGACAGAGAAGCTCTTTGCCCAGCCAAAACCTGTTCTGTCCTCTCTGGTGCAGCTTCCTAACAGGAGTTGGAGAAAGCATTGTCCAAGGCAGACCAGGCCCATTCAGGTGTGAAAAGAATCTCCTCTACCTATTCTGAAAGCAGCCCAGGTCTATTCAGCCCAGCCCTGACTCCCCCTGGAAAGGCAGGACACACCTAACCCCCCAAGTGGCTGTCTGAACAGAATACACATCCCCAGCCACTGTCACTACAACACCAGACACTCAATACAAAAACCTAGCAAAGGCACACTGGATGGCTGAGCAGGAAAATACCTACTTTCTAAAAGTGGTATTTTCAAACACAAAATGTAAAAATCATCCTCACTAAAAGATGCATCTTTAAATTCTGAGTTCAGCCATACCAAACTTTACCTTCCTATATTGTCTCAATGGGAAGTTACATTTATAAGATGTTATAAATGAACTTCCATTCTGTCCTATTGCACAGATAGCCTTTCAATAGTGAAAAACAATATTGGCAGTGATGGAGCAAGGTTTTACACGTAAAGTGACTTACTTGTACTCAACCCTTTCGTAATAACATTAATGTACTAACCAACATGTTTTATCTTATTAATATTGCATTACACAACACATTAGGTATCTAGGGGAAGCTTGTCAATGTGCTTTTACTAACAATAATCCACTTGCACTAAAATGGCTGCGTCTACGCTGGATTTTGTACTGCGCATGTGTCTGTCATGCCCACGTGATATGCTTGGAGGGAAAACTTCTGCTTCTGCGCAATAGAACTAAGATGGCCGTTATGTGTCTTAACGTTCAAGAAGCTTGCACCGCTGCTTTGCTAAGTTGTCTGTTTCGCAATAATTCCTAACGCAATAGTATAAAATAAAATAATGGGAGTAGATTAGAAAGAAGTGGTATACAGTGTATTCATTTATTCTGTGTCTCTAAAACTGTTCTTTTGTATTTTTATATGCTAAATTGAATTAGCCTAAATGCTTTGCTGAACTCCATCTTTGAAGAAACTGCAACTGCACAACAAGTTCTGAAGTTACAGAAGCGGTAGCCTTGAATCATGGCCAAGACAGACATGGAAAGCGGAGAAGAATGAACTCTTTGCCTTGACAGAGGAAGCTGAATAGAATAAAATTTTTAAAATAATCATTGATACATTTCACTACCAGGAGGAATAAAGAACATGGGTTGAAAAAGTTATCGAGAGAAACGTCATGAATACATGATTGACAAGTTGCTTCTTGGAGAATATGGTGTGATGTCTACTCCTCGTTCTTGACCAATAAAATTGTGGGATTCACACATTTGCAACATTTGGGGGTGGTACACTGACCTGAAAAATAGTATAACTAGGGTAGGCTTAGTTAGTTAGATTGTCCGACTTGTCCGAACAGCTGACCTGTCACTGACCCAAAGCACTCAATAGGTGATCAAGAGCTGAGTTGCTGGTGGAGCACTCTGTCAGAAGATTCGATAACCCAAACTGGATTATTGGGAAGGAGATCGATGACCCACTCGGGGTTCGACTGTTAGCTGCAGAGAGGGTTTTCAACGCTGGCGTTTTGAACTTGAACTCTGGTGTGAGCCTTAGCCTGAGGTGGTCCTGTACTGATCCAATTTGGTCTGTATTCTGTCCTGGTTCTGACTTTTGGCTTGCACCCGTTCTTACCTGCTGGCACCTGTACTTGGGATTATCTTACTCTTTGATTCAGCCCGTGACCGGGATTAGTCATCACACCGAAATAGGTAACTATAAAGTTTGGGTTTGTCATTGTGCTGTTTTCCCTTTCTCTTACCCACCGTCTGTTTAAATGCTTAAACAATACTTTCTCTCCAATTCGTTTTGCAATGTTTATCTCTGAAATCTGCATTATTTCTGAGAATTAAGAAGTTAATTCGAGTTCATTCATGCTTATTAATTTGCCAATAATTTATTTAGATAAAGATTTTTAAACTTTCCTGAGTTTGTGATTATTCATGAAATGCAAATGTTATTATTGTAATCTATTTTCTCTCTAAGTCCCTTGATCCTTTAGGACTATAGGTATCAGTGACTTGGATTGGAAAGATAAATGGTATAAAATCCAAATGGTAAATACCCCAATTGAATAGAGTTTAGGTTTACCTGTTTAAAGTATACATAAATATACGGGCCCAGGTGAGTATGTGGAGCAGGTGAGCCCACGCTCTATCAACAGTTTTTCACTGTCAGGACACGCCACACACATCAGTGCATGTCCTACATTTCACATACACTGCACCCAGCCCACAGGAGTACTTTGTGCCTACCTTAAGGGTGACTCACATGTAAGAAGCGGGAAGGTTAGGCGCTGGCAAGTGGGTGCATGTCAATAAGTTGAAATCCACCAATACAGGCAGACATGACCGCTGATGGTCACTGAGGAAGGAGGAGAAGAGGAAACTGAGCCACTGCCAGACCACCTCTTAAGCAATGTGCAAGATGAGTCAGTGGAGGAAGTTGTACTCTCTACCTAATTAAAATACCAGCAGCACAGAAACTGCAAGCAGGTATTGTAGAAGGTTGTTGATCTGCTCTCCTTGACCCTAAGTATCACAAACTGGTGTGTACATGAAGCTGACACTGTTAACAGCCTACCTGTCAAAAACAAGTTGAAGAAGTTGTCTGACCCAGTCAGAGTTAGCATCAAAGCTGAAGTAGCTAAGATGCTGGAATGGGGGGGTAATGGAGCCCTCTGGCAGCCCACGGGCCACCCCAATGGTGCTGGTCCCAAACCTAATCCCCAAGGAGGGAGAAGAAGTTGAGGTTCTGTGTGGACTACAGAGGATAACATGCAATCACTGAGACTTATCTTCACCCTATACCTAGAGCTGATGAGCTCATTGATAGGTTAAGGGCTCCAATTACCGGAGTATATTTGGTTTGACCTCAGGCTACTGGCAGATTGACCTCAGTGAAGGAGCACCAGAGAGGTCAGCATTCTCTACACTGGAGAGGCACTATCAATTCAAAGTAAGGCCCTTTGGTTTAACACCTTGGCTGCTAATGGTTTTCCCCTCCTGTGCTGATCCTAATCGAACCCCATTGTTCATGACGAGCTGAGCTCGTCATGAGCATGGAAGGGGTTAAAGAATGCCCCTGCCACCTTCAATAGGTTAGTGAAGAGGGTCCACTCTGTGTCTGAAAAGTTCAGTGCAGCTTAGTTGGACGATATAGCTTTGTACAGTTCCACCTAGCAGGATCACTGGGACCACCAGAAGGAAGTGCTTCAGGCCCTCCATCAGGCAGGCCTGACTATTAAGGCCAGTAAGTGCCAAAAAGAGCAATGTTCAGTGGTGTACATGAGCCACTTTTTAGGTGGAGGACATGTACAACCACATCAATCCAAAATTCAGACCATTCTGGATTGGGAGGCTCCTAATACCCAGTCACAGATCAGGACCTTTCTTGGATTGACTGGGTATTTACAGAATATTTGAAAAGAACTATGGAACCACTGTGGGTCCCCAGACAGACTCGCCTTAAAGAAGCAACCCAAGAAATTAATTTGTACTCTAGATTGTCAGAAGGCCTTTGATGTTCTGAAGGAGTCTATTTGTTCAACACCAGTGCTTCTGTCCCCCCTGACTACCAACATGAATTTGTGGTTCAGACAGCGGCTAGAGAACATTGGATTGGGGCAGTGTTGGCACAAGTACTGAAGAGCCCCTAGATCAGCCAGTTGCTTTCATTAGCAGGCAAATACTCCCCAGAGAAAGTAAATGGAGTGCCATTTAGTGGGAAGTCTTTGCTGTGGTCTATTCCCTGAAAAAGCTGAGACCAGGCCTATTTGGTACTCACTTCTGTGTTCAAAACCGACCCCAGACCTCTCATATGGCTCATGCAGATAAGGGAGGAGAATTCTTAACTGTTTAGGTGATCCATTTCCTTACAGGGGATGGACTTTTCAGTGAAAAACAGGCTGGGTACAGCCCATGCCAATGCAGATTGACTTTCTAAATTTTTCCACTTAGCTGATGAGGACTACCAAGGTCTAAGTTATTTGCCCATCACGTCCTGTCTGGGGGGTGAAGGGAGGGAGAGAAACTCATCCTTTCGTCCTGACCATCCCCATTTTTTCTGACTCTGGTGGTAACTGACTCTGATTGTGCACTGGGCTCCGCTAACCACACCCAGGGCTAGTGCTCTGTTTAAAAGGTGTATTTTAATTCGGTGTAATTGCAATTGGCATGACAATCTACCTATAGGCCCTTGGAATATGCTAGAGTAGATTTAACACACTTAAGTGTGCACTACTGTGGTGCCTGCTGTGCACGCTGTTTAAAATTAAATTATATGCAAATTTAACTTTGGAATTATTGGTACTTCCAAAGCCACAAACTACCTAATTTTTAAACACAAGTCACCTTTAAGGTCTACCCTGGGTGCCCCAGGGGTAGGGTGCCTTGTAACGATAATAGTAAAAACAACAAAAGAGTGTGCCTTCTATCAAGAAGAGCAAGCATGAAGAATCTTTCTAGATTCTTTAAGAAAGCCCATTGTATTATACCACCAGGGCAGAAACATGTTGACTCCACCTCATGGGAAATAGCTGAACTTTTTTTTTAGTGTGTCTGATTGGTCATTTACTAAAGTTTCTTTGGTCACAATTCAGACATTTTTAAACACTTTATTACACCTTCACATGTCATCACAAAATCCAGCTCCGCAGTAATTCTGGCGTCGCAGCTCACCGGGGAGGCACTTTGCCTCTCCCTATGGGGTCGGATGATTAAGCATGTCACCAACTAGAGTCTGGCTTTGCAGCACACCGGAAGGCACTCGGCCTCTCCCGGTGGGGCCCGATGATGAAGCATGTCACCAGCTAGGTTGGTGAGCGAGTGCTTTTTTAAACAATCTAGAAAGATTCTTCATGCTCGCTGCTCTTCTTGATAGAAGGCACACTCTTTTGTTGTTTATACTACTTTGATTGGGGGAACAAGAGTGCTCCTTTATACTATCCCTCACTCTCATGTTGATACCAGGCCTTGTAACTATAAGCAGGAACATGATTAAAGATGTTTTCTATGCCCTGGTGAAGGAAAACCCCACAGATTTATCAGGACTATCACAGATAATATGTTATAGAACTTGCTTTTCAGATGTGCCAAAATCCAGCCTTCCATTGTTTCTTCTCTGATTAGCCAGCCTCTGCCAGGCCGGGCCAAGCTGTTTTAACAAGGTGTGAAGTGGCCTGGGCTCATCCAAAGTAATCATCCATTGGGAGGAGATCTGGAAGCTCCAGAGCAAAAGGCAGGAAGGGGGCTGGGTAGCTAAACTGGCCTTCACAAAGAGAAGGAAAGTTGGAATACGACACAGGCTTTCACCCAAGCCAGCCAGGAACCCCAGTACTAAGATTAGCAGAGGGTCTGGAAGGTGAGTGTAAGGCAAACTAAGCCACACCAGTGGGACGGCTTAGTCAGATCTTAAACTCCAGGAGAAAGTTTCTCTATTTCGGATTTTGGAAGAATAGTGCTTTCTGGGTCAAGAATATGCCACACTTTGGAGGAAGTAGTCATACCTGAACAGGAAAAAAGTAACTTTCTAAAAGTTACATTTCCCATACAAATAATAAAAATCTTATCTTACAATAAGATTGGCTTTTTATTAAACATAAAAATAGGTCTTTAAATGAAGTATGTAGCTATTACAGGTCAAATGTTATAGATTAAAATGTATAGTCTGCACTTTAATCTAGATCACTTGTGTCTGTGTCAGTGACAATGTTAGTTTGGGTCTACTCACTAGAGAAACCTGTGATTTTTAATGTCACACATTCGCCTAAATATTATGCACACTACCTTGTGGGAAGCAATGTGTGTTTTTATTATTAAAAATCAGGTGTTCTTACCTACCAAAAGGGTCATTTTGACAGACCGGGCAGCAAGAGTCAAACTGCTTCTGTCAAGCTACAGAAGGTAGTCTTGTAGCCATGTTGTCACTGACACCGTAGTAGATGTGGCATTTACCACTTCTATGCCCTGGTATATTTCCGCACCATAATCTATGGTCTAGTGGAAAGGTAAATACACCAATAGGGGCTAAACCAAGTTTTTACATATGTAAAAGAGAGTGCAGCCATTTTTCCCCTGTTTATTAGGAGTAAAGTGCACAGATTCTAATGTCAGCAGAATCAGCAAGGCAGCAATTGATGGACCATCCAGCAAAGGATGCTCACTTCCAACACTCAAACATCCTGATCTCTCTATTTGTTTTAACTTTATCTTAGGTAACTATAATACATTGTTCTCCAAGCTGTCCTATAGGTAGTTCTATTAATTGTTTATCTGTATGGATCCCCTTATCTATTCTAGAAAGTTAACAAACAATATCCCTACTGAGAGTTCCAAATGGCAAAACCCAATTAAGGTACTGACAAAGGAGCCCGGATGTGGAGCAAACTGATGTTTAAGCATGCCTCCTAGGTGGGTTAGGATTTAGCATTGTTTAAGTAGGTACACTTTGGAAAAATAACAAGTAGTTCACTAAGGTCCATTTGATGCTACCAAGCTGGATGTCCTGATAGAATATGAAGCTATTTTGGTCTGAAGGATTTTGTGTTTGGATACATAATTTAGGAAGAGTATGATTTAGAATTCTCTTACCTCTTGCTCTCTCTTTCTGTTAAGGACAAATCAAAACATCTATTCAATGTCTTGTAAAGTTGTGTAGAAACTCAACCAAATCACATCTTGATAGAAAAGCATCTTCTTGATGACTTCCACTCAGGTTTTATGTCTGGTTGCAACACAGAATTTGTAGTCCCCTAAATACTTGATAATACTAATAGATCCTTGACAATGGAAACTCCAGTCATCTAATCCTCCAAATCTTCACAGCAATCATGTATTTCTCATAAAAGTCAAGAAATCGTGACTTTCAGTATGAAGGGCTGTTGTCTGCTGTTTCTTTTCCTAATTGATGAACTGTTTCCAAACAAAAAGAATGATCCATCTCTCTCTAACCCCCACCAGTCTCCCACAGTGAGTTTATAAGGGTTTTTTGTTACCAACATCACTCTTCAATATAAGCAGAGAAACAATTAGCATACTCCTAGGCCCTTGCATCATATTCTTCCACCTTTACATAGTTGAAATACAGCTATATATGAAAGTTTGTTCTCCAGGAGATATTGTCTACCTCACCTTGACCCTTATCAAGATTCAATCCTAGAAATCCACCAAGCACGTACAACAAATCACAACAGAATTCATGCTAGTCTCCCTCCTCACTTCAAAATTTCATTGCTTGTTTCTCAAAATGTTTGAATGTAATTACTACCCCATTGATAGTGTGTTTTCTCTGTAATGCTTATTACACACAAATCTGAAAATTCAGCCCCACGTAAACTCCCAAACTAAAATCACTCAATACCTCAACAAACTTTTCAGGCATTTAAAGCATTTCATGCCTGAGGTGAACAATGTGGTTTAATCTGTAGTGCTCTGTAAGACTGATCCCAGCAGTTCACTACAACTAGGCATTGCTAAACTGTACCTGCCTCACATGATAACAGCCCATGATGCAGCTACAAGGTCACTCTTAAGCACCAGATGTTTTACCATATAACCTCAGGCCTATTTTACTTCAGAGTGCCTCCCTTTTGAATCTTAACACATTTTTAATTGGCCTTTATAGTATACAACATTACACTTACTAACTTTCTGGACTGCAGACTGCACCCTTCACTGTTCAGAAAACCTTCTGCTTAAGAACAATATCTTCAACAAAAAAAGAACACTTAAACAAACTATCACAGTGGACCCCTTATATTAGAATTCAGGAATGAGCTCAAATACCTTCTGTTTTAACAACCTTAATGCTCCCTAGCAGATGAAGATAATGTCTGTCCAATGGCTGCTTTTAAGCAATTAGGAGCCAATTAGGATTAATTTGCGGATTCACCGCTGCGGTGATTGCAAAGACCCCCCACCAGATTAGGATGGCAGGGGGGTCATCTGCGGACGTGAAGACCCTCCGCCGCTTTTCCGCCGCGGTCCGCGGCGGAAAAGCTTTAATATGGTGGCGGTGCCAGCCATATTAGGATTCATGCGGAAATATGCTTTTCCACGGCGGGTTTTCCGCCTTGGAAAAGCATGTGGTCTTTGGTGTTTGGAGGCCCGTTGTGGGCCCCCAGGGTGTCGGGGTGGGGGTGCACATGGGGTACCTATGGTACCCCCCAGCATTTACATGCACAAAGCGGCAGGCACCGCGCGGTGCCTGCCGCTTTGTGCATGTAAATGTTAAACATGCATTTTTAACTTTGCGGCGGGTGCTTCTTCAAGCACGGAAAGCCACGGAAAGTACTTTGCGTGACCTCATCAATATGATTTTGTAATTTGCGCCACTCGAGCGCCAAAAACAGTGAAGCTACGGTGGCGCAAGGGGCTCATAAATATGCCCCCTAATGTGCACCCAATTTCTTGAGCAGGCGTGCTTTATCTATACTACTATTATAAAGAGAGAACTCAACCCTTTTGGCACGGTAAACTCGGGAACCACAGCGCCAATCCACACACCCGATACATCCTTTAAATTGTCAGGGTGTGTAGATGGACATAGGCTACATAAAATTAAAATAAAACGTAAATTAAAAAAATTAACTTTAAAAACAAAGTAGTCCCCTGAAAGAAGCGCCGGCCGCGACGTCTGGGTCATGACATCGAGAGTACGGGGAGGAGCGGCGTTCAGGAGCAACAGGAAGAGCTGCGGAGGACATGATCTCGGGGAGGAGCTGCGGACAGGCGGAGAGGAGCGGCGGACAAGCGGTAATGACCAGCGAGAAGCAGCGCGAGGAGGAGCGGCGAGTAAGGTATGTGAACCTGCAGGGACGGGCCGAGGGACTTCACCAGCGAGAAGCGGAGGAGCAGTGGAGCAGGAGCGGCGAGTAAGGTAAGTGAACCTGGAGGGATGGGCCGAGGAATGGGCCGAGGGACGGGCGGAGGGATGGGCCGAGGGACGGGCGGAGAAACGGGCCAAGGGATGGGCCGAGGGACCGGCGGAGAAACGGGCCAAGGGAGGGGCGGAGGGACGGGCAAGCCTGAAATACTGCCCCCAGCCCCCTTCTGCCCCAGGCAACGCTGGGGCGGGCTGCTAGTGTTTTTATATTTCTGTATTTATATGTTGATGTCCACTGCCTTTTTATTACTTCTTCCACTGATAACGTGACAGAGTCTGTGGGCTAGAGTATCACGAAGGAGTAAAAAATTGTGAAGCCAAGGCCCCATTGTCTATTTGATGTTCCCATTTCTGGTGCAGGAAAGATCAATTATAAGCAACACAGAACACCTTTTACCAAGTATCTTTTGAAAGGCACTCTACAGCCTCAAGCCTTGACCCATCATGATTCTGTCTTTGCAACTGAAATACACATTTCCTTCAAAAGTAAAAAGCTGAGTGTGCCTAGATTTCACTTGATGAGTTTGCACATTTCATGCTAATGAGTTACTTATGTGCTTGAGTTTGACCCATTGTCACGCAACTAGATGTTCGCGGTTGGAGCTTTGATCTTTTAGGCGCTTGTTTTGACAAAAAAAAATTTAAATTCATGACTCCAGTTCTACTGTTCGGATTCTTATCATTTTGGTGTTAAATAATTTATTGCAATTTATGATATTTTTCTAAAATAGTGTAGAATTTTGCTTGTATTGTGTTTTCACTTCATTACTGTTTGTGTGCTACATAAATACTTTAAACATACGTTGCCTCTAAGATAAGCATGACTGCATTTTGTGTCAGACTACCCAGAGTTAAACTCATGTTAATTTAGTGACTTTTGTGGTTCACCCTGCCAGGGATTTTGGATTTTGATTGACCAGGGCTCACACTCCAGTCAACCAGCAAGCTAATTTATCACACCCATGTTTGCCATGTATAATTGAAACAATTTCAGAAAATGTAGAACGAGTCCTATCAATTATTTTAATAGGTCCAAAATACACTACATTTCCAGACACTGATCCTTGGGCACCAGGTCACGAGTTCAAATTAGAAAACAACATTCTGCATTTCAGTGGAGAACAAAGCCAAACATCCCTTTCAAACTTGCTTTGCTGGTTTTCTCTTCAAAGAAATGCTAGTCCCTCTTTTATTTGTGGGTCTGTCAAAATCCAGATTCCCTCAAACTGAGAGCAGATTTAAGAGTTAGGTATTCCATCGGTAAGCAGGAATAGCACTCCCAGCCCTTTCCCGGAAAGGTAAGAAAGAGTTAGGGGCCTATTACGATGTTGTTTGGAAACAGAATCAGTTTGTGATCGTTTTCAACCGAATCGGGTTCTGTGAGTCCGACTGACCGATTATTATGCTTTCCAACATCGGTCAGTCGGACTGGCATTGACTTCAATGAGAGACTGTGTTCCGAACAGGAATACAGGCTCCCATTGAAAAAATGTGTGGTTGGGGAAAACCTTGCACCCTGTGGCGGGCACCCCATGGTACCCCACCGGCCCCAATAAGAGGCCTCAAGGTGAAGGGGAGGCCTGCAACAGGCCTCCAAAGTCAGATTCTGACAGCCGATTTGTGCCGGGCAGACCAAATTGGAAAGGCTGTCCGAATCGGTCACTGCAATTGCTCAGTCAGAAATCATGTCCATAGAGCTGTATGATTCGTCTCTGAAAGACTCTGGCTGACGGAATGCCTTTCGGAACTGAATCGGACAGCCCAAAAGGGTTTCCGGGCATCATAATCAGTCGGTTGGAAATGTGAACAATTTGGTCAGAAACATAGGTTCCGAATCGGATTCTGGGATTCCAAATACCATTTGGAGTCTTTCTGAGCAACATTGTAATCAGCCCCTAAGTTGTTAATTATGGAAAGCTGGTTGGTGATTGGGTGAATTCTCTGGCCATATTATATCTTATTTCCACCTCAATTTCTGTTTGCCATTTTTAACAGTGTGACCCAGTTTATGTAACTTATGATAAGAATCTACTCCATAAGGCCACCTTCTCAGCTTTTCAAAATAGCAATAGGGATTCTGACCTAAGCTTATTTCTCACTGCTTTAGAGCACCACCAAAAACTTGCCTCTCTCAGCCCCTACAGAGTCACAGGAAAACACAGCGCTTGAGGACACCTATATGTTGAGCCTTTAAGATTTTACACAGAGTGGGAAGGGAAGCATTCCAAGACAGAAGGAACTAGAAACAGGATGTTCCTTGCGAGAATTGGCCTTTGAGAAGTGTCAAACTTCCTGTGTTAGAATAAAAGGTATTGAGAGCATGTCCCCTTTTCAGCAGCCCTTTTATCAGTAGTGATATTTTGCTTTTGACCAATAGCTGTCAAAGAGGAGGTGAATAGAATCCCATGAGATATATTAACCTCTGAGGGAGCCTGCGAGAAAAAAAGCCTAGTTACACTTATTGACAACATTGCTGGGCCAAATCCAGATGTGAGAGAACCTCATTAAGGTGAAGCTGCAGGAACTGAGCCAGGCAGGAGATTCCAGTCATTTGTTTTAAACTAGTTAATTTGAGGAAAGTAATGTAGCAACCTTATAAAATGCTATTCTTATGATATCTCAAATAAAAAATCATGTAGACAAATGCTTAGTAGTTACATGCTACAAAAATATCATACCATGTTTCTTCTTCAAAACCAACTTTACAAGGATTACGATTTGACTCTATTAGTTAACCAAAGTGTGTGGTTCGACAGCCTCACTGGTAACATGGCACTTTAGCCTACGCTGCTATTTTAAACATGCATAAATGCACAGCTTGCTTTAAAGGTAAACATTATATAGCTGCAGCTTATTGTTAAAAACCTCATACCTAACACTAATGTCAGAAGAAGTGATTAAACTACAAATCTGGCTTCAGCTGAAATTCAACATGCAGGATGGACCTGTAGTCAGGGATGGCTCTAGGCTCATGTCGGCCCTGGGAAGGTAACGTAGGTAGGGGCCCCCCGGAGGAACGCAGGCGCAGAGGCCAGTGAGGAAAAGGGGGGCGGAGGGGACAGGGAGTTTGGAAGTGGAACAGGCCGGAGGCTGCCAAATCCCTGCCAGGGGCCGCCACCCAAATATGTATCTATCCTCGGAGGATTATTATATTAAGGATATATATTGGCGTGGCGGCCCCTGGGGTTTGGAGGCCCTGTGCAGGTGCACAGCTTGCACATGCCTAAGGCCGCCCCTGCTGTAGTCCTAGTGAGTAAATAAGTACGTAAGTAAGTAAGTAAAAGACTTTTAAAGCAAGCAAATGCCCGAGGGTGTCTTGGCGCTGGCGTCAGACAACAAGCCCAGAGGGAAGACCCAATGCACTGATGAGCGTCTAACTAGTCACATTTTTAGCTATTTCTTAAATTGTTGCAATTCATATTGGGCTCTAAGCTTAAAGGACAAAGAGTTCAGCAGTTTGCAGGAGGCAACGTCTGCCACTCCAAGGAGCATTGGTAAATATGGGAATGACCATCATTTTGGCTGCGGTGGAATGAAGTGTGCGCTTCGGAGTACATCATTTAAATCTTATTTTAAAGAAATCAGGCCAGCGTTGTGAAGAGCCTTATGTGCAAAGCACAGAGCCTTAAAATTCACCCACTCCAGAACTGGAAGCCAATGAAGGTCATTGATGGTTCTGAAGACCAAACTACATTTAGGGATTTGCATAATTATCAGTGCTGTAGCAGTGTGGAGAATTCGGAGCGTGTTCAATAGACGTTTTTGAATTACTACAAATAGTGCATTGCAATCTTTGATCCTAGAACTGACCAAGGCATTATTTTTTTTAAAAATATTTTTATTGTTGCGAAGATATTAAAAAGGCACAAGGCATACAGTCATCAACCTAGTTGATATGCAGCAGTAGGAACAAGCAGTCCCAGTGTCGATACACAGCCATATATGGCCCACATCCCGGAAGCAGGGCGACGCAGGAGTAAAACATGTACGTCAGTAGGGAAAGTTGCATTTGTGCTCCAAGTATCTTAAAAAACATTATCAGTGTCTACGCCAGTTTTCTTCCTTATGTCACACTCATATACTACATAACAGTTGAACAGTAACTAATTACCCCATGAATGGCATTTCCAGTGCTGATCCGAATAAAGTAGGATATGTACGCAAGGGCCAACTAGGTCGCGGTCATCACAATTCAGTATGGCTTTATGGGAATCACAGCTAAATACAAACATAGCCATCAAGGGACGTCGGCGTGACCACAAGGGACCCCTACGCTGCTTCTAGGCTCCCCGCATCCGACCCCCCCCTCACAGCCAGACTCTGAGGACGCAGAGGAAAACAACTCAGCGCTAGTGGCGTCTGAATCATCCCCCTCCAGTCCCTCCAGACACATTATCCTCCAGGCAAGTAAGTCATCCTGGAGCTTCCCATCCCTGCGAGTACGTTGCATGTGTGTCTCCTCTGCTAAGGCCCATTCCTTTGCGTCCCTTAACCAATGAGAAATCTCAGGCGCCCTCTGACCATCCAAGTAATGGCCACCCGCCTCCTTGCCAGAACCAGTAAGAGTTGCAGAAATTTATAAGACAGGCCTTTCTTTTTTGGCTTAGGTACCAACGCCAGCAGACAGTGGAGTGGGTCCAGATGCAGCCTAAGGTGTGTGGCTCGGGCAATGTACACCACCACCCTCCGCCAGAAATCCTGAACTAATGGACATTCCCACGCTAGATGTAGGAAACCCGCCCTCTCCATCCCACATCTGGGGCAAGTATGACGTCTATCTGTGGATATACGATGGAGGGAGACAGGTGTCATGTAAGTGCGGTGGACAAAATTAAAGTGTATAAGTTTAAAACGCGCATTGCAGGAGACCTTGCGAGTCAACAGTCCAATCCGCTTTCTCTGAGCAGGATCCAACTCCATCCCCAGGTCTGCCTCCCAAGCCACCCAGGCCGGCGCCAACGGGGGGATCGAGTCTCTGCGCATGGCAGAGTAAAGGAGGGAGATCAGGCGCCTACCTCTCCCACAAGATAGAATGATGTCCAGGGTATTAGTGAGCGGGGGCGCCTCTGGGAATTGAGACCATGTTATCCTGGCCACATCCCGAAGACTTCCGTAGTGCAGGTATTGGCCCTCGCCGAGGTCAAAAGAGTCCACAGCACCCTCAAAGGACACCAAGGAGTCATTTGGGTAGAGATCTGCAAGGGTCTCACAGCCGCCCGAGCGCCACTCTCGAAAGGACATATTTCCCTCTAGTTTGAGTATCGGGGCCAGTATCCAAATTGGGAGCTCCCTATGGAACGGCGCACACCGCAGCACCTTCTCGACAAACCGCTGCCAAATGCTAGCTGTGTGTCTCACCACGTATGGCAGAGTGCCATCAGCACCACGACCCTGCATTAAGGCCTCCTGCAGGTCCTTATCAGTGGCCGTACCAGCCAACAGAGCCAGTTCCCAATTCTCGTCTTCAGCAAACCACCTGGCGGCCGGGAGAAGCTGCGCCGCATAGTAGTACAGGTCAAATCTCGGGGCCTTGAGGCCACCTTCGTCCCAACACCTCGTTACAGTGTGTAGCGCGGTGTACAGACAAAATATCGACTCCAAAATATCGACTGGAAATAATATCGAGTTTTAAATATAGACTGGACAAAATATCGACTGGACATAATATCGACTACAAAAATATCGTTTTTCAGGTAAGTGAAGTAATATCGACTGTATAAAATATAGATAGCAAAAATATCGAATTTTTAATAATATATAATATTTTATAGTGTATTTTTATGTAATAATATGTGTGAATAGTGTGTATTAATGTTATAAAATATTTTATTAAATGAATTTTGTTTTTATAATAATTGTGTAATGTAATTCTGTAGCGGGTTGTGGGTTTATAGGGGAATAGGGTGGGAAGTAATTTAATAATAATTAATTAATTATTATATGTTTGTTAATATTTTTTTTTATTTTTTTATTTTTATTGATATTTGCGTTGCAGGTTTTACACAGATTATGACATGATTCCTTTTTGAAAAGAAATTCGACTAGATGTTATACAATATATAGAAAGAGGAACATAATACAATCCAATAAAAAATAAAGAAGAGCTATAACATACATAAGTACGCAATATACAAAATTCGCTATATCATTACTTCATCAGTCCATTTCTGAATTGGTGACCAGATTTTTAACCCAAGTTGTTTCCTTTTTTTCCCCTTGGTGGCATATATTGCTGATTCAAGCTTGTATCTAGCTGAGAGACGACCCCTCCATGTAGAGAAAGATGGTGAATCTGGACTGATCCAATCCTGAGATATACATGCGCGAAATTCAGCCATCATGATAAATAATAAATTATTTTGATCAATATCTATTGAATCTTTGGAAACACCAAACAATATAAGTTCAGGCGATATGACTATATTTTTACAAAGAATGTATTCAATACATTTCTTAACATCACAAATTAATCCATCTAATTTTACACACGAATAAAACATATGTAACGTATCGGCCCCTCTTAAATTACACCGATTACATTTAATTCCAGTAATACTCCCCCATTTCAGAACTTTTGCCGGTGTATAGTACAAATCACACAAAATCATATAATGTTGAGTACGATTACGCCCAGAAAATAAAATAGAGGAAGCCATTTTAATTGATTCTTCCAGAAGTACATCCTTTGTACCTAATTTCTCTTCCCATTTATCCCTGAGATTATTAAAGTCATCCACAAGATAAGTCATTAAGGTGTCATAATAGAACCCAATCCTTCTTTTAATATTTAGATTATCTAGAAGTAGAATTGGGCTTAAATCTAGTCTTTCTATGTTGGAGGATGAATGTAGGTAGCTGTTAATCTGTAGAAATTTAAAATAATCATTTGAAGGAATTTTAAAGTTACTTTGTAAATCATCAAAAGTAAGTAATATTTCCGAATTATTAATATACAAATCAGAGAGAAAGGTGATCCCCTTGTCATTCCAATTTTTCATCACCTGGTCTCTAAATATTGTGGGAAAACATTGACTTGAGTTTAGAGGCGTATACCTGGTGATTTTCCTAATTCCCACCAGTTTTTTTATAATTCTCCAGGCTTTATATGCTGCAGCCACTATCTTAAATTTTGTTTTTTATAGTAGCTTGGCTCTATAAATTTTAACAAATGATAATTTGCATCAGTACCTATTACCATTTCATAAATATTTGGATAGTGTGTCCAATTAATGGGAATTTTTTTACCTACAATTAAAGGAAACATATATTGGAGTGCGGCTGCTAAATAGTAAAATAAAAAGTGTGGTGCGGCCCATCCCCCCCTATCTTTCGGTATAATCAGATTCTTATATGCTCTTCTAATACCTTTATAGCCCCATAGAAATCTTATTGCAGTTCTTTCGATTTCTTGGAAAAAGTTTAAAGGAAATTCCAGGGGTATTGTTCTAAATAGGTATAGAAATTTGGGCAATATAAGCATCTTTAAAACGTTGTTTCTACCATGAAGAGATAAGTGTAAATGATTTATTCTTTCCAGAGTCGTGTTAGCCTTTTTTAGAATTGGAGTATAATTAATACTAGGTATACATGAGATAGGTGTAGTTAATCTAATCCCTAAGTAGATTGCTTCCGAAACTATATTTATAATAGGAGGTGGATTTGGTCCTATAAACAGAATTTGCGTTTTAGACAAATTTAGTTTATACCCAGAGAAAGATCCGAATATACCTGCTAGTTCTTCAATCCTCCGAAACGTTCTTTCAATGTCTCTAGTGACTACTACCAAATCGTCAGCATAGGCAAGGGCTCTATATGTCGTACCTCCTAACTGTAATGGAACTATACTCTCATCCCTATTGAGCTGATTAAGAAAGATATCTATATATATAGCAAAAAGAAGAGGAGAGGATGGACACCCTTGACGTGTTCCTCTTTGGATAGAGAATAATGCAGATTTATTAAGTCCTATTTTTATTGCTGAGACTGGGTTTTTATATAATGCCTTAAATGCATTTATTATTCCTGGGCCAAACCCTTTCATGGATAGGACATCCCAAAGATAGGGCCACGCTACTCTATCAAATGCTTTTTCAGCATCAAGCAGAGTGATTCCTATTGATATATTAGAGGCTTCTGCCCAATCCATCATTGCTATGATTCTACGTACGTGATCCGCCGTATCTCTATTGGGAATAAACCCATGTTGCCACCGTGATACAATTGTTGAAATAATTCTTGACAGTCTTGTGGCAAGTATTTTTGAATAGACTTTACTGTCGGAATTAATCAACGATATTGGCCTATAGGAGGCTGGGTTACATGGATCTTTATCTTTTTTTAAAAATGTCATGATTATTGATTCAGCCCAAGATGCGGGAGATAAGCCTTTCTGTGCCTCTAAGAACATAGCCAACATCTCATTTTTTATATGTTTTCTAAAGGACCTATAAAATTCTAACGGAATAAGATCTGGACCAGTAGCTTTACCCATTGCTAATGATTTTATGGCGTTCTCGATTTCCTCCCATGTGATAGCGGCATCTAAGAGTAATTTTTGATCGTGAGTAAGGATCGGGAGAAGATTTCCCATGGCAAAATTCAGACATATATCAGATGAATAATTATCATCCTCTTGTGTATATAATTTACGATAAAACTTACGAAAAACTTCCAGGATTTCCTCTTGTTTATTATACACTTGCCCTGTTTCATCCTGAATTGTATTGATGGCATTAAATACTTCTCTTTGCCTGATTCTTTTTGCCAAGATTTTCCCAGTGTTTTCTCCTATCTCATATATCTGAGTTCTATAACTTGCCATCAGTTTTGCTGATTTTTCTGCATAGAATTCGTAAGCAATAGATTTACTAATTGCCAGCCTTGTTTCTATGTCTACAATTGGTCGTTGATGTATTATTGCTGTAACTAATTCCTTCTCCCAAAATAATATTCTCTGAAGAACCTTCTCATTCTTTTCACGCATAATTTTCTGTTTTTTAATTGTATATGACAGAGTCTCTCCCCTTATCCCTGATTTGAACGTATCCCAAACAATCTGCATTGACGCAGTACCTTTATTAATATCAAAAAATTCTTTCATCCACAAAGCCAATGTATTTTATATATTCAGAATCATGTAGAAGTTTACGATCAAAAGTCCAGGATCTCGTTTGAATGGTTATTTCATCGGTTTTAATTTCGATCACTATTGGATTGTGGTCAGATATTATGCGTGGAAATAATTCAAAGCTTGTATCATGAATAAATGATTTTTTAAGAAAAAAGTAGTCCAAGCGGACCGATTTTTTATGAGGATGGGAGAAGAATGTATACATGGGAAGTATAGATTTTTTTTCATAAGCTACATCAACCAAGCCATGCTCTAATACCATTGACCGTAGTGACATGAATAATTTTTTCTTAACGCCCTGATAACAAGATATATCAGATATCTCTTTACTCACATCTAAATGAATATTAAAGTCGCCACACATTATTAATGAAGAGGACCAGTTAGAGAGTTCAAGATTTAGACTATCCAGAATACCTGGATCATCCACGTTTGGAGCATACACAGCGCATATGGTCCATAATGCATCATTGATTTTAAACTCTGCTATTGCCCATCTACCATATTTGTCCGCTTTATGTCGAGTTAATATGCCTAACCCCCTCTTGTATAGGATAGCTACCCCTTTTGTCGTTGATCCTTGAGATGTACAAACCGCTACCTGCATACCTAGGTCTTTATATAAATGTCTGTCATTCCATGTTATATGTGATTCTTGAATGCATACTATGTCGTTTTTCATAGATTGTAAAATTTGTGCCGCTATTCCCCTCTTCTTCTTATTATTTAAACCACAAATGTTCCAAGAACACACTCGTAACTTTCCCATTTATAAGAGTTTTTATACACAGATAACATCATCTTAAGTGAAAAAAAAGATTTCATTTCCTTCTCTATACCAAGCCACCTATCCAACAGTATACCTACAAATATCAAAGTAGTAATATACAATCTGTTTTTACTTGCAACTTCATTTTTTTCCCTCATCCACCCTTCACCCCTCTCTGGGCTCACCCTGAGCCTCCCCCACCCCCCCCACCCCTCAGTGCTATCAGGGCAAAGGGACATAGTGTCCCTCGTGTTGATGATGTGATGAGCACTAAGTGAGTCTCATCGTGCGGCTCGGCTCATGATTACTTATACTTCATTCATAATCATTAAAGCCGCAGTTAGCTCAAATATATCTGAATATTTCAGAACAAGTTTTATCTTACTACATTGCTATAATCATTTACTTTTTCCTTACACTTTTAGTCATTGCTCAAATGAAGAAAAAACAGAAAGAGAAAATACGCAACAATTTATCAAAGAGTCATCAGGAATTCTTTGGCCGCTGCCTCGGTGGTGAAAAAGCTAACTCATTCTTTGTATATGACTTTGAGTTTGGCAGGGTTTAGAAGAAATGCTTGGGCGCCTTTTGCCTGGAATGCTGTAATCAGTTGCCTTAATTGCCATCTTAGTTGTACCGTAGAATGACAATAGTCCGGCCGAACAAAAAATTCAATATCTCGAACCTTGCGCTTCTTATTAGGTCTTGCTAAGTCATAAAGAGCTTCTCTTGCAAGAAAATTATTCAGTGAGATAAGGATCGCTCTTGGTTTAGAAGCTGAGGCTGTGTCTCGCCTTACTTGGAATGGAAATCTATGCGCCCTTTGAATTTCGGTCTCCCATTTCCATTGACTTAGCTCAGGGAAAGCAGCAGAGAAAAGATCTATCATGAATTGTCGTGGATTTGTATTTTCTTTCCCTTCCGGTATGCCCAGGACTCGGAGATTATTACGGCGAGCTCTATTTTCCAAATCCACCAGTTTCCAATTAATCTCCTCTTTCAAGCCCACCATTGATTCTAGCTGTGCCTTCTGTTGCACCATAGAGTCTTCCACCTGTGATATCCTGCTCTCCGTCTCCGTAACTCTTATAACTGTGTCGTTAGAGATTTTCATTACTTTCCTGAGATTATTTTGTAGCTTTTTTACAGCTCCCTGGGTTCGAAGATTTTCAGTTTTAGTCTCCTCTCTGGGATGCAGCATTACTCTATATAAGACTTCCAATGTTATTTCAGGCAAGTCATCAGAAGAATTATGGGGTCCAAAGATTACAGGTGTTTGGGGTGAGTTAGGTCTGTTTACTCTTTGTGGGTCAAAGTTAGCATCAAAGTTCTCAATTTCCTCCTCTCGCCCCCACTCCTGTCTATTCGGGGACTCCTCTGGATCTGAATCTGAACCTTCAGAAATGCTAAGATGATCTTGACCCACCCCCTCCTGCAGTAACTCAGTATTCGGTAACATCTCATCTATATTATCAGAGTCCAGTGCTTGGGATAAATCAGTCATAGAGTAGAAGTTACCTGCTGAATCCAAGGACTCTGTATCTTCACCTCGAGTATCAGCTGCCATTGATAGCTTTTGACGTAAATCTTTATTTTTTTCGCCGCCACTAGACGCACCCTTAGCAGGACCTTCTGCGTCTACTTGTTTCTCTAGAGACTTCTGAATTACGTCAGGATTAGCAGATTTTCTCCTAAACATGCCAGGAATTTTCGGTATTGCTCCTGTCCTACAACTACCAGAAGCCATTGCGTTTTCGGCATTTTCAGCTATGGTACTTATTATAGTTGCATTAGTTGCATTAACATTATTTAATTGTGGAGTAGCTTGATGTAACCCCTCGGCCGTATTTAAAGCAGCTGAAACATTTTCATTACTTGCACTTGAGCTTGGGATTGTACTCACAATTGTAGTAAGCTGAGTGTTACCAACTATCACCGCCGCCGTGTGAATTGTATCTTGACTTGCTGCTGCTGTTGCTGTGTCAGCTCTTGTCTTCGGTTTCTGCTGCCGTAGGGTTCCTGCCGGATTTTTTGGCGCCATTGTAGCTGAGGGAAGCCGAGACACTGAAACAATGTTGCTATCAAGCCCGTATTGTTCCTTTGATTCTCGGTGTCGACGTGCTGAGAAGGACTTTGACTCGCTCCCTGCTCCTTCTCTTACGGTATTCTGGTTGACAGCTGACACTGATGAAATGGGAGTCGAGCGCCCACACGCCGAACAAAGGGTTCGGATGTACTTTCTCCACGGGTCCAGGCGCATACCCGGGTTTGGTAAGCGTCCTTGCTATTGCCGACACAAAGCACCGTCACCCCTTCAGACGGCTTTTCCTCCCGCAATCAGGAAGAGAGAACGAAGCACTCTCTTCTCTTCTCCGACACCGCCTTGAGAGCACAATCTTCCGTGAAAGTGAGTAAAAAGTTCCGTAAATATGCTCCCGCTGCTACAGCATCGACATCGCCTTCCTTTTCAGCCACGTTCAGTAAGGAACACCAGTAACTCTGAGCGAGCCACACGAGAGCCTGCGCTAGCGTCTCCTCACTCGGACTTGCAGTCCGCCATCTTGCCCCGCTATAGCCACTCGCAATTGGCAACACCTCGTTACAGTGTGTAGCGCGGTGTACAGACAAAATATCGACTCCAAAATATCGACTGGACATAATATCGAGTTTTAAATATAGACTGGACAAAATATCGACTGGACATAATATCGACTACAAAAATATCGTTTTTCAGGTAAGTGAAGTAATATCGACTGTATAAAATATAGATAGCAAAAATATCGAATTTTTAATAATATATAATATTTTATAGTGTATTTTTATGTAATAATATGTGTGAATAGTGTGTATTAATGTTATAAAATATTTTATTAAATGAATTTTGTTTTTATAATAATTGCGTAATGTAATTCTGTAGTGGGTTGTGGGTTTATAGGGGAATAGGGTGGGAAGTAATTTAATAATAATTAATTAATTAATTAATATACGTTTGTTAATATTTTTAATTAATAATTAATTGATAATTAATTAATATTAATTAGTTAATTAATTAATATAATTTTGAACATATTTTGTATTAGTAATTAATTGTTAATTAATTAATTGTAATTAGTTAATTACATTAATTAGAGTAAATTTTTAATATATATAATTTTGTGTTATTTTTAAGTAATTAATTTGGAAAAAATAATATTCATTATTAAAATAATTACAGCTAATGTTCTAATATATTTACTTTATTGTTATTGTTAATTAATAATTAATTGATAATTAAATAATATTGATAAATTTGGGGTAAAGGAGCATTTTTAGGGTTCAGGGTCAGTTTTCAGTTTTAGGGTAAAGGGGTATTTTTGGGGTTCAGGGTCAGTTTTCAGTTTTTGGGTAAAGGGGCATTTTTAGGGTTCAGGGTCAGTTTTCAGTTTTAGGGTAAAGGGGTATTTTTAGGGTTCAGGGTCAGTTTTCAGTTCATGGGTAAAGGGGTATTTTTAGGGTTCAGGGTCAGTTTTCAGTTCATGGGTAAAGGGCTATTTTTAGGGTTCAGGGTCAGTTTTCAGTTCTTGGGTAAAGGGGTATTTTTAGGGTTCAGGGTCAGTTTTCAGTTTTTGGGTAAAGGGGTATTTTTAAGGTTCAGGGTCAGTTTTCAGTTTTTGGGTAAAGGGGTATTTTTAGGGTTCAGGGTCAGTTTTGGGTTTTTGGGTAAAGGGGTATTTTTAGGGTTCAGGGTCAGTTTTGGGTTTTTGGGTAAAGGGGTATTTTTAGGGTTCAGGGTCAACAAATAAGATTGTAAAAAATTATTTTTATTATTTTCATTTATTATTTAATTATTATAATTTAATTTAAGTAGTTTTAAGTATATTTTAGTAATTAAAATTTAATATTAATTTAATTTAACACTGTTTTTTATAAAGTCGGTATTTTTTACATCTATATTATTGTTAACGATATTTTGTACTCGATATTTTTGTACTTACCTGTTTGTAGATACAAACTCGATATTTTGACTGTCGATATTTTGTCCACGATATTTTGGCAAGTCGATATTTTGTCCCTCGATATTATTTCAGTGATCCGTGTAGCGCGACTCTACTTCGCCCACCTGCCCAGAGTAGGGAGGTGAGGAGTGAGTTCAGCGTGCGGAACACTCGGGGTGGTAATGGGCATAGAGAGTTCTGCAACACATAGAGGACCCTAGGGAGCATCACCATCTTAGGGATTGCCAAACGCCCCATGAGAGAGAGAGGGAGTGTGTTCCAAAAGGCAATAGATTTACAGAGGGATGCGAGAATTTTGTCAATATTGTAGGTCAAGAGAGTCTCTTCAGAGGTGGCCACATGAATACCCATGTATCGGAATGCTAACCGTTCGTACTGGAGGCCCAAATGGCGAGGATCCGCATCCGGGCCAGGAACAGCATCAGTCAGCGGAAACACCACAGACTTGTTGACATTCATACGCAGTCCAGAGGCTGCACCAAAGCGGTCCAAGAGCCGCAGTAGGGCGGGGAGGGCCTCCACCGGGGAAGTCAAATAGAAAAGCGCATCGTCGGCGTAGAGGGAGATTACATTGGTGGTGTCCCCCACCACTATACCCCAGTCTTGCAATTCCGTACGGGCAGAAATAGCTAGGGGCTGAATCGCAAGAGCAAATAGGAGGGGGGAGAGAGGACAGCCCTGTCGGGTGCCTCTCCCCAATGACCACTCGTCGGAGCGGGCCGATCCCAGGGTCACCCTGGCTCGGGGCGCCCCGTAGAGCACCCGGATCCAGTCGCGAAAGCCAGGTCTGAACCCCATTTTCAGGAGCACGTGCATTAAATAACCCCAGTGCACCGTATCAAAGGCTTTGGCCAAATCAACTGAGACCAACACGTGAGGGCCCTCCCTTCCCCGCACCTCATGTAATATGTGGTTTAGGCGACGCAGATTAATCGCCGTATTGCAACCCGGGATAAATCCACACTGGTCAGAGTGGACGAGCTGAGTCATGTGCGGGGAAAGGCGCGTAACTAATAGTTTAGTAAGGATTTTTGCATCCGTGTTTATCAATGTGATAGGGCGATAAGCTGCGGGGTCTGTTTTGTCACTGCCTGGCTTCAAGATCATACACACCTCACCCTGATTCATGGTGGGTGGAAGGTAGACCTGCAAAAGGGGGGATGCCAGGACATGTCCGAAGGCATGATAAAACTCAGCCGGAAATCCATCTCCGCCAGGGGTCTTGGCCCGGGGGAGGGCGGCTATCGCCGCGGTAATCTCACCCAGTGTCAGCTTTACCTCAAGTGCCTTCGCTGCAGCTTCCGGCAGGGTCTGAAGGTGAAGGCCTTCAAGATACGAATGATATACATCCTCCGATACCGATGGGTCAGCCTCGTAGACGGTTCGTAGATGGCTTCGGAGGGCTGCAAGGACATCGGTCTCAGAGTGGACCATGACGCCACTAGGGTTCCGTAGGGCCACTATACGTTCAGGCGCAAACTATCGATGGAGTATCCAGGCCAACAAGCGGCCAGACTTATCTCTTTCACGATGGAGACGTTGCCTGTATTGGCCCAATGTAAATTTATCAAGCCGTGTGAGTACGTCGTGTATTGTCACCAGGGCAGCACTCTCCGCCTGTCGATCCAACTCGCCCGGGTCCGGCTGAGATTGGGCGTGTTGGAGATCAGTTTCCGCAGCCTGTAAGTCAGACAACAGTTGTTTCCTGACCCCGTACGACAGGCCCATGCACACTCCACGCACCACTGCCTTCAGTGCCTCCCATTTAGTGGAGTAGGATAGGCCATCCCCCACCCAGTTGAGTTCCAGGTAGTCGGACAGCGATGTCGCCACATGGTCCCTGGCCACCTGATCCTGGAGCAGGTCAGTTGGCAGTCTCCACGTGCGCGGCCCGCCGCGCGATCAGGCCACTTCGCCACGCATGTAACTGGGGCATGATCTGACAGGTATCGGGCCTGGTGTGTAACCATCAATGTAAGAGAAGAGGTAAGGTTAGCCGCAAGAACCCGATCTAGCCTGCTATGTGTGCCATGCGTCGGGTGTAGCATGTGTAGAGCTTCTGTGTGGGGTGGCAGGTACGCCACAGGTCTACCGCCCCGAGATTGTGCATCACTTCCTGCAAGCGCGCCGTCATACGGGGCTTAGTGCCCGCTCTGGGTGGGTGACGGTCCAACTCATGATAGAGTACGCAATTGAAATCCCCAAACCAGAGGAGGGGTGCGTCCAGACTCGGAGCCACAGGATCCTGTATCTGAGAGAAGAAGGCCGGGTCATCAGTATTCGGGGCATACATATTAAGGAGCAGGAGTTCTTTGTCGTCTAATCTGAGCCTCACTAATATGCACCTGCCTTCCACATCGGCATCTACATATTGAACAGCACAAGGAATCCCTGGGGCCACCCAAATGAGGACCCCCCTAGCATATGTGGAATAGGAGGAGTGGAAAATCTGGCCTCTCCATTTCCTAGCCAGCCATTGTGCGCCGTCGTCATCTAAGTGGGTCTCCTGTAAACAAGCAATTGAGACCCCATGGCGTTTAAGGAAGGTGAGGACCCTGTGTCTCTTGGTGCACGTGCCCAAGCCACGCACATTCCATGTTAAAAATTTAAATCCCATGGCCAATGATCACGCCCAACTGGGCCACAGTGTAGGTACAACCTGAACCGCCTCCATGTGGCCCCCACTACATGTAAATCTAGGGGCGCAGCTCTCAGGACACGCTCCCCACAAATCGGAAACAGCGTACACAGAATGCCAGTGTCATCTTTGTCACAAACCCCATCCCATCCCCCAACAACCCCAGCACACGGAACTTTTGCAAGAACACCCTCATCCCCACCACCCACGAGCAATAGGATAGCAACAGCCAAAACCGCCACCCGCCCTTCCCCTGCCAGTGTCAGGACGTGCACATCCACCCCATGCAATACACTCCACACACACTCACACACAACAAAGCAACCCCACCCACCCACCCTCCCAGCTCCCCGAAAGACCCAAAAATCCTGAGAAAATTACCCGGGCGTGTCTTCTCAACTTCGCCAGCAGTGTGGACACGCTATCACTCAAAACTATAGTCACTCCCACCCTCTTCCCCCCGTAGCCCAGACCACACGGGCACCAGTTCCATGGTATCAACCATTGTTCGAAAAGGCCCAACGACCAGGACAATCTGCGATAGGTCAGAGAGTTGTAAGGCGGTGCAGGATCGCACAATTAAGGGCGGGCTCACAGAAGGCTCATTCCTAGTCAAGGCAAGAGGTCATTCCAACCCCGGTGTAGGTAGGGCTGTCTCCGGGACTACTGGAGCCATAGAGTCTGTGTTCAACGGGGTTCCTGCAAAGTGTCCGGTACAAAGATATCATCAGGAGCAGCAGCCCCAGCCGAACTCGAGCTAGCTCTCGTCGGCGAGGCTTCCATATGGATAGCACCATCTGGTCCCACCGTGGGTCGAGCCTCAGGAGATCCACGGGACCCAGAACGGCAACCTCTCCTACCACGATGCCTCCTTTGTGGCCTGGTCTCCCAGGTGTCACGCGAGCCCCCTCCCTCACCCGGGGGCAGGTCATCCCCTCTGATCTCGAGCCACTCCCACACCTCGCTGGTGTCTCAAAGAAATGTGCCCGGCCCTGGGAAAGTACCTTGAGTTTGGCAGGATAGAGAAGCATGTACTGAAGCTTCATGTCACTTTGTTTTTGTTTAACTCCCAAGTAGGATTTCCGTTGTTCCTGCACTTGTTGGGTATAGTCAGGGTAAATGGACACGCGACTGTTCTCAATCACATGGGGCCCCGTCTCTCTCGCCACTCTAAGGATACAGTCGCGGTCTTTGTAGTTCAGGATTTTTGCAATAAGGGCTCTAGGAGCCTCCCCTGGCCGTGGAGGGGGCACCAGGGCTCTATGTGCCCGCTCCACTATGAAGACGCTAGACAATCCAGTCGGGCATAGGTGCGTGCGGATCCAAGTCTCTAGGAAGCGTTCATGGTTCCCCCCCTCCAATTGTTCCTGTACACCCAGAACCCTTATGTTGCTCCGACGCGCTCTCCCTTCCGCATCCTCGGCGCGCCTTTCCAATGCGCGGGTAATAGAGGTAAGTTGGGCAAGCGATTTTTGCAGAGAGGCGACCTCCCCCTGTAGTTCAGTGATATTGCCCTCTGCGTCTGAAACCATGTGCGCCACTTTGCGATGGTCTGTCCGCAGAAGGTTTAGATCAACAGAGACGGTTTCTATCTAACGTTCCAGGGCAGAGTGTGAACCCTGAATAGCCTTGAGGATTTCAGCTCTGGACGGTTCCGCCGAGGCTTCACCCCTGTCATCAGGTCCCGTCTGCCTCGTGATTCTTTGTGGCTGCAGGCGAGGAGTAGTGTACTGCACGATCGTGTTAGGCTGGGAGGTCTTTGAACCACGATCTTTGCGGGCTGCCATAGAGATTAGCGCAAGTCTGTATGGTGATAGGCACCTCAAGCCCCGCCGGCTAGGGAGGGCCCCCTGAAGTAGGCCAGGTCAGTAGAAGTAGGCGCAGTATGGCCACACCCGGGCCCACCGGTGATGCAGCGCAGGCAGTGCCCAGGCAGCCAATCGATGTAGCAGGTATGGCAGCGCAGGAGCAGTACGCATCCGTCTCCCTCCAGTGGGGAACCAGGAGTCGGGACCCCCCGAGACAGCAAGGACCAGCGCAAGTGGGCACCCCCTCCTCCTCCCCTCACGGCTTCCACCTCCGTTAGTCCAATGACAGAGCAGCTACCAGGCTCCAAAGACCTGGGCAGGGAAGGATACAGGCGTGCTCCGCTACAAGTGGCTGTGGTCTCACCGGAGGGCCGCCGGGTATATCACTCAAGATGGCGGGTGAGTGGGGGAGGGGCGCAGGCCGATCGGGGCTCCAGCGGTGCCGCTCCTCGACTCCCCCCGATGCAGCAGGGCAGTGATGGGCAAAAAGCAGGGCACAGTCCGCAGACCGGCGGGAAGAGGGAAGCAGGCACTCCACCCCTGCAGGGGACAGTGAAGGGGCCAGGCCCGGTCAGGTACGCCGCAATCCGGGACCTCTGCCTCGAGCCGGAGTCAGGGCAGCGGCACTCACGTCTCCCCCCGTAGGGTGTAACCACTCCGAGGGCCAGGTATGCAGCCTCCGGCGGTAGCGGTGGGGGGTCAAAGCTCCGCCGCAGGGCTGCTGCACAAAATGGACGGCGCCTCCGTCCCGTCTCTCTCCTCACCTCCCAGCAGCAGGGTCACCGAGCCGCCGCCCTCCGCTCCTCCACCCGCAGTCCGGGAGGCACGGCAAGATCACTGGCGCTCACCAAGGGGCTCGTTCCAGCCGGTAGCCTAGGGTGGTTCGCCCGCAGTCCGGCTCCACAGTGTAGGCCCAGACCGGGGCGTCGCGTGATTCAGCGCGCTGTCGCTGTCTCCAGGAGCACTTGTGTGAATGCTCAAGGAGGGACTCAGGTCCACTCTGTCGGCTCAGGGGTCTCGGTGGGGTTACAGCACCTTCCGACACACTTTCAGCTTCTGAGAGAGCCCGGGCAGGAGTAATTAAAGGATTTTGCTGGTCTTCGGGACGGAGCTGGTGGAGCTCACGTCCTGTCGGCCATGCTGCTTGGCCACGCCCCCTCGACCAAGGCATTATTGACTGTTTTCTGAAGCTCTGGAGGAATGAAAGGAACAATCTTCCTCACGATCCTTAGCAGAAAGAAGGATGGGGTGACCTGATTTATGTGATACGAACCAAAGGACAACTATGTTTTTAGCCTTGTTTACTGGAGAGTGGAGCAGGCCTAGATTTTGTGGCCACCACTAAACAATCCACAAGGATGTGTCCATCCTGAATAAAAGTACCCCTGTCTTATCTGAGTTTAATTTGAGGCAATAAACATTCATCCAGGTGACAATCTGTGTTATACAATTGTTCAACTGTTTGGCCACCTCTTAAGTGTTACGCAAGACTGAAACTACAATCTGAGTGTCGTCAGCATAGGAAATCACAGAGAAAGCACAAGATCGAATCAGGTTTGCCAAGGGTGTGACATGGACATTAAAAAGAGTGGGGCTCAAAGATGATCCCTGGGGAACCCCTAATTGGAGGAAAAAAGGCTCAGCTATAAAATCGCCCAAAGTTACCTTTTGTTCTATATCTGATAGAAGTGAACATAAGAGGGAGAGGACAGCATGCCTGAGGCCGATGGATTCCAGCTGGTCAATTAGCAATGAGTGGTTGACGGTATGTAACGAGGCCAATAAGTCCAGAAGAATTAGAGCTGCATTACTACCCTTGTTCACTATGGATCTGATTTCATCCATGGCAGCTGCAAGGGCTGGCTCAGTACAATGATTGAGTCAAAAACCGAATGAAAAAAGTCCAGAAGATGCTGTTTGTCAAGAAAAACCACGAGTTCAGCATTCATAGCCTTCTCCAGAATCTTGAATGGCAAAGGAAGGCATGAGATATGTCGCTAAATTTTCACGTCATGGGGGTCCAGGTAATATTTTTAGAGTAGGGGAAGAACCTCTGCCTTCTTTCAGGCTGCAGAAAAATGCCCTGAGACCAAGACCTTGCTTACCAAATCTGATAGTTGAACTGCTACTGTCCCTAAGATACTTGTAGACCACATTAGGGGGACCTGGATCTGTAGAGGTGCCCAATTGTGTGGCCTCAATCAAATTGTTACTCTTATTACTGGAGAGAGGGGAGACTGCAGAAAAAATATTGGGTACGTCATTCGGCCCATCACTTCTGGGCTTAGAGGATTTGCCATTCAGATTGGAGGTAAATTAATTAAATATTACATTGACCTGTGATTGAAAAAGTCATCAAATATAGTGCATAGCTATTTGGTCAGGTTTTATGGTGTTATTAGTATTGCCAGCGCTTTTACTACTTTAAATATACGTTTTTGGGAAAATTAATTTGAGTGAGAGAAGCAGTGCTTTGTGGTTAGTCCACATAAGGGGCAAGATTTTCTCAAAGCTTAGCTCACTATTACCAGTAAAAACCCCATTGAGGGTGTGATTTGCCACATGGTTTGCTACAATAATTATATGTTCGAGTTCAAAACTAAGTTAACTGTCAACTAGGTGTTCCGTGTCTTTATTATCTGAGATCCCTAACTGAAAATTGAAATCCCCAAGGATTGTAAAGTTAGGGAAATCCATAGAGGATTCAGTGAACTTGATTTATGTTTGAATGAATTTTTCTTTGGGCCCTGTGGAGCGATAAATTAGAACACCAATAAAGGTGATCACATTGTTCAATTTAAAATTGAACACAAGGGTTTTACAATCGAGATGAGTGAAGGGCTGAAATGATGCTTTGAGATGGTCCCTAAAATGTATAGCTAGCCCACCCCTGCATTTTAGTAGGCCAGTGAAGCCTGGAAATATTGTAACCCACTGGAACAGCATTTCTAAAATCAGGGTCCGATGTGGGATCAACGCCGGTTTCTGTGAGATAGATAATATCTGGGGAGAAAATTCAAAATGTTTTACTTGTTTTTAATAAGATGCCACATTTTGAAGAAAACACATAAAGGGGAGTTGGGTGATAAAGTGGAATTGGGGGTTTGTAGCGGAGAGTGTTGTAAAGTTCATGCCACCATTTGGGAAGATCTGCTTCGTATAAGTGAAAAATTATATGTTTTACATCTAGAATCCTCTGCATCAAGAGCTTGTATTAAAGGTTTGCCGTGACTGATCCTATCTTGGTTTCTGGGGTCAAGGAGCATCTCCCTTAAGTAGACCTGGTAGGGAAATTGCTAGGGGTCCTGGCACAAGGCACAGCCCAGGCATGGACAGGAGCAGATGGACTTGCCTTTGGCACAGCCGCTGTGCACGCCCACTGTGACCCAGCGGCATGTTCCGCTAATATTAGCCGAAAAGAGGGGAATAGAAGGAGGGTTGGAGAATCTGCCAACCACTAGAGTGCTCACTGCAAAAATGGCTAGTAGTAGTGCAGAGGAGAAATGGATACATGTTTCATTTTCAGACCATGTGCTAATGTAAAAAAACTGTGGTGCACATTGATTTGTTTTTCACAAACTGCATGCTTTGTGGGCAGTTATGTGCAGAAAGGTGCTCCTTCCTGCACAAAAAAAAACTCGTGGGAGTCTTTTCCTAAGTTTGCTGCAAAATGCAGCACACATGAAAAGAGTTAAAACTAGGGGAAATAAAGTTATTTCTGCTCTTTTTCCTCCACTGGGGAGCCGTAATATTTTGGCACATCCCCAGGTTTACATGGTTTTGTATATCTGGAAAATGGTCAAAATTCATGGATGTTGCATGGAAACCCCCAACGCAACCCCTATGGAATGCTTCCCCAGCACAGAGTAAGGCAACGCAGCTATTTGCAGTTCTTTGCCTTACTCTATATCTAGGGCATTTAAGGTTGTGCAAAGTGGCTTTGCTTGACCTCATAAACATGATTTTGTAGTTTGCGCAAGCGGAGCATTACTAAGAGTGATGCTACGGTCTCACAAGGAGCTCCTAAATATGCCCCCTAATGTTAGTTTGCACCACCGGAGTGTCACCAAATGTAACACTATAGCTGCACTGGGGGCTCATAAATATGCCATCCAATGTGCACCCAATTTCGTTAGCAGTCATCTATTTATATTTTGCTGTCCATTGCCTTTTTATTGCTTCTTCCACTGATGATGTGACAGAGTCTGTAGGCTGGAGTGTCAGGCAGGAGTCAAATTTGTGAACGCGAGGCTCTATTGTCTATTTGATGTTCCCCTTTCCGGTGCAGGAAAGATCCATTATAGGCAACACAGAACACCTTTTTGTCAAGTATCTTTTCAAAGGCACTCTACAGCCTGGAGCCTTGACCCGTCATGATTCTGTCTTTGCAGCTGAAATACATATTTCCTTCAAAAGTGAAAAGCTGAGTGTGCCTAGATTTCTCTTGATAAGTTTGCACATTGAAAGCACATGAGTTACTCATATGCTGCACCCTATTGGAGTTTTCTGATTGCTGTGAAGTGTGCATCAGGTCAACAGAAAACACAAATAAAAAATCCATATGTGATGACTTACTCGAGAATACAAATGGTCCTTTTTACTTTCTTTCAGATTTATTTAGCGCAAACGTGTCCCGAATGCATTGGATTGCTTTACATCAGCACCAGTTACGTTATACAAGGACACATACATTTTTTGGTAGGCACAGGTAGATTAAGGGATTTGACCAGAATCGAGGATGTGGAGTCGACCCGAGGTTGTGGCGTAGCGGGGGGGGGTGCGGTGGGGGCGCTCTGCCCAGGGCAGCACTATTTTGTCGGTGGCCGACAGCAGCTGCGCAGTACTGGCGGTCCCCCGCCTGTGGCCAGTCCAGGATTTATTGGTGGGGCCAGGTCGACAGCACAGTGATGCCACTACACCCACATGTGCGGCGGCTGTTGCTGAGCAGCCAGTACCCCACATCACCACACTTGTACCTGCAAGTGCAAGCGCAACTGCTTGCAAGCAAATGCTGCACTACCTAGCATAATGGTGGTTCAGCTTGGTCGCGCTGCATACGTGTACCTGGGCCATCACTTTTGCAGTGTGCGAAAGCGCTACCAATGACCGCACTGGGCATCATTTTTGTCCAGCCCCCATGCTGCAGCAGTGACGTGCACTGTTGTGCACACAACCAGGTGTGCTCTCTTGAGTGGAGGAGTCTCATGCTGGGCAATGCAGATTTGCTGATGTCTGTCTGATCATACTTCTAACTTACTCCAAGTCAGCCATACACTGTCTGGGCTGTCTCTACTCAGATGTATGATGTTACAACGCATACTTTTACAATGCATACCATTACAACGCATTTTTTACAACGCAACATCCATTAAAACGCATTCCATTACAATGCATGCCATTACAACGAATTTTAAAAAACTACCTTTACAATGCATACCATTACAACGCATACCATTACATTGCATGTATGGTAAGTATTGAATAGTTTAGGGGTAAAAATTACTATTCTAACTACAGGGGGGTGCAACAGTAGGGTAAGTGTTGGATAGTGTAGGGGTAAAAATGAGTATTCTAACTCCAGGGGGTGCAACAGTAGGGTAAGTGTTGGATAGTGTAAGGGTACTATGGGTTGTAATGGTATGCGTTGTAATGGTATGCGTTGTAATGACTGCGTTGTAATGACATGCGTTGTAGTGGTATGCGTTGTAGTGTCATGTGCTGTAATGGTTGCGTTGTAATGGCATGCGTTGTAATGGATGGTGCGTTCTAAAAGTTTCGTTGTAATGGTAGTGCGTTGTAAAAGTTGCGTTGTAAAGGTTGTTTCCCCTCTACTCAGTCTCTCTACTAGAGGAAACCAGCCTGCTGTTGGTGGTGCATGCGTTCACTGGGCCTGGCCTGTCTCCTGTGCTGCTGTGACCCGACCCCCACATCCACCTCGAATCGACTTGAGAGTCGAGAGAGACACTCACAGCCTAATTAAAGTAAGTGAAAATGAATTACATTCGAATTTTTATACTTCTGTCCTATACAACAGCAGTAAGAACTTAACTTAAGGGTGGCTGTCAGTGTAAGGTATCTCTTGTTGGATATGGGTGACACTGACAGTTGGAAGGATCTCTAGTTTTGACTTGGGGGCCCCAGGTGGTTCTGTGATTGTGCTTTTCACAGGAGTCTCAAATGACTACTGGACTGCAGTGCTGACTGACGCCACATGAAGTTACCCAGAGGCGAGGGACCGGGGCAGACCTTTTTTAAATGCATGTGGTGGATGAGAAAGCATGAAACTGCCTGCACTGTGGGGGAAAATATGTCAATTGTATTTTTTTTACGCTGTGGACTTTCTTTCAGTTCCGGCACGTTGGGGAGACTAACCTAGTGAGTCAGTATGCGAATGAGATCAGTGTGTGTGTCATCACAGCCTGCATGACATCACACGTGGCATCACAGTAAGTGAAGTCACATATCATGAGTGCATTTAAGTGCTTTATGAGATTTAACAAATTAGATTTTGCTTTGGGGTTGTGCTAAAAAAGTGGCGCATTCCCAATGCAAAATGGGAGCCTGAACTAATTTTAAAATGTTTTTAAACCCTGCCACAAAGAAATTGACAACAAGCAGAAGCATGTTGGTAGATCTTTTATGCTTAATTGGTTACAAAGTCTGTGTTTTCTAATATTTATATGGGAAAATACATCTGCTGCAGAGGTGCCTAGTAAATATCAGGGAATATTATTTGGTGAGATAACCCAGGAGGTTAAATAATTTCTTAAATAGATTTATCTTTTGTGTAGTCCCAGATCTGACTCAAAGTAATATAGAAGGTTAATGTGCCTGTAAAGCACATTATGTAATATGCAGATGATAGATTTTTTAATGTAACTAGGTAAGTGGGTTACTGCTTCGAACACAGATCCTTTTGTTACTTGCAGTTCATAAATAGTAAGCCTTTTAATATAGCGCAGTGAGTTCTGTAGGATATGTGACTGCTATACCTTTTAACCCTCACTGACTCATGCAACACATTGTGTACACTGATTTACACACTTGCATGATTATCTGTATGTTATGTAAATCACTCTGACCCACTGCATTGGGATGCATAGCGCTATAAAAGAAATAAAATGGCGCAATTCAAATTGTATTTAAATACTGGGACAGACAAACACATCTGACATTCTCAAAGTTCATGCACTTACATAGAGGGACAAAGTCAAAATCATGCCTCTCTTAAGTACCCGTGAAGATAACAAGCTGTGTGCTTTTGTTTCCCTCCATTGCATTTACATTTAAGTGTGAGGCTCCATGCCACTCGATCAAAAGGAGGCCTAATGGCCCCTTAACTTGGTCTTTATTTTTGGCCCAGCTGGAGGTGAAGATAAAAAATGCCCCCTCGTTTCCTGCATGTTGTTGACAGGAATGAAAAGCAGAAAATGTGCAGGTGCTGCTGAACATGTCCAGGAGCCTGAACATGACACCCGGACAAGTTCAGCATATTTCTTTGGAGCCCAACTTCTTGGAAAATAGCTGGTGGACGCGCGTAGCACCTCTGCTCCGACCTTTGCTTTCACCTGCAGTGGAGTAGAGAGTGGCTTTGGAACTTAAACCCTTCCAATCCACCCCGCTTCTCGCCTTTCTTCCTAAAGTTCGAAAAGTGTATGGCATGGTTTCTTTTGCTAATAACAGGTTCTTAAAAACTCAGGTGGAGTGAATCTGTGGTTGTCAAAAAATTGCATTGCTGTACACGTTTTAATTTTATTTTTGAAAGTTCCCATTTCTGTAATTCTTCAGAAGGGAATTCAGTTTGTTTTTTAATTCAAACGTTAAAAAATATTGCTTTATTCTATGGCCTAGCTACTTATGTTTAGTGACTACAAGGGCAAAGTAGTTGCATAAAAAATTGAGTCTCTAAAGGGAAGTTCTTGGAAATCAGTCCTGACCCTGCACCCCATGTGAAGTTCTTAGCCCTCTTTTTCATGACCTGCTTATTTATTTCCAATGATTGGCCTTTGGGCAGATTTATCCTTTGGGAGGAATATAAACAATGTTCTGAAAAGTAGGTTTTCCTGTTGGAGTTTCATGAGTATAAAAAATCTAGTTTTGTTATCACATTAACAGACATTCTGAGTGTGTAGCTAAATATTGTAAAATGCAAAGTAATTAGTGTGAGTAATGTAGTTAACAGTAGAAAAATGTTCCTGCCACTGCCATGTTTATAACAGGGAGCTGGAACAATTTTCTTCAAACATAAACATATTTTCAATGTGTTGATATAAAAAAATGTTGCAAATGCATAATTTCTCTATCCTTTAAGGATAGGTTTTCCATTCTATGGGAAATCACAAAAATAAGGGCAAAAGGAAATAAAGTGGCCTCTTACTGCTAGCCCTATTCCCAGTACATGAAAGTTAATTTGTAGGTAATGTGAAAGGACTCTAAAAGGTGCTCCATAGTCGGGGCCTTGGACCACCATGATCCTGTGTTTGTAGCTCATCATAGCCCTTCTTCACATGTAACAAGTTGATCATGCTTAGCTCTCACTTCATGTGTTTGCACATAAGTGTGAGAAGTTGGCCTGGTATGTCTGGAGCAACCAGGGAATCCCAAGAAGCAAAAGAGTTACCTTCGTGGGGACCCACCAGTCGACGGACCGGGAATCGCGAAAGGGCCTCAAGCAGATATGCTAGAAGCGGGCCCACGGAAGACTCGTGGAGTGTAAGCCCACAGTCTTTGGTGCAGATGGTGCTCAGGGCTTGACTACAAGTCGTCCAATACACAACTTCTAGAAAGCTCGGGAAGTTGAAGTACTAGCAAATGTCCACAGTGTCCAGGGGTTCCGGTTTCACGTCTTTCGTGATGGCTGAGGGTCTCAACTATGCTGTGGTCACTTGTCAGCCTCGGAGTTGTTGGGAAGTGTGGGTCATGTGTTGCAAATTCCTCGGGATTCGGTGGGAGCCTTAGAAAGGCAGACTGGCAAGATGCTTCCTTGGTGCCTGTTTGAACAGGGGAGTCACTTTTTGACCCCAAGGGAGATTCTTCCATCTTCTAGTCAAAATAGAATGTCGAAGTTCCAGGATATATTTTGCAGAGTTTCGTCCAGGGTAATCTAGAGTCCTAAAGACTATACTTATACTAAGTTTAGGGGCTGGACTTACTCTATGGTCCTACCTATGGGAGGACCCTGGGTGGAAGTGGTTACACCCCTTCCCCTTTGTCCAGTTTCACGCCAGAGAAGTTGCTTAGTGCCCCTGCAACTGGTTTGAACTGGGCTATGCACAGTGACACCAAGTGTGCCCCCAGCACTGTCTGAAAAGCATTCACTGAATGCACCCACCCAGCCCCAATACACTAAAGCCTGTCAGGGGAGGTGGGTACACCGCCATGTGACAGGAAACCTATTGTCCAGGCCTCCCCTGCCGGAGTTGCGTCCTGCAGGAGGAGGTCAGACTCGTGTCTGTGGCTGCAGCATCCATTTTGTGATGCTGGGGCTCTTTTAACTATTACCGGTCAGGTAAGTGTGTACATGTCTTCTCCCTCTAGAAGGGTGGAATTCTACCCCTGCGGCCAGAATTGGCCAGGGGGTAGGATTCCAAAGTGTTTGACACCAAACACGACATGTTCTGATGCAGCCATTCAAAAGTTAGCATTTACCGCAAGGTTATAATGCACAAAAGAGTGTATGGTATAGCTGTATCACAGAACAGCCTCAGAGAAAGGATTTTGAGAGCTGCGGAGGGGCTCAGCTCATGCTTGGGCACCCTCTCACACAAAACCAAGCACTCTGCCTTCAGGATTGTTTATGCCTGCCATAGGAGTGACTTACAGGTATATATGTGTCTGTCATTTAAGGTAGATATAGGTAGCCTATATCTTAGTAAGGGGTGCACGCACCACCTTATCCAGGCTGCAGTAGCAGACCTGTGGTGCCATTTTCAAGGCTTCCCAGGGATGGCATAATACATGATTCGGCCTCTGGGGTACCTATGCCCTAGGTACCTAAGGTACCATATACTAGGGACTCACAAGGGTAACCCAGTAACTAACCTTGACTGTACCTAAAGCACATGCAATTGATTTAGAGAGAAAGCAGCTTGGCTGGGGTCCTGGTTAGCAGGGCCCCAGCCAGACTAAAGTCCAAAAACAGTGAAACACCAGCAAAAAGTAGGGCTAACCATAGTAAGCAGACCCTACTCTCCTACAATAAGTTGCAGTTGAGTTGCTCTTCTGCTGCAGAGTATGGGAGTCTCTTCTTTGTTGTGAAGTCATCATCAGGGAAAAGGAAAGCTCCAACATAAAAGTCACATCTGATGACACGCAAAAGAATACCAGTCCTTCACCTTCTCCTTCATACATCTCCCACTAGGACCCAGGGCCAGACTGAGAACTTAACGCAGCCCTGGCAAATTTTGCCAGACCAGCTCACATACACTGCATAGAGAACAAGCACAGCGAGTGAGCCTGACCACTTTAAGAGGAGTTTGGAGTATAACTCACAAGACTCTTTAGGGAAAAATGGCAGCAATTATGCATTTTGCAGCACATTAGTCATTATATATTCAATTGTATTAGCTTTTAAACCATAGTAAATAAGGATCTTACAGCACACCAGGATACTACAATCTCTGTTTGGGCTCTTCAAGTGGAGAAGTGCGGCTCAATGATTAGAGCGGCAGACTCTGATGCAGAGGTCTAGCCCGGGACCAGGGTTCAATTCCCCCGCTTGGCGGGTCTTGGGCTCAAAATTCCACGGACCTGATAATTCTCGCCTTGGTGCCTATTCCAATCATGGAGTCCCACTCTGCAACTCTGGGCAATAGCTTGCGTAATCTTCACAACGGCCCCCACAACGCTAAGGATGCCTGGCTTCCACCTTGGGGGTGCCCAGGAGTGTATGCCTCACAGGGAAAAGCCAGGATGGGTTCCACAGCGGTATTCGTACAAGCACCTTGAGACCCTTGCGGGTGAGTAGTGTGCTATACAAGTATCAATTTACATTACATTTACATTACATTTACATTCAATGATTCCCTCACTATCCCCCTCAAACAGTGCCTCTCATCTCTCCATAGCCCCTCACTCGCAAGTCTCTCCTTTATTTTAAAGCACCTCTCATACCAGTGTAGGGTGTCAGAGCATTTTACAGCACACACATACACAGAGGCAATGAATCATACGTGTGTAAATCAGTGTATAGAAAATGTTACATAAGACAAAGGAGACTACAAGATGTAGGATTCATATGTCATCGAAACACAGTCATTTTGTCTGCTTTTTTTCTCACAGCTACTGAAAGACGCAATCTGATTTTCCCTGCTGACCGCTTGTGTTTTAAAATAGCATGATTTGGGAAGAAAAGCACATAGTTTACTTTCACTAATGCCTGATTCCATTCCACGTTTTGCAAGGAGCAGAGGAGGAGCTGAACAGAGAGGAGAGTGGCTGTGAGCAGGGTCAGCCGCGAACATTGTAAACGTTGTGGGAGCTGCTGAGTAGAAAACACTGAGCCGTAACTGCAGCTGCGAGACGGGAGACGATACCCTCCCCTCTCCAGTGGCAGTGGCACCGGACCCTCTGTGCCACAGCAGTGCCGTATATTGGTAAAGTTAATGTGGCGCTTACAGGCATATATTGGAAAAGTCGCCTTAGCGCTGGTTAGGCGCTTGCTTGACTCTTATTTTGGCCCCATTGAGCTTGTGGGGGGTTTGGCTCAGCAGGCGAGTGTGCAAAGCAGGCTGTGGAAACACGGCAATCAACGCTGCTGAAAGCCACCGCAGACCGCATACCATGTACTAGCAAGCTGGTTGAATCCTGCAGTAGATACATACGTATTGGACCCACATTGGATATATGTTAGAAATGCATGTTTAAGGAAGCAGGTTTTTTCATGTTCTCTAGTCTGCTGTGTTAGCCTGCCTGCTAAGAGAAAGCGGGAGACGCCTGGCTGCAACGCCGCGTCTCTGACCATCGTTGACCTTTAGCCCGAGGCTCCTGTTGTCATTTTACATGCGGGTGGTCAGACAGAGGGATAAAGTGTTTTGTTTTGTTTGGTTTTTTTTTTGCTCCATAGAGCGGAATCCTCCTCCATGGAGTGGTCCCAGGGAGGCCTTGTTTACCCTACTTCTTCAAGTCCTTGGACTTGTATCTATACTCGGATCAATCAGCATGGGGTGAGGACCACATGGTGGAGTGTTGGCCTAGTAAGTCCCAGTAACCTGATAGAATTAATATATAGCGGGCAGCTGTGGAAAATATCGAATAGTAGAGAAACCAGCAAGAGTCCAGCATCTTATAAGGCCCTTGCGAAAATTGAGGACTATAAGACTGTTGCAGCCCTTAAGGACGAACATCACCAAGGAAGTCACCAAGGAAGTGAAGAAAGTGGACACAGAGAGTAATAACCATAAGATTTAAGAGAAGTGCCCCCAATAGTGAAACCACGTGGGGTTTAAAAGGCGCCGAAGGTTGTGGTACCAAGAAAGGCTAATAAAAAGACTCAGCAAGAAAAGACATTGGTGTGCATCAGTATGGACCATTGGAAGGAAACATCAACACTGCATAGATTTTCTACTACCCCCAGTAGAAGAAGTGATTGGGACTTCCTTAGGCCAATCTATAAAGAAATTTGTGGGGAAATATTTTAAAAGGAATCTTGATGTATGCGAATATTCCCTGGAGTTGCCTGGATCTCAAGTTAGAGATAATATGAGCAGCCAAAGGACTGTAAAGCTGGTAACAATAGGTGTAACAAATGACTCCATCCAGCCACTAGATTTGGACCAAGGGGAGGGGAAATTACTGGGTTGGAATCCAGATTATCATCATCACCTTGCTTATCCCGTAGTGGAAGGGAAGGGGAGAGTTCTAGAGTATTTAAAGCACCACAACAGGTATCTATTAGTCGGTAGAAGAGAAGAATTGTAACTTTGCAGCAAAACCTTAACTCCTCAGATACCCTACAATCATCCCTGGTGCTTGACATGATAGCTACTTCGGAATCATCACTATTAGAGGTGATGTTTTTAATGCAAAAAACTCTCCAAGCAATATTAGAAGCTTTAGTTGAGAATGACCGACAAGGGAAATTCCATAAAACCCAATTACAACTGATTGCAGAGGAGTTAAAACAAATTAATAATTGCATGCCAAATACAGTGCGCCCTGTAGTAGAGACAAGGGAGCAGGAGGTAAATTTACCTCTATATATCGATGAGAACATAGCTACACAGGTGGATGAAATTATACAGATTGAAAATCCCCCGACAGTATATATCTCAAAGTGCCCTATGGGGGTAATGAAGAGGAGTGTATACAAACAATCTAAAAGGTATAGTCTCGAGCATAAGAGCAGAAAGATCAGAAATAAGTCGCAGAAAATACTGGGAAAGACAAGGGAGGGATATCAAAGCCAGAGTATAAAACAGGGTGTTGTAATATTAGGACTAGAGAGAGCATTGATAGATGAGATCATAAATAAAAAGGAATTGGGGAAGAAACAGAATGGAAAAGTGATAAGTACATCAAAGAGGATGAACACCCTGTGCAGAAGCATGCAAACCCAAGGTCATGTAATACAGAAAAAATTGAAAGAATGGGGACCATTATGTATGATAATAGAGAGAACCTATGGGTATTTATGGAGCCATGGGGAGAAAGGGGGGGGGGGGAAATACAACAAGGGAAAATAACACCCCCTAATCTTGCAAATCTATTGAAAATTCTGGTTAAATGCCCTACACTGGGGGAGGTAACATCTAAAGATATAAGGCAAATAGGCTTTGTAACAAGTTTAGAAGGAAAAGAGGTAACTAAGGTGCTTTTTACTTTGAATTTGTAAAACAGTTGGTAGTAAAGGAAGAGAAACCTGGAAAAGGAGGGTATAAGATTTGTGCAGGTCAATGAACTTGAGAAAGAAGGGAACAATTCCAGGAGCTCTGTGACACTTATTTGCCATGCAGGACTATGCACAGAGCAAGTACAGTATGAAGTATTAGATGCCAAAAATAGAAGAATCTGCAGAGATAAAGATCAAGGAGGGCTAAAAGTAATAGTAATAATAGCAAATATTAATATGAGCCAATGTTGAGTAACCGATATAACCTCCTAGCCGAATACTCAAATAGTTGGGAGGACAATATGTCCAGTGTGTTGAGTGAATTGGACTAGGACTTAGGTTACTAGCACAGCCTACGGACTCTATCTTGGAATATTGGGTAATACGAGAGACAACTAGCACAAGACACTTTTAGAGAACTGTTGGGTAATTATGACATAATGTGTCTCTAGGAGTCCTGGTTGTGTGAGGTACCCATTCCAATAAATGTTTTTTTTTATAGTAACCAATGAGGCAGTACGATTAAACTTAGGTCATCCATCAGGGGGCTTAATTACACTGGTATCAGAAAAAAAAGTGAATAAAATAATTAAGTTAAATATGAAATGTAGGTGGTTACTGGCGTGTCAGGTAGAACTCTATTGTGGGATCTGGGAAAAAAGACAAAATATTGTGATAAATGTATATATCCAGCCTGGAGTAATAATAGATTTTTAATCCTAAATTAGAATCGTCCCTTAGTGATAAACTGTTTAAGGAGATTTTAGCAATCTCACATATTCCTCATGCAAAATTTGGTGGAGTGGCAGTGCCACACGAGACAAATATTTGGTACAGCTCCTTGGATCAATAGGATTATTCTGTGCCAATGGGCGGATGAATTCGGATTGTCCAGCAAAGAAGTTTTTTCGTAGAGGGAATCAGAATTGCCCACTTGATTATGCTTTCATTAGTGCATGGCATTTTAAGGATGTTAAACCATTCGAGGTATTGCAGACTGAGGTCAGCGACCATTGGCCCTTAGAATTATTAATTAAGATGGAACAGGATTTAGAAAGAGAAAGAGTAATCCCCTTACAGATTGAAACCCTAGACGGATAACCACCCGTATAATCGAGGAAAGTCTGCAATTGGTTAGCAATTTGTTTATTTATTATACAGTTGTTGGTAGCTTACCGCAAAAAGGAAAAATGTTACCATGGTACGAGCAAGTGATCGAGCAGGTGGTAAACTGTCTAAAAATAAAAGTAAAAAAAGGGCCCGTCCATAACACAAAAGGAAGTATAAAGGGCTGACTTAACAATGAGTGGCGAAATTTGAAACTTAGGGTAAGGAAATGGGAAAGACAGTTAAGGAACAACCAGATGAGGAGACAATGGAGAGCCTTCATGTGGTGAAATTGGAATATAAAAATAAAACGAGAGAAAGGAAATTAGAATATAAATCCCAAAATTGGCAAATAATGTTAGAAGTGATAAATACAAATAATATAAGGTCCTTCTGTCAATTGGTAAAAGTGGGTAAGGTACAAAGGGAAATGCAATGCCTGGTGGGGAGGATGATTAGGTGATTCACTTGAGAAACCTATATATGGGTAAATATTTGAAAAAGACCATGGAATTAAGACCTGAGGAGCTAGAACAATTAAAGCAGCACTTTTATTTTAAAAATATTTAAAAAACCAATGTAATCTTTAAATCTAATTAAAGCTGCAGAACCAGACAATCTACCGGCAATTATTTTGAAAAATAGTATGGATTGGTGGGAAAGCTTCTTAAAAATAATGTTCGAACAAATTCTTGTTGTAGGAATTTTTGCAGGAAGTTGGAAGGGGGCAATTATGAAGCCAATTGAAAGGAAGATGCTATGTTGCCCCAGAATTATCGCCTCCTAAGCTTACTGGATGTGGGGGAGACGGTCTTCCCCAAAATATTGCTAGAGGTAGTGAAAGCCTGGGCAGAACAGCATGACCTGATACCAATAGAGCAAGGGGGTTTAAAGAAGGGCACTCAACTGTTGATCACTGCCGTAGTTTATAGGCATTGGTAAGAAAGGTAATAGAAGTGTACGGCAGCTTGTTTTGCTGTTTTGTTGATTTCCGAGCCGCATTCGACTTGGTAGATCGTAGTACATTGTGGAGTATGTTGGTAAAGCTCGGAATCAACAAAGCAGTTCATTCATTAATTCCTTTATACGGTTTTCATGAAAATACAAAAACCATAAAAGTACAGTTTTAAAAACATTGATTAAAAAGTATTCAATTTCATTCTCTACTTACTTACAAATTCAATCAATAAAGTACATAAAAAAAATGCCAAAGTTGAGAGTCAATGTTCGAAGACAACTAATGCATGGTTGAAACACAAATGGAGGACATCCTATTCTTGCACAGAGTGTACAGCACCAATCTCTACTCTAAGGGCCATATGTATGAAGCTATTTTCGATTCGCAAAGGCCGAAATTCACCGAATTTCGTCCTTTGCGAATCGGAAACGGCCATTTTTGCACATTTGCAATGTATGAAAAAGTAGCAAAAGAAGGAATTGCAAAAATTTGCGATTCCTTATTTTGCCATAGCATTTAGGGAATCGCAATTTTGCGATTCCTTAATTGCTATGTAAGAAGCTTTTTTCTCTAGCGAATTTGGTTTAAGGAATCGCAATTTACCACCAACTGAAAGTTAGTGGTAAATTGTGATTGCTTTTCAATAAGCACAAATTGGCATTTTTCATTGTGGCATGTGATGCACATGCCTGCCCTTAGGGAATGTATGCGCGCCATATGCGCACACATGTCATTTTCAGGGGTGCAGCAGGGTGTTCTTGAGACACCCCCTGCACCCTTGAAAATTCGCACAATTTGCGATTAGCAAATAGCGATTAGCAAATTTCCCCTTCATTCCTATGGGCCTCCTGGCCCATAGAAATGAATGGGAAGTATTCCTTATTTGCGAATTCGCAATTTGCGAATTCGCAAAGAAGGAATAGTAAGGAATCGCTAAAATTCCTAGATTACCTACATACATACCGTTTTGCGAATTCTAAATAGCGATTCCTTAAGATTTGCTAATTAAAATTCGCAAAACGGAAGTATGATATATATGGCCCTAAGTTTTTTCTGTGCCTAACACAGAGCTTCAGAAATTGGGCACTATTTTTAGTGAAACACTCTGCATCCAGAAATTGCAAGCCGAGATATGCTGGGCGGCATTGTCTTATACCCAAAATTGTTAAGATAAGTATTACCCATCTTTTCCTCAACTCTTTATAAAATTTACAGAAGAAAACCACGTGCATTGATGTTTGCACTGATACATCGTCGCAGGGACAGATTGGCAAGGTTTTGGCCCAGTCATTCATTTTGGGGAAGATTATCAGATGAAGGAATATATTCACCCTAAACCCTACCAGAACAAACCTATCATATCCACTCAGGTTAAACGTTAGATATGGTTGTATTGTTAAAGTGGTCTGAATCATTAGGTTATGTTGGACTGAACTTTTGATTACATCCATAACTAATCTGAGCCCCTCCGAGTTATTCATGCACTGTTTTTTAAACATTTTCCTGGGAACCTGAGCTATCAGTACGGGATTGTGGTAATACTTTGACAGACCCAGATCAAATAAAAAAAAATCATGTACTTTAGCCACCCAATCTTATGTACATTTTCAAGGCCAAGACAGTCCTTCAAAAGCTCTTGTTTAAATAATGTCTTAGGGGATGACCAAATATGATGCCATAGACTGGTTGTACTTTTACTATATCAGTATTATACGGTATTCCTAGTTCTAAATGGCAGTTAAATGTCGAAGTGCCTTGTGGGACTGCCAACAAATACCTTAAAGAAACGTTTTCAACTTTCTGTAGAGTATCAACCCCTCCATAACCCCACACTCCAGCCCTGTATATCGCTGTGCTGATACATTTAGCTTGATATATCTGGAGCATCTCCACCGGTGGCCTCTTACCTGGCCTCTGCGCAAAATTAACCAGTGCTGTGGTAGTCCTCATAAAAAGCAATTTCCTGGCATTTATTGCTTGTCTCCACGAGCCCTTATCATCAATTAAAATACCTAAATAAGGATATGTGGTAGTAGGCTCTAACTTTAAGTTTTCAATAAAAATGTCCTCCAGTTTCTTTCTCCCTGTCCCGCAGCTCATTACAAAGGTTTTTTTTTATGTTTATTTCTAAATCTAAGTGGTCCATAAAAATGTAGCACCGATTAAGGGCACGTTGAAATTCTAATAAAGTTCGGGCTATAATTACAGCGTCATCCGCATAGAGTAGGGCGAATATTGGATGCTTCTGTAGCAGAGGTAGGTTCTGGCTCCCCTCCAGCATGGCCTGTTCAAGGCCATTTGTATTGAGTGTGAAAAGGAAGGGTGCCAGGACGCAACCCAGCCTAACCTCTCTCTCCACTTTGAACGATACTGTAAGCTCCCCGCCTTTGCCAAACCGCACCCTAGCCGAAGCATTTGCATATAGTTCTCTTAGACAATTAACTATACTCCCATTGTATCTAAGGTTCTCCAAAGTTTTACATGACTTACGCAATCGAATGCAGCGGTTAGGTCTACATAGGCCATATATAACTTTCCCCCTTTGCAGTCACATACTTTCCCATTAAAAGAGTCAAGTTAAGGCCTTGCTCCGTGGTACAACAAATAGGGGAATTGGAGGTGCTAATGTTTACCGGGGTCCAGTGTATAAGCCTGTGAAGTAGTCAGACAAAAAGGATACCCTGTTCCCCCTAGGTTGGAGGGACGGAAGAACCAAGAACGGTGAAAAAGGGGGGAGCCCCTTTTCGGAACTAAAACCCTCACCGGATCTTAGTACCTGTGTGTGTGCCCTCCTGTTCTGTTTTTAATAAGGTAGCTAACCACACTAATAAAAATTCCCCGTGGACTATCTAACCTTTTTTAAATCTGCACCACTACACTGTCTTTTCACGCCTACACTTCACCTAAAACCCTCATACCCACATGCACTAACTGGCAGGAACAAAAGATCTCCGATAAAGAGCCCCTTCGCAGGTGCCTGTCAGACATTGCAGCGCCAGTCTGACGAGGAGCAAAACCCAGATGATGAAGCATGACACCTAGCTTGCTGGGAGTGTGGGGGTTTTAGTTCCAAAAGGGGGCTCCTCCCCTTTTTCACCGTTCTTGGTTCTTCCGTCCCTCCAACCTGTAGTGTAGTTCCTATTTTCCCAAAAGGCTCTGAGCATTGGAATAACATAAACAATAGTTTAGACGTAGGACTGAGGTTGACTAGGTCTATATTGAATATGCTAGACTTAATTTAGGTTTGCCAGCTAGCTCAGAGGTCACTAGAAACTTTCTCGAATGAACAGGGAGGAGTGAACTTCCCTGATTAGACAAGAAGGGATTCAGCTTCTGACAACCGCATAAACATGACAACTTTGCTCCCCCAGAATTAGAAGTATATCTCCAGAGTCGTGTGTAAACAATAGATAGCTATTTCACCCAGTCAATCGTGCATACTTAGTTTCACCAGAGTGCAGAGAAATAGAGAGACGGGTGTTTTCAATAAAAGGTGTTATTTTATTGAGCAGTCTTCTTTCTCATGCACGAGAAATGAATTGCCACAATTGCAATACTTGTTATAAAGTAAAGTGCGTACAGTAAAAGGAGTATTATGAAATAATACTGTAAAAGCATTGATACGGTTTCTGAGCCATATGATACTTAAAAGGTATAAAATATATACAGTTACATACAATAATAAAAGTTTGACTAAACGTACTCAACTGGTGTTTCTAAATACGCCTGCCCCGATGTACCTAACCTAAGCCTAGTACGTGGGAAGGAGTAAGTGAGCTGCAGTTTAAGTTAAGTTAGTTTTTGCCAAGAATCTGACTCAAGAATTCTCTAAGGATCTAATCAGCTCCGTACCTTGGTTTTAGAATGGAGGAGGTCTTGTATCTCGCTCTCAGGACTCGATCTCCCAGTAACCTGCAAGGGTGACTGGAAACACTGGAGCTAGATTTTCTCGGCAGGAGAAAAAGACAGCGTCTTTCTCAGTGCGTCAAATGGGAGGGACGGCTTCCTTCGGCACTCGCATCAGCTGGGCTTTGGATAAGTAGATAGCCGCTCTGCTCCACAACACCGTGTGTTGCTTAAGGCAAACGCTGGTATATTTATACCTGGAAGGTGCCGTGTTTGACGTAAGGTTGGACATAAGACGTCAATAAAAGATGTCACTAAGAACTGGCCGTTCTTTCAGTGCTCGCAGGAGTTCTAGGACAAATCAGTAAAAGGCATGGGAAATTCCCAGGTTGCTGGAGGTTTGGTATGTTTAAAGAACTCGTTGTACTTTCTAGGAGTCTAAGGAAGTAGCCTTGACGTTTTTGGTTTGCGTTGGCTATTACTAAATATAGATTTGATTCTTATGCCTTTATAAGGGTATGATTTGTTATAAACACAAGGGCATAAATTGGGATTATTTAATTAGGGTCCTAGATATGATCACAACAAACCTAGGGGGAACAGTGTATCCTTTTTGTCTAACTTGCTCCGTGGTACCCAGACCTTCCCTGAACCCGAATTGGAGATCAGACAGTACTTTATTTTCGTCCACCCACTGCTGTAAGTGGTTAAGGACGATACGACCTGCCACTTTGCCCAGTGAATCTAGTAAAGAAATATGGCGGTAGCAGGTCGGATTCTGTCAGTCTCCTTTCTTGAATATTGGGACCATGATTGATTCTGACCATGAGTCAATGAGCCCAACTGTACACGTGACTTCTACCACTCTGTTCAGTATTGGGGTCCATAAGTCAATATTATACTTAAAAAGATCGCCTGGGACCACATCTGGGCCTGGAGCCTTTCCCCCTTTACTGGCCTTTAAAGCCTGCTCGACATCTGTTAGGGTGATATCCAGGGCTATGGGAAAACTTACAGAGCTAGTATAAGGACTTATCTTAGCTTTATCTTCTATCACATGGTTCTCCTTGGTGTTAAGACCAAAAATCTGAGAGAAATGTCCCACCCAGTGTTTTTCATCCACGGCAATTTCAATTATTGGCTTATTCCAAACTTCTGAAAGAAAGGGAGATATAAAAAACCCCCAAAAGGCAGTGCTGTCCTAGTTTCTACAACTTTTATCTAGTTTTTCCCAGGTTTCTTTTTGTAGTTCGGTTTTTCTTGATTTTATATGCTTTTCTAAGCTGACTAATTTATTATCTATCCCTCCCTTCTTTGTGTAGGGCAAATTTGAGCTCAGCATATGCTTTTCTACAGGTCTTATTAAACCATCCTTTACTCTTGCCTTTACTTTGTTTTTGTTGGACTCTCAATGTTTCCTTTATTACCCTTGGTATTTCCATAAAGCTACTTAAAACCTCTCGGTGTGGGGTTGAGGAATCCAAGCATTTCATTAAGCAATTTAGGGAGTTCTTTACTACCACTTTTGTGATCTCCTGTGGGTCAACGTTATCCTATTTTTTCATCAAACAGGTTTGCGTCCTATTTGTTCAATCAATAGTCAGATTTTTTTGCCGGAAATTTCTTTCTGGCTTACTTTTTTCGGATTTGTACGGGCATAATATTGAAACATTGTTTGGAAAGTGGGCACTAATGGCATTATCATGTGTACTAAAGTTCAACAGACAGGACGTAAACCTGTTTGATGAAAAAATAAAATCTATAATGGTAGTAGCTCCTCTGCCATTAAAAGTCTGAGTGAGTGGAATTGGGGGTGTCACCAATTCATTCGCAAAACCCAAATCCAAAACAAATAGCGTCTCATTTAAACATTCACCACATGTTGTATGGGGGAAATGCATTAAATTAGTTCTGTTCTCATCAATTAACCCACATGTTAAATTACCATTGTGTCCACAAGCAGGGGCGAAATCAGCGAAATCGCGGTCCGCGAAATCGTGCAAAAGCGAATTCGCGATCTGCATAATTCGCAAATTTGTGCAAAATTGCGAATTTTTGTTTTTTTGCGTGTTCGCGGGCATTTTTGCGTGTTCGTGGGGTTTTTTGCGTGTTCGTGGGCCGCTTGCATGGCGAAGTTACCCATGCGGTTGTGTATGTGGGCAGAGCACCCTCTGGTTTACACTGCCACGCTCTGGTTCACCACTGACACCCTCTGGTTTACCACTGCCACCCTCTGGTTCATCACTGCCACCCTCTGGTTCACCCCTGCCACCCTCAGGTTCAGCACTCACTACTGCCACCCTCTTGTTCATCACAGCACCCTCTGGTTCACCCCTGCTGCCTCCCTCTGGATCAGCACTCACCACTGCCACCCTCTGGTTCATCACAGCACCCTCTGGTTCACCAGTGCCACCCTCTGGTTCTTCTCTGCCACCCTCTGGTTTATCCCTGCCACCCTCCGGTTCATCACTGGCACCCTCTGGTTCAGCACTGCCACCCTCTGGTTCATCACAGCACCTCTGGTTCACCCCTGCCACCCTCTGGTAGAGCACTGTCACCCTCTGCTTTATCCCTGCCACCCTCTGGTTCATCCCTGCCACCCTCTGTTTCATCACAGCACCTCTGGTTCACCCCTGCCACCCTCTGGTACAGCACTGTCACCCTCTGCTTCATCACTACCACCCTCTGGTTCAGCACTGCCACCCTCTGGTTCATCACAGCACCCTCTGGTTCATCACAGCACCTCTGGTTCACCCCTGCCACCCTCTGGTAGCACTGTCACCCTCTGCTTCATCCCTGCCACCCTCTGGTTCAGCACTGCCACCCTCTCATTCAGCACTGCCACCCTCTGGTTCATCACAGCACCCTCTGGTTCACCAGTGCCACCCTCTGGTTCATCCCTGCCACCCTCTGGTTCATCCCTGCCACCCTCTGCTTCATCACTACCACCCTCTGGTTCAGCACTACCACCCTCTGATTCATCACAGCACCCTCTGGTTCATCACAGCCCCTCTGGTTCACCCCTGCCACCCTCTGGTAGAGCACTGTCACCCTCTGCTTCATCCCTGCCACCCTATGGTTCATCCCTGCCACCCTCTGGTTCATCACTGCCACACTCTGGTTCAGCACTGCCACCCTCTGGTTCATCACAGCACCCTCTGGTTCACCAGTGCCACCCTCTGTTTCATCCCTGCGACCCTCTGGTTCATCCCTGCCACCCTCTGGTTCATCACTACAACCCTCTGGTTCAGCACTGCCACCCTCTGGTTCATCACAGCACCCTCTGGTTCATCACAGCACCTCTGGTTCACCCCTGCCACCCTCTGGTACAGCACTGTCACCCTCTGCTTAATACCTGCCACCCTCTGGTTCATCCCTGCAACCCTCTGGTTCATCACTACCACCCTCTGGTTCAGCACTGCCACCCTCTGGTTCATCACAGGACCCTCTGGTTCATCACAGCACCTCTGGTTCACCCCTGCCACACTCTGGTACAGCACTGTCACCCTCTGCTTCATCCCTGCCACCCTCTGGTTCATCACTACCACCCTCTGGTTCAGCACTGCCATGCTCTTGTTCATCACAGCACCCTCTGGTTCATCACAGCACCTCTTTTTCACCCCTGCCACCCTCTGGTACAGCACTGTAGTGTGGCTCACTGGTTAGAGGCGGCAGACCCGAGAGCAAAGGACGGCCCGGGACCAGGGTTCGATTCCCGGCGCGGCAGGTTTCTGGACCAGGGTCAGCGGACTCGATAATTCTCTCGCCTCGGTGCCCACTCTGATCAGCGATCACACTCGGCAACTCTGGGCATTAGCTTGCCTCATCTTCACTAACGGCCCCACCAGACCGCCGGGGATGCCTGGTCTCACCCTGGAGATACCCATTAAGGGACCATCTCTCAGGGAAGCCAGGAAGGGTTTCGCAACGGTCGAAGCGCCTTGGGACCCTACGGGTAAGTAGTGCGCTATATAAATGCCAATTCATTCATTCATTGTATTCATTCACTGTCACCCTCTGCTTCATCCCTGCCACCCTCTGGTTCATCCCTGCCACCCTCTGGTTCATCACTACCACCCTCTGGTTCAGCACTGCCACCCTCTGGTTCATCACAGCACCCTCTGGTTCATCGCAGCACCTCTGGTTCACCCCTGCCACCCTCTGGTACAGCACTGTCACCCTCTGCTTCATCCCTGCCACCCTCTGGTTCATCACTACCACCCTCTGGTACAGCACTGCCACCCTCTCGTTCATCACAGAACATCTGGTTCACCCCTACCACCCTCTGGTACAGCACTGTCACCCTCTGCTTCATCCCAGCCACCCTCTGGTTCATCCCTGCCACCCTCTGGTTCATCACTACCACCCTCTGGTTCATCACAGCACCCTCTGGTTCATCACAGCACCTCTGGTTCACCCCTGTCAATTTCTGGTACAGCACTGTCACCCTCTGCTTCATCCCTGCCACCCTCTGGTTCATCCCTTTCACCCTCTGGTTCATCACTACCACCCTCTGGTTCAGCACTGCCACCCTCTGGTTCATCACAGCACCCTCTGGTTCATCACAGCACCTCTGATTCACCCCTGCCACCCTCTGGTACAGCACTGTCACCCTCTGCTTCATCCCTGCCACCCTCTGGTTCATCCCTGCCACCTGCTTCCTTCGCTGTAAGTGCTTCCTGTTGCAGTTATTTTTTTTACAGGAGCATTGTGCCATACTTGTAACTATTCTCTGACCCTTCTTTGAGGGTCAGAGCAGGGCCAGAGAATAGTTTCAAGTAGGCAACTGAACTCTGGAGGGGCCCCTCAGGAAGCACTACAGGATATGGTTACAAATTAGCTTGAACTTTTGCACCTGCTAAGTGCTTTCAGTTTTCCAAAAGTCGTTTTTATGCCATTTCGCGAGATTCGCGGGGCGCGTATTCGTGCGAAATCGAACTTGCAATCCGCAAATTCGTGCAAATTTGTTGATTTCTTTTTTTTGCGTGTTTGCGCGGTTTTCTGCTTATTCGCTGACCGCTTGCAGCGCACCGACCCCGAGGTTGCCCATGCGGTCGTGTATGGGCGAGGCCATCTTGTTTGCGTGACGTGTTTCCGTTTCCGGGCGCTTGTTGCATGCTCGCGACGTATGCGGCACGCGATTACGTGTTCATGGGTGTTTTTGCGTGCTCGTGGGTAAAATATTGCGCGAACTTACCCACGCAGTCCTCTACGGGCGCGGCCATTTTGTTTTTCATTCACTGCTATGGTTTGGGCATGCTACCTTTCTATTCCTCTCACATCTTCGTAATCCTATGTTTTTCTGAACTTTTTTTTGTCTTTTTTTGCTTATTATCTCTCTTTTCAATTTCCTACATCTATATTTTGTGTTTTTTTTACTTTTTGTTACTTTATTACCTACTTTATTTCTTTTGCTCTCTATCTTATTTTTTTCACACCTATTCTTCTTTCCTTCTTCTTGTGCCCAGGACCATGGCTAAGGGAGGCAACAAGGGCAAGGGGAAGGGCCCAGCACCCCGTACCCGGCTCCCTTGCGGGCGTTTGAGGGGCGAGGAAGTCCAGGCCAGGGAGATCTTCTCCGCGGTGGAGGTGGCCGCCTTAATGGTGTTTGTGCAAGTCCACCTCCCTAAAACTGTGGCAGCAGGTGGGAGGATTGCTTCCGGTTACGGCCTCCAGGAGCGTCGCCAGCTATGGGAGAAGGTGTGCCGGCGCATGTATAAGAAGTCTGGGGTCCGGCGCACCTACCAACAAGTGACGCACCGGTGGAGTGACATCTTGGACCGGGAGCGTGACATGGTCGACCTGCTCGGTGTGGAGATCCCTGGCCTTGGTAAGCAGCTATTTAATAACTACTTTTTTTCCTTCTGCTCTGTTATATTGCTAATCTATTTTTTTCCTGAAGAGTACGAATGCTGTTGATTCGATTACATTGCAGGTAAATTAATGTTTAAATATTTCTGTTATTGCAGGTGCTTGCCTGGTTATTGGCATTGCTACTATGCTTACTTGTTTGCAACTTTTTAGTCATTTGAGAGCATTACTCTGTAATGCTAGAGACAGTAGACTCAAGTCTAGTCCTTCTTTGTACTCCTGCTGCTGCCACTTTGATGAGATAGTGGTGGATTGATACGTTGAGTTTATTATTTTTTACTTGTTATAGGGCATTTGTTAGTGGTCTGCAATCATGATGACGGACTGTGTCTGTCACGTGACGTCTCGTGCTGCTGAGTGATGGCAGTCGTAGTAGAACCTTTTTGTTGTTGATGTAGTTAGTGAATTACATACCTTTCCTATTAGATGGTCTGCAAATCCTGCAATACTGTACTACTATCCTCCTAGTTGAGCAGATCAGATGCAATTGATGTTAATTTGTTTCCCCAACATAATTTTAGATTGAGTACAAAGATATTGAATATTTCCCAAAAAACAATCATCCATTGTGTTTCATTATTTCATGATCACCAGGACCTCCCAGGGGCAAGGCGGCGGCGGCGACAGAGACTCCGGTGGCAGAAGGTGGAGAGGCTCAGTCCCTAGCAGGCTCTTCTGCTGGCCCCAGTAAGTTGTTCTATTGTTATATTAATACTTATACTTCCCTAACTTTTACAGCTCCTATTCATTACAAACTGGTTCCTAATAATTCTATGTTTTACAAAATAGTCTTTGATCTTCTTCTAATGTAGACTACTTTCTACATTCTTATCCTGCCTCTACCATCACTCTCTGTGCTACTACTATTTACAATTATGAGTCGGTCTGTGTAGGTAGCTAAGCTTGCCCATTTGGAAAACGGTGTGAAACAAAACTCTGATACAGCAATAGCTCTAGGCACTGAGTGCTGTCCTCTGGGTTGCCCTTGCTGTCTATTCCAGTCTTCTTAATGTAAGTGCTTTGACAATTTCCAACAACAAAATGTCATTGTTTACACCAAGTAAAAGGTAGCAGTTGCCTTTTTGATTTGAGAGGAGCACATCCCATACCGCTAGTGTTTCAGGGACTATTCTGCACACAAAGAGGTATGGACAAGCTAAATAGGACATTGTTGATGATAGGTGCAATTCGACTTTCGACATACCTCAGTCCGAACAGAAATTGAACCCCCATTCCCCTGACCGACTATCTAGAATGTCTGACCAATGATTTTACGACCCAGAAGAACAGAAGAAGACTACCTCCAAGTCCCGGCCTATCTGAGTCACTGAAACATGACTGCCAAGTGCAGTAGTTCAAACCTTTCCGCTCACTCACTCGTGAACAAAAACCACACAGTGTTTGTTAGTTTTAAAGTTTTATTTTCAATTGAGAAATGAAAACATTATTTCTTTATTTTTACTAGCGTAGTATTCTTATAGATGAAGATGACGTTAAAGTTTAAACAACATTCCCATGAATGAAATTAGTTTAACTCAAACGTAATAATAGTTAAGACTAACAGACACAGGAAATTATTAGAATAACTGTACATGAGCCCCCACCTTCTTTAAAGTACTTAAAGTACTGCTGGTGGTGACTCAGTAGTAGTTGGTGAATCGTCTGGCAGAAGGGCAATGGAATCTTCTTTCTGTAATGAGAAAAATGGTGCACGTTAAGCAAGCATTCATCAGTTGTCATAAGAAGACGTGTAGCATTTAATGGAATAAGCATCTAAAAGGTTAACACCCTCCCCAAAACCGTTCCTTTTTTTATCCCAGTGATAAAAAATGTGTTATGTAACATTTTCTTCCATTACAAGACAAAATAGGGGGCTGTGTATGGCATCTAAAAATATGACATGTTTTTCCAAGACGTCACAACATCTGATGTGGCACAGATGACCAACAGTGACCGGGGCCAGCAGTGCGGAGGGGTCCACTCTGGATGCGGCAGCGCTAACAGGAGGAGCTGGGGGGGAAGACTCAGCGGCAGCGGATGGTGGTAAGCTATTATATACCTTACTTATTGAAATTTTTTTGAGTAGGCTCGTAAAGGAGTGTATGATGTACTGTACAGTAGTACTCAGTACACTAGTATAAGTACACTGTACTGTCAAGAACATTTACTAATTTAGAACTACTTTTTGGGCTATCACGGAGAAGACAGTCAACCTTGACTTGTAATAGCATTAGCGGCGGTACTTCTCTGGTAACCAATGGCCCCCTCTATTTCACTTGAACTCAGCTGGCAAATTTTTATTGTGAAGCCAAGTCATATCAGATCAGATGAAGTTTAGGGATGTGAAGAACGAAAAGTTAAAGAAGGGTGAAACGAAGGACGAGCGAGTCTTAATATTTATTTATGACTGTAAAGAATGGTTTTGTTGAATGCAATTCAATATAAGAAAGAAGACGGCGGTTTCCAAAATATAATGAAAAGGGTGTTAGTTGGTTGTTGACAAAAAAAATGTTGGAACATTTGAGACATTAAGAAGAATCATAGATGTACTTTGGAAGCCTGGATGCTATCTTCTTTATCCTCCTCGTCGATAGCAGAGGTGTATGATGTAGTAGAGCAGACGCTGAGTGGATGAAATATGGCCAGTGGCAGTGCCACCCCTATAGAAAAGTAAGACATTCCTATCCCCACATGCATGTACTGCTTAAAGTACTGTGAGTCTGCATCATCATGGCCTGTGTCTGTATTTCTTGGGTTAAAGCTGAGTGAGCTGCCATTATGGCGGCTACCACAAGTTCACGTACCAGTAATATCTTTTGCAAAACAAGAGAAAAAAAGTAAAAAAGGCATTTTTTAGTACTATCTGACTATGTATGGAGTAGTGAGTCCACCTATAGTACTGCTAGTGGAATTCCTGAAACTCACAGTGTCACAGGCTTACAAAGACGGCGGAAAGATACAGGCCAAAATGTTATACTGTGTTTGCTACTTGCTGGTGTTACTGAGTGTCAACCTTCCGTTAAATCATTTTGACTTTATGTTAAGGACTATTGGCTACAGTATTTTTCTTTCTTTCTTCATAGATGCTACTCCCAAAAAGCTCACCCGTAAGGAGATGGCTGTCCGGGCCAGGGCCCGTAAGCTGGAGGCTATTTGTGTCGAGTATCGGCGATTGTGGGCTCGGGAGCATGAGGAGACAACATCAACATCTACATCCTCCTCCACTGCCCCTGGGTCCACCAGCCAGAAGCCTCCAGCCAAACGGAGCCGTGGCCCGACAGCCTCCTGCCGCCGCCGCACAGCAGCAACAACATCAGCGCCCCCCCCCCCAGATCCTGGATCGTTTGTGTGCGCCGACTACGCAAAAGAGTGGACTACCTGGATTGGTTGGCCGAGAAACATCAGCGCCAGCTCCGGGACCTCCGCAAAGAGCAGCGGGACATGAAGCAACATCTTGCAAAACTACGCCACCGGAGTAAGTGACTGTCCCTTGCCCCTTTTTTTAAAGACTGTTGGGGGGGTGGGAATTGGGTGTTTGGGAAAGGGGACTTTTGGAATTTTGGACATTGGTTGGGGTTAGGTAGGGGGGTGAGTTGGGTTAATTTATTTCATTTTTTGACTACCTCAATATATTTCTTAATAATTATTTTTTATACCAAAACATAGTATACGCGTTCATATTATTTTGTGTGGGGGTGGGTGGTGGTTACTGGACGTTTGGTTTCTTCCAACTTACCAGCGTGAATGAAACATCTAGTCCTGAAATGTACCAAAGTGCAAGTAACCGAGTTAGTGAATTCAGTAGCCCTACTAGTACTTTTCTAGTAGTACTGGCTATCTCTGCTCTCCTCCCAGTCCTAGCCCATTATTCTACCTCTCCAAAATTCTTATCTTACCTGTGATTCGTGTTTGAGAATCGGGGTAGCCCCAGGGCTGGCTGCATTGCAAATGGTGATTAAGGTTGGTTGTTGACTTGAATCCTCGACGGATGCAATATCATTGTTGTGCTGATAGCAGTAGTGGTACACACTTGCAATATCACCATATGAAAAAAAGAGGAAATTAAACATTGAGTGGCCTGAGCGTAGCATACGAAACAGTACAATAGATAGTACGGTACAGAACAGTGCCCTAAATTGTAGCCTAAGCAGTGCCAACGTAAGGTAAGCATTAAGCATTAGATTGTTCACATCGTGTAGGAGGAGGATGTTCTTATTATCAATCCACGATGGCGCACATGAACTTCTGGTTGCTTTGACCTTATCCTCCCCAGCAAGTGTGTGGAATTTATTGTTGTTGTCAGTCACACATCATTGAAATACCACACAGCCCGGGGGAAGAGGGTTAGGGTTTGAAAATTGGATGGGAATGGGGGTTTTGGGGAAAGTTTGGTAGAGAGGAAAAAACACAGCATGGACAGTCAAACAACAAATGAAGAGAAACAAATCTTTGGATTTGAAGATATCGATAAACCTTTAAAGGGACATAAAGGAAGTACACTACTGCATGCCAGAAGTTGTTTAGTAAATGGATGGTTAGCTTACTGAAAAGTAGTACTACTACTTACTGCAACTTACTAGTAACTACGAAGGAACAATTTGGCAGTACAGGGCTGCTGTCATTATGCAATTTCACTTGCCTCTCTGCCCTCAGACAATAAACACTTAGAACATTAAATTATTGTTAAACATAGCAAAGACGTATCAAATAGCTGGAGGGATGAATTTGAAGCAGAGATCAAACAAACGCACAGAGTCACACTCGTAGAAGTAAGTTCAAGTTCACAAGAATATCATTTAAAAGATAAGGAGAATTTTGGATACTGTTACTGTTTTCTGTAGTTGTCCCGTTGAATTTGTGAAGTTGATGCATCCAGCCATTCCTCTTATTCGCGTTACTCCTTCATTCCATCGGATGCTCCGTCGATCAATCTTGGTGACCAGACACACTGACTGTCCACTGCCTGCCTGATGTGGATTTGCGGATCGCTAATTGTAAGCCTGAGTAGTACATCGATGGCACAGGGTAAAAGCCTGCCTGTAATTGATGATGGAAAAACACAACAGTAAGTGTTAAAGACACCCCAGAGAAAAAAAATATATAAGGCACGCTGTGTAGTGCAAAAATTATACTGTCACTTTCAGAGAGACAATCCCCAAAATCTAGAACACCCCACATTACCCTCCGAAAAACTTGCAGAATACTGCTGCTACCTCGCAGAGGCCTAATTTCAAATCGTGCCAAAATGCACTCAGAAAGTATGCCCAAAACCCCCCTTTCCCAACATGGATTATCTTCAAACCACGTGCAATCAGAATTAGACATTCCAACAAGTGTTCCAAGACCCCGCCCAGTCGTAAAAATCTAGAACACCCGCCCAAACACATGCAATACAATACTGCTAACCCTAACGAGCCCTAAGTTAAGAATAGTGGCAAACACTTTCTTTAACTAGGCCAAATCCCCCCTTTCCCACCATGGATTTTCTTCAAACCACTTGCAACCAAAATTACACATTCCTAAGAGTGCTCTAAGACCCCAGAACCCAGTTGCAAAAATCTAGACCACTCTCAAACACTTACATAACTGCTGCCAGTGCTAACCCTAACGAGCCCTAAGTTAAAAAAAGTGCCAAAACGCTTTTCAGCATGGATTTTCTCCAAACTACTTTTATCCGGTATTAGACCTTCCCAGCAATGCCCCAAGACCCGCCAATCCACCCGCAAAAAAAGCATAACACTCCCAAACAGGCAAAAAGAAAAAAATGGAAAATCTCATACTTAGAATCGGCCTTCACTTAGAATCGGCCTTCTTTCAATTCTGTCCAAACGCGCTGTGCAGCTAGGCCATAACTCCTGTTTTCCACCATGGATTTCCTGAAAAACAAATACAATCAAAATTAGACTGTGCCAGCAGTGCTCCCAGACCCCCAGACCCACCCCCAAACACCAGGAACCCCCCCAAACAGCACCCCAAAGACAAGCAAGTGAGCAAAAACGTAAACAAAATTACACTTTTATCCGGTATTAGACCTTCCGAGCAATGGCCCCAGACCCGTCAACCCAGGCGGAAACAAGCAGAAGACCCCCTAACAGGCAAAAAGGAAATATACAAAAGTGGGGACTTAGACATTTTCAGGCAAATTTCCAAAATCACTCCACACGCGCTCTGCAGCTAGGCCCTAACTCCCCTTTGCCACCATGGATTTTCTTCAAACCTCTTGCAATCAAAAGTATCTATACCCAGCAGTGCTCCCAGACCCCAAAGCCCACCCACAAAAACCAGGAACCCCCCCAAACAGGCCCCCGAAAACATGATAGTGAGCAAAAAGGCAAAAAAATTTTCAACTCTGATTTTCCGCAAAACACTTTTATCCGGTATTAGACCTTCCCAGAAATGCCCCCAGACCCGTCAACACAGGGGGAAACAAGTAGAAGAGCCCCAAACAGCCAAAAAGCAAAACCTTAAAAAGTGAGACTTTCAGGCCAACCTGGAATAAATGCGCTGTGCAGCTAGGCACTAACTCCCGTTTTCCACCATGGATTTCCTGAAAAACAAATGCAATCAACATTAGACTGTGCCAGCAGTGCTCCCAGACACCCCGACCCAGCACTGCAAATCTAGAACACACCCAAATAATCCCAAAAACCTGCAATACTGGTATATTGAAAACATGGCAAATTGCGCTGTTAAAAAAAAACAAACAGCAATTGGTTTCAACAGAGACAGACAGCCATTGCTGTCCACTGCATGCCATCTTCTCATTATTCATTACCTGTTCTACTTTATGTCCGCATCTTCTTTGGAAAGTTAGGGCCCACAGGGGAGCCTCTCCTGTAAATTTCAGAAGTAGGACTGTCAACAATCAGCAAGCATGTAGTCAGTCAGTTATTTCAGTCCCACTTGAGGGGACTCGTCTACGAAGACAAAGTTTTTTTTTCTCCATAATCCATCCATCTGCCTTGAGGGAAATGGATAGGGGGAGACTGGAGGAGGAGGATAGAGGAGCATGATTGAGTTGTGAACTTGTGAACATCTGAATGCAGACTGAGGCACCTTCAAATCAATACAGAAAATAAGATGAAGATAGTGCTGATGATGGACTTATTGTGATTAGTTGATTAGAGTTGTGTTGTAGTAAAAGTAGCAAAACAAAGAAAGACACACAGGAATAAAAGTGAATAAGTACGGGAAAAAAGGAAGTAATTTTCAGTCCTCGTTGTCAGGGAAGCAAAGCTCGTCCTCCAAGTCTATGAATTGAGGTGGGAGTAGGTCTGGTGACCGAGAAGAACTTCCGTCGTCGTCGTCACCTAAGTTGGTGTCCTCTTCTTCCTGCGGGCATTCACGTATATTGTAATCGGGTGGTATGAAGTGCTGATTCATCTTGATTATTGTTAACCTCTCCACATTTTTGGGCAAAAGGTGGGTCCTTTTTGAAGTAACAATGGCACCAGCAGCACTGAAAACACGTTCAGAAGACACGCTGGCGAGTGGGCAAGACAAATAATTTAGAGCCAGGTTGGTGATCAGTTGCCATTTTGAGCTTTTCGTATACCAATACCCCAATGGGTTCTCATTATGACAGACCTCTGTTGGGTCATCCAGATAGGCCTGCACCACCGACTCAAGGTTCTCCAGGGTTGATCCACTTTGCGCACCATCTGCGACCTTTTCATCAGTGGACGGAGCTAACCCTTGCTGAGTTAGCCAATCCCCTTCGGACAATATTCGTTAGCGGCCTGGTGCGGGTGAGGATGATGATATGGTTGCTGGTGTCGTTAACCGCTGTGAGGGAAAGTGACTCCCTTCGGCCACGGATTGAGAAGTGGAACTTGACACCGGATGGCCTGCTGCTTCAGTTGTACTTGTTCTGCCTCCTTGAATTTTCTGCCGATCTTTTTCGAACCGCCTGGCTGACACAGCTAGCCAACGTTTGTACTTTGAAACATCTGCTTCATCAAAAGGAATGAATGATTTGCTGGCCACTGCCTTTTTGTACCGTGGATCAAGAATAGTGGCACAAATGTAATGTTGTTCTGTATGTATCTTTTTAAGCCTTTCATTGTCAAGGAGACGGCATAATAACTTCTGCGCCAAACCATATGCTTCTCGCTTTTTGCCATCCTCTCGGAACGTTGAAGACACCTCCTTCAGTTGGTGCTCTAGCATGCGCAACAATGGGATAGCTTTGCTCAAAGAACAGTCCTCTCTGCTGACTTCACGCGTGAAGAGCTCAAAAGGACGAAGTATGTCTGTCAGGCTTTCAATTCGCTTCCATTCCTCCAACTCTAGCATCAAGTCTTTGTGAGCAGCACCCAGTTTAAAGACAAACTCATGTATTACCTCCCACTGCTCAGATAGACGCTCAAGCATGTAAAAGGTTGAGTTCCAACGTGTTGCCACCTCCTGGATTAGTCCTTTGACTGGCAGTTTACGTTCATATTGATGGCCCCTCAGCAGCTTCCGGGCCTTAATAGAATGGTTGAAATGGGTGCAGATTTTTTGGCAGGTGGTCAGTACTTTGACGACTGACTCTTCTGCTTTCAAGAAGGCTTGCACCACGATGTTAATACTGTGCGCCAAACACGGCACTCTGAAGTAGCCACCGTCGTCCATGGCCTTAACTATATTACTGCCATTATCCGTGGAAACATAACCAACTGTGCGGTTTCTTGAATGCAGCCATTCTTTGAACTTCCTGTTAAACTCATCCAAAAGGTTAGGTGCAGTGTGAGAGTTCTCCATGGCAAACATGCCTACTGTTGCATGTTTGCAAATAGCTTTAAAAACTTCCTCTGTGTCAACATCTTTGTGTTTTAACTGTTTTTCGGCCCCTGCAAAAGAGACCCAGTTTGCAGTGATGCACATGTAATCAAGGGCTTGGCAACTGGTCCACATGTCTGTTGTCATGTGGATAGTGTGAACAGCACTCTTCAGAATAGCTGCGCCAATCACCTCCAGCACATCTTGATGTAGTGCTGGAACAGCAACCCTTGCAAAATAGAACCTGCTAGGAACCTTCCATTTAGGGCAGACTGTTGCCACTAATTCACGAAAACCTAACCCTTCCACGAAAGAGAAAGGGAGAAGGTCCAGAGCTAGCATTTTAGCCAGCTTGGCGTTATACAGATGCACGGTTGGGTGGCTGCGTTCAAATGGCGGTTCCGACCAAAACATGCTGGTAATGGTGGGCTGGACCATTTTACGTGATGTTGATGATGATGATGCAGACTTCAAACCAGTTAGGCTCAGTGATTTAGTTTTTTGCATTGGTGTCTGTCCCAGACTCTTAGTGGGCCTCATACATGTTGCAGGGGTACAGGGTGTGGGCGCTACCACTGCAGTGCTGCTGCCAGGGGTACTGGGTGTACCAGAAAAATAGCTGTCGCTTCTTCACTTCCCCCCTGCACGATCAGACTCTCATCATCATCAGATGCAATATGAAGGGATACATTTGGATTTGTTTTGTCTTCCTCGATGTCACTTAGGTGCTTATACCACTGGATAGGGTGGTATTGTTTGAGATTACCTCTCTGGCCTCCGGTACAATAGTTGGTACCAAGCTTACCCCGACTAACTAATACTTTACACATCGAACAAACGACCATGTTTTCCGCCTTTTTGCTAACAGTAAAGAAGTCCCAAACTGGGGACTGGAGATGTCTGCTGGTGGTGGAGGAGCTACTTTGACTTTAAATGCCAGATGAAGTGGAGTATGGACGTGGCTGAATTTGTTTCTGTAGCTGACTTACAGCACCATTACTTGAGGTAATGGAGGTCGAGCTGGATGGAGGTCCATGCCAGCCCTTCTGATGAGAAAATATGAAAGCTGTAGGTCTTTTCGGTGTTGTAGTTAACTGCGTTGGTGGTGGTACCAGTGCCACGCCACCCACATGATCATCCCACTCAGCAGCCATTCGGGATAGGGTTAAAATGTCTGTCTGCTCCATGCCCACTGGGGCTTCAGTGACGTCTGTGTTGACTGGGTCGTCATCAGACTGTTCATCAGCAGTACAAGACACCACTTCTTGTTCGTCGTCATCACCCATAAGTCGAAGCCTTGCGGGAACCTTCCTTTTAGGCTTAGCTACCTTTGTCGGCTCACGGCGTGCCTCACTGTCAGACTGCATTGCTGGGTTCCAATCAGGATCAAGGTCATCAGAATTAAGGGGGCTTGAAGAAGAAATTGTAGTAGTAGCAGCACTCCTTAACCTTTTTCTTGCTGGGGATCTGGAAAGCAATGGATGATCCTCAAGAGGAGTGGATTCCTGGGATGATTCTTCCACTTGAATATCAATTTCCTCATTTGCCCGTATTTCTGGAGGAACAAGCGTTGTAGGCAGTTGTGCTGCTCCATAACCCTCTAGTGGCACCTCTCCATACACCTCTACTTGCGCCTCTCCGTGTGCATGTACTTGCGCCTCTCCTTGCCCATGTGCTTGTGCCTCTCCTTGCCCATGTACTTACGCTTGTACTAGTTGCATTTGTGGTTGTCGTTGCGGCTGTGATTGTTGAACACTCGCCAGCTGAGTAACACCCGGCGTTGATTGGATGGTACTTTCTTGTGATGAGCCAACATCACTGGTCGATGATGATTGAACAACCAAAGTGGCTGCCTTTGCAGCACTCATGGGCTTGGGCCTACCTTGGCGTGGTGGCACTGACCCCAATGAGGTGGAGGTGCTGCTTCCGGCTTGCTCCCCGGCAGACACCGCTGCAGCTGCAGGCGTAGTTTTTAATTCCCAAAAAAGGTGTCTGTGGGCACACCCGTCTCCTTGGTAGGTGGTGCCACTTGCTTCTTCTGCTCCTTCTTACTGGCAGTGGCACTGGCAACTTTCTTCGCTGAGGCGCTACGGCGACCTTTCTTTGGGCCCATCTTCTTCAGATGTCAGAACAGTAGGCCGCAGTTGCACGAGTTGCAGAGTTGTCTTGTCTGTGGCCACACGTGACAATGCGTGACGTTATGCTGCACATACCGCTGCATGACTTCTTCCTGGCACGGGTGGTTCTCTTGTGCACCTAAAAGCAATGGAAGACAGAGGAACATCAGTTATACACCCCAAAAAGTCGAAAAACACATAAAAATCAGCACAATCCCATTCCATCCATGCCCTCAATGATGTTTAAATTCAAGACATCCCACAGAAAGACTAGGCCCATGCACCACTGAGTACCCCTGGGCATAATGGATGAAAGCTAGGCAAAATGAGTGCAGGCCTGAGAACAATGCCTGCCTTCAAAATAGCCCCTTGCCCCCCAGCACATGGCCAGGCCCTGCCTGTACCAGCACTCAAAATGGCCCCCACCCACATGGCCAGTCCCACCAACACCCCCAAAAAGTCGAAAAACACATAAAAATCACCACAATCCCATGCCATCCATACCCTCAATCATGTTCAAATTAAAGACACCCCACAGAAAGACTAGGCCCATGCACCACAGAGTACCTCTGGGCAAAAGGCCCCAACAACAGCTCAAAAATCGAAAAACACACAAAAATCACCACAATCCCATGCCATCCGTGCCCTCAATGATGTTTAAATTCAAGACACCCCACAGAAAACTAGGCCCATGCACCACTCACTTCCCCTGGGCATAATGGATGAAAGCTAGGCAAAATGGGTGCAGGCCTGAGAACACTGCCTGCCTTCAAAATGGCCCCTTGCCCCCCAGCACATGGCCAGGGACACCCTGTACCAGCACTCAAAATGGCCCCCACCCACATGGCCAGTCCCCATCAACACCCCAAAAAATCGAACAACACACAAAAAACACCACAATCCAATGCCATCCATGCCCTCCGTGATGTTTACATTAAAGAGACCCCACAGAAAGACTCAGTCCATGCACCACTCATTACCCCTGGGCAAAAAGCCCCAACAGCAGCCAAAAAAATCGAAAAACACACAAAAATCAGCACAATCCCATGCCATCCATGCCCTCAATGATGTTTAAGTTCAAGACACCCCACAGAAAGACTACGCCCATGCACCACTCACTACCCCTAGGCATAATGGATGAAAGCTAGGCAAAATGGGTGCAGGCCTGAGAACACTGCCTGTCTTCAAAATGGCTCCTTGCCCCCCAGCACATGGCCAGGGGATTGCCTGTACCAGTACTCACAATGGCCCCCACCCACACGGCCAGTCCCCATCAACACCTCAAAAAATCGAAAAACACACAAAAATCACCACAATCCAATGCCATCCATGCCTTCCATTATGTTTACATTAAAGAGACCCCACAGAAAGACTCAGTCCATGCACCACCCACTACCCCTGGGCAAAAGGCCCCAAAAGCAGCCAAACAAATCGAAAAACACACAAAAATCAGCGCAATCCCATGCCATTTATGCCCTGAATGATGTTTAAATTCAAGACACCCCACAGAAAGACTAGGCCCATGCACCACTCACTACCCCTGAGCATAATGGATGAAAGCTAGGCAAAATGGGTGCAGGCCGGAGAACTCTGCCTGCCTTCAAAATGGCCCCTTGCCCCCCAGCACATGGCTTGGGCCTGCATCTACCAGCACTCAAAATGGCCCCCACCCACATGGCCAGTCCCCATTAACACCCCAAAAAATGGAAAACCCAACAAAAAACACCACAATCCAATGCCATCCATGCCCTCCGTGATGTTTACATTAAAGAGACCCCATAGAAAGACTCAGTCCATGCACCACTCACTACCCGTGGGCAAAAGGCCCCAACAGTAGCCCAAAAAATCGAAAAACACACAAAAATCAGCACAATCCGATGCCATCCATGCCCTCAATGATGTTTAAATTCAAGACACACCACAGAAAGACTAGGCCCATGCACCACTCACTACCCCTGGGCATAATGGATGAAAGCTAGGCAAAATGGGTGTAGGCCTGAGAACACTGCCTGCCTTCAAAATGGCCCCTTGCCCCCCAGCACATCGCCAGGGCCTGCCTGTACCAGCACTCAAAATGGCCCCCACCCACATGGCAAGTCCCCATCAACACCCCAAAAAATCGAAAAACACACAAAAAACACCACAATCCAATGCCATCCATGCCCTCCGTGATGTTTACATTAAAGAGACCCCATAGAAAGACTCAGTCCATGCACCACTCACTACCCGTGGGCAAAAGGCCCCAACAGCTCCCAAAAAAATCAAAAAACACACAAAAATCAGCACAATCCCATGCCATCCATGCCCTCAATGATATTTAAATTCAAGACACCCCACGGAAAGACTAGGCCCATGCACCACTCACTACCCCTGGGCATAATGGATGAAAGCTAGGCAAAATGGGTGCAGGCCTGAGAACACTGCCTGCCTTCAAAATGGCCCCTTGCCCCCAGCACATGGCCAGGGCCTGCCTGTATGAGCACTCAAAATGGCCCCCACCCACATGGCCAGTCCCCATCAACACCCGAAAAAATTGAAAAACACACAAAAAACACCACAATCCAATGCCATCCATGCCCTCCGTGATGTTTACATTAAAGAGACCCCACAGAAAGACTCAGTCCATGCACCACTCACTACCCCTGGGCAAAAGGCCCCAACAGCACCCAAAAAAATCGAAAAACACACAAAAATCAGCACAATCCCATGCCATCCATGCCCTCAATGATATTTAAATTCAAGACACCCAACGGAAAGACTAGGCCCATGCACCACTCACTACCCCTGGGCATAATGGATGAAAGCTAGGCAAAATGGGTGCAGGCCTGAGAACAGTGGCTGTCTTCAAAATGGCTCCTGCCCCCCAGCACATGGCCAGGGCCTGCCTGTATGAGCACTCAAAATGGCCCCCCCCACATGGCCAGTCCCCATCAACACCCCAAAAAATCGAAAAACATACAAAAATCCCCACAATCCAATGCCATCCATGCCCTCCATGATGTTTACATTAAAGAGACCCCACAGAAAGACTCAGTCCATGCACCACTCACTACCCCTGGGCAAAAGGCCCCAACAGTAGCCCAAAAAATCGAAAAACACACAAAAATCAGCACAATCCGATGCCATCCATGCCCTCAATGATGTTTAAATTCAAGACACCCCACAGAAAGACTAGGCCCATGCACCACTCACTACCCCTGAGCATAATGGATGAAAGCTAGGCAAAATGGGTGCAGGCCTGAGAACACTGCCTGCCTTCAAAATGGCCCCTTGCCCCCCAGCACATCGCCAGGGCCTGCCTGTACTAGCACTCAAAATGGCCCCCACCCACATGGCAAGTCCCCATCAACACCCCAAAAAATCGAAAAACACACAAAAAACACCACAATCCAATGCCATCCTTGCCCTCCGTGATGTTTACATTAAAGAGACCCCATAGAAAGACTCAGTCCATGCACCACTCACTACCCGTGGGCAAAAGGCCCCAACAGCACCCAAAAAAATTGAAAAACACACAAAAATCAGCACAATCCCATGCCATCCATGCCCTCAATGATATTTAAATTCAAGACACCCCACGGAAAGACTAGGCCCATGCACCACTCACTACCCCTGGGCATAATGGATGAAAGCTAGGCAAAATGGGTGCAGGCCTGAGAACACTGCCTGCCTTCAAAATGGCCCCTTGCCCCCAGCACATGGCCAGGGCCTGCCTGTATGAGCACTCAAAATGGCCCCCACCCACATGGCCAGTCCCCATCAACACCCCAAAAAATCGAAAAACACACAAAAAACACCACAATCCAATGCCATCCATGCCCTCTTTGATGTTTACATTAAAGAGACCCCACAGAAAGACTCAGTCCATGCACCACTCACTACCCCTGGGCAAAAGGCCCCAACAGCACCCACAAAAATTGAAAAACACACAAAAATTGGCACAATCCCATGCTATCCATGCCCTCAATGATATTTAAATTCAAGACACCCCACGGAAAGACTAGGCCCATGCACCACTCACTACCCCTGGGCATAATGGATGAAAGCTAGGCAAAATGGGTGCAGGCCTGAGAACACTGCCTGCCTTCAAAATGGCCCCTTGCCCCCCAGCACATGGCCAGGGCCTGCCTGTATGAGCACTCAAAATGGCCCCCACCCACATGGCCAGTCCCCATCAACACCCAAAAAAATCGAAAAACACACAAAAAACACCACAATCCAATGCCATCCATGCCCTCCGTGATGTTTACATTAAAGAGACCCCACATAAAGACTCAGTCCATGCACCACTCACTAACCTTGGGCAAAAGGCCCCAACAGCAGCCAGAAAAATCGAAAAACACACAAAAATCAGCACAATCCCATGCCCTCAATGATGTTTAAATTCAAGGCACTCCACAGAAAGACTAGGCCAATGCACCACTCACTACCCCTGGGCATAATGGATGAAAGCTAGGCAAAATGGGTGCAGGCCTGAGAACACTGCCTGCCTTCAAAATGGCCCCTTGCCCCCAGCACATGGCCTGGGCCTGCCTGTACCAGCACTCAAAATGGCCCCCACCCACATGGCCAGTCCCCATCAACACCCAAAAAAATAAAAAAAACACACAAAAATCACCACAATCCAATGCCATCCATGCCCTCCATGATGTTTACATTAAAGAGACCCCACAGAAAGACGCAGTCCATGCACCACTCACTACCCCTGGGCAAAAGGCCCCAACAGCAGCCAAAAAAATCGAAAAACACACAAAAATCAGCACAATCCCATGCCTTCCATGCCCTCAATGATGTTTAAATTCAAGACACCCCAAAGAAAGACTAGGCCCATGCATCACTCACTACCCCTGGGCCTACTGGATACTGTGGCTAGCTACCCACCACAATATATATTATGTTAAAGTTGTGAAAAAAGTTTTAGAACTGGAGTTGCCTCAACTGCAATGCCTCAAACAAACAACACCAACTTACTTGGAAAATCTCAAGTCCAAAAGGGATCCAAAGTCCAAAGTCCAAAAAGTCCTCAAATACAAATATCCACCAGCAGCAAGAAAAAGTAATCCTTCCAGCTCCAGATCCAAATGAAAAGTGACCAGGACATGGACAAAGCACTGGGAGGAGCCTGCTGGACAGGAACAGGAAGTTGGAGACTCTGGGGCACTTCCTTCCTCCCAAAATGGACTCCTTGCCCCAGAAAGTGCAGCCAAATGTCAATCTGAGGAGTTATTCTGATCAAAATCATCATTTTCACAAGGTTTATGCTTCCTGTGATGGATTTCTTGTGCAGAATTGCAATTTTTGCAATTTTGGGAGCTTGACCTGTTCAAACCTCCCGCCGGAAGTCAGCTGCACGCTGTCGCGGGCATTTATGATGTACTCGCGTTGTCAAACTCTCGTCGTGCAAGATGGCAAGCCGCGATGACGTAATTGCGTTCAAAAAACTCTTGCGAGATCACGCAGCTAGATCAAAAATGGCGCAGCACACGCAAAACCGGGAGAAAAACAACTCGGCAGGCTCAGAGTCAATGCTGCGCGCGGGATATTGTATTTTTGAAGCGCGACCAAGCAAAATAATTCGTAGCTTGCGAATTTGCGGATTTTTGGGAAAATTCGCGAGATTCGCGGATCACGAAATCGTCAAAAATCCGCAAATTCGCCTGCGAAACGGATTTTACGCCCACGCTTAGTCCACATGGCATTAAATTGAAGTCACCCCCACATAACAAACACATTTTGGGTACACCTATTTTGAAATTCCAGCAGGGCAAAACAGATTTCTTTTAAAGTTGTGATCTACTGGTCCTTGTGCATGTTATTGTAAAAATTAACCAGTACATACTTATCTTGTTTGTTCATATTAAAGGATATGATTTGAAAATCGGGTTCGGGATTGGAAAAAGTTATTTCATTAATCCCCAAAAGGTTGGAAATATAGACTATCAATTCTCCCTTGGCCCTCCCAGAAATAGAGGGAATCGCAGGTGTAAAGTAAGTCTTATACCCCTCAATATGTACTACCATAGTGGCCCAAGTCTCTTATAAACAGAGCACATTGAATTTGCCAGCAAAATTAAACCACATATCATTAGTAATTTTAGATCGTAGGCCCGCTATGTTCCAGAATAGGATATTCTAAATTATTTTGTTAGAAGTTCCTGCCCGTGTAATTTCATGTACAGTCAACCCCAGTTGAGGTTCAACACTCTTCATGTTACCGGTGTTCCCTGTTCTTTTTCCATAATCATATATAGTACTAACCCGCTGCTAACTAACACGCTTTGAATATGGGGGATCTGGCTTTCAGGTTGATGGTTCATTTCTGAGTTTAAAGCCTGTAGACTAAGGTTGAGGGTGGTATCTGAGCAGGGTGGTCCAGACATGGTGTGTTCTACCTGAATCCTGGGATGTGTAGGATATGGCTGGACCAGTCAGTCTATCTCAACCAGGCCTGAGAGCATAGTGAACCTATTAATAGTCAGGAGGTTATAACAATAGCTTTGCATTGCCTCACTGTTTTTAAACGTATTCTCTCTCACAGCCCTATAAGAAGGTGGATAAAAGAAACCCAGGGGTAGTACATTAATCCCTTCTGTTGATATAGGATTGTGTCCTACCTTCCACGGTATTTTTCCACAAGTAAAACATTTTTAAACGTTAAAACAACACAATCCCCTGATAGCATTTTCCCACGATTACCAACCCACTGAACCCTCCTCGCCATCTTAAACTCAGGGAAAAGTTGTTCAGTTGACCCTACCCTCCTGCCTAACCAGTGCAATGTTTTGTTTCTTAGCATTTCCCAAGTATCCTTTTCCGATGACCCCAATTTTGGTGCATTTGCCAAGATAATTATGTATGGCGTTGCCTCAGGTGGTAGGTCTAGGTGTTGATCTACTTTGAATATGTCACTGTTTCCAACTGAGCAAAATACCCCGGATTGTTGATATGTCTGTTGCATTCAAATGGGATCATTAAGCCTAGTGTCTGAGACTTTCCCCGTGTTACTATCCTTCCTATCCCCATTCTCTGCACCATTGACAGGTTTACCAGTCGTATTCTGTTGGTGGACATCTTTTCGGGCAGATTTAATACTCTCTAAAGGGTTGCTCGAACTGAGCTTTTCAACCTCATTACTATGGATGGAGTGAGAATTTACTGTTATTATGCTAGGATTATTACTTTGGACATTGTTACCACTGTTCTCCTTTCTAGGATCAATGGATGTGGATTTCACACTATTTCCCTGATGGATATAGTTGGTCAAAGAGGCTTCAATAAGGGTTAATCTAGCACCCATTTGGTCTAATGAGATCTTATCTTTTGACCAGAGCCGTTAGGCTCTTTAGGTCGTTACCATATGAATCAGTCCTTCTATGGGCTTCGTCCTCACTTTTCCAGGATCCTTTCCTTGACCCTATACTTTTTTCCCTTGCTTACCCTGTTTTATGCAGTGGGAACTAAGGTCTTAAGTGTCTTTTTACAGACGTCACCCCCTTCGGACTCAACAATCAATTTGTCTCTAGGAGTTGGATTTCTTTGTTTTTTCTGTGGGGGTTGTAGGGAGGAATCAGAGTAACTTACTAACATTTCCTCAGAGATATGTTGGATACAACCATTACGAAATGCATTAGGCTTTGACCCTAACCCCAAAGGCTCTGCTGCATCAGGTTTCCCTAGTTCAATGGTGGCGCAGGACAAACCTGCCTCTAATGACTCTTCTATAGAGGATATTTATTTGTCCAGAGCCCCCATTGCACCTGTGAGATAGCTCAGTAGAGTTTGCTGAACCTCACTAGGAGTTCGCATTGCTATACAGGGCTGAGTAGTTGGCAACTTTCTTTTACCCATTGTTGGTTTCTAATGTTGAGATATAGGGCCTATACTTAAATCCAGCTTCCTTCCAGCAAGTAAAATCTTTGAAGGGCCCAAGTTCTTTTATCAAACAATAACCCACATTCAAATGCAATAACATGCAATGACGGAGTCTTTCCCTCCCTTAACCACAGAACCAGATTGCAAAAAGCACCAGCAGTAATACTCAGGAATGATCAGTTACTTGAGCAAATATATCAAGTCCTTACTGTTGTTCCAGCTTCACAAAGTCCATGGGAAAGCCAAGAGAGTAGGCCCAGCCCAGCCTCAAACAGGCACAGACGGGCAAGGACGGACTCGCCCTTGGTCCGGGCTTCGCACGGGCGAGCCCGGGCGTGTCCAGCGCCACAAGAGCCCTCGCCGAGTTTTGATGGCCGGGCGAGTAACACTGCTCCTCTCGCGAGAGTGCAATGGCCCCTGGGAAGTGTAGTCCTGGGCAGTCCGCGCTCCATGCTCGAGGGAAGCAGATGGTGGCAGGCAAAGATTGCAGGCTCAGACACAGGTCCCCGGAATGACAGCAACAGGCGGCAGGAAGCAAAAGAAGAATCCACAACTAGGTAAGGGCATCCCGAAAGCAGTTCTTTCACTAATCCAGGAAATGCATTCAAAGAATTGAACTAGAGTAATCCTGGATGATCTTCGGACACTATCCAAGAGGATCCAGATAATGAATGGCCTGAGGCAGGGCTGTGTTTTAGCCCCCTTGTTATTTTCTCTGTTTTTATCTGACCTGCTATTTACATTGAGCAAAGCAGGAGGTTTAAGCCCTAAGATGGGTGGAACCCATATATCATGTCTGCTATACGCAGATGATTTGGTGAGAACAGACATGACAGAGTTAGGCTTAAAAATAAAAAATAGACACCTTTTTTAATACCGTAAAAAGAAAAGCCTCACAGTTAATTTAGAAAAGACCAAAATAATGGTATTTGGAAAAAGAAAAAGCTCCTTCTTCTGGAAACTTGTTGATGTTAGAATTGAAGTAGAAGATAAATATAAATATTTGAGCATGTGGTTTGATAGTAAACTAAATTGGAAAGACCACATACAGGCATTACAATTGAGGTCTCTTTCTACACTCTGGGGCCTTAAACAAGTTCAACAGAAGTATGGAGGCCCATCGCTGCGACCAATACTATTGGCTTTTAATGCATCGGTCCGACCACAATTTCTGTATGGTGTTGAGGTTTTATTCATGGGGGTAAATCAGATTGGAACTTAGAGGAGGAGAAATGTGTGAAGTAGCTAGTCGCCCTCTCATCGACAACTATGCAACAAGCTGTGCGAGTAGAATTTCACCTCACAGCATGGAACTATTGGGGAATGAAAGCCACATTTAACTTCTGGAAAAGAATGAATAGAGAAGGCCCCCTCAAAATAACATATCTTTGTAAGAAAGAAATAGAGACCAGTGATCTTATCTGGGCAGTCCAAGCTAGATTACACTAGATAAGTTATGTGTTAAACTTACCCTAGAGCTAGACCAATGGAAATCAGGGTAGCAGATCTTTAAGCTGGAGTTACGGACCATTGTTAATGCGAAGACCCGAGAAGATGATTTAGAGTACTTGAAGAGCAAATCTGCCGCCCGGTTTCTGATAAACGGATGGGTCAATGATCATAACTTCCCCACTATAGAAGCTATGCCTAACCCAAAGCTCAGAAATGCAATATTAAAATTTAGAGACAGCCTGAGCCCATGTAACATCAATAGGAAGATAAAATCATTTATGTTGAATGATTAGGGTCTGTGCTCCTGTGGCCTGCAAGTAAAATGTAGTAGTCAACATATATTGTTGTATTGTTTGTGTTTTTTAAAAGAACGGAAAACATTTTTAAAACTTATTTTTAATGTCTATAAAAGTTTCAGTAATGACCAAGCACTTAGCTTATTGATAAATATGAGGATTTTTAAAGGTGGCTTGTGCAATAGGAAGATTTTTAATCGTGATACCGGAGTCATTGAAGTAAATGACATATGTTGAAATGAATATAAGGTAGAAATTCAATCTCATCTATGATCTGTGAATTATTCACGACTCGGTACAAATGCATAGCTAATGTAGCTCCTTGCTGCTCTGGTAAAGAAGTAAGAGTTCTTATATGTGAGCTCTCCACTGTATATTTTAGAAGGATTTTACTGTGTATTATATTGTCTTATGGTGAAACCGTTGAGATAAATCATATTTTAATTGTTTGTAAAGTGCTATTTTTTTATGGTTAAATATGCCAAATAAAAATACTTAAATGGACATGTCATCCATACCGGTAGGTATCTTTAAGAGGGCTTGACCTGGGGAAGCACAAACTCAAGATTCAGAACACAACACAGTGGTTAGGGCTGCCTTTACAAATAAGAATGCATTTCCACCTACACAAACACTTTTTTAGAAACATTAGGGTGATGAAAGGCTGATAAAAAGCATAACTTTCTAACCTGTACCATGTAGTTTGCATGCGGCTCTTTGATGGCAGTTTATAGCTCACTGTACTGGAATACCATTGTAACTTATGAACTGCACAGTAATAAAAAGAGCTCTGTGATGAATGCAGCTACCCATTGAACTAAGCACATAAAATACTGTTCTGTGACCTGTATGGTACACGTTCTTTGCAACACACATATTTTAACTCTCTGAGCTACCTTAGATGAGATGCCACTAGACAAAACTCTGATGTCTCTACGGTAGGTACAATTATCATCAGAGTTATCTTGAATACTTTTATTGTTGCTTGAAAACTGCTCGATATACAAGGAACTCTGCAGCGGGTGTCTTTAAAACTGCTTTCTGCTACAAAAACAGCCACCAGTATGAAAACAAGGGTGGAGGCATTGCCACTCCTGACTTATATTTCTATATATTCATTTAAAGAATTTTTGTCAGCTCCTGAAGGGCAGCATAGGCTTTGACCCTTATTTAAAGGCCCTTATAAATGACTCCTCAGCTTCTGCAGATTACTTTCTTTTCAAAATTGTCAAACACGGTTAATATGAACAAACGCCACTCAGCCATGCAACGCCAATCTCACCCACGCAGCGCCACACTCACCCATGAAGCGCTACTCACCCATGCAGCTTCATTCTCACCCACGCAACCCCACTCAGCCACGCAACGCCACTTATTCACAAAACGCCACTCACTCACACAACCCAACTCATACAGCGCAACTCTCACCCACGCAGCACAATTCTCACCTACGCAGCGCAAATCACACCCACGCAAGTCCACTCACCCAAGCAACGCCACTCAGCCACACAACGCCACTCAGCCACGCAACGCCAATCTCACCCACACAGCTCTACTCACCCAGGTAGCGCCACTCAGCCATGCAGTGCCACTCTTAACCACAAGCATGTCTGTGTACTCCCTCCAGCTGAACCCCAGCATATCCGTGTACTCTTTAACAATCACACACACATGCAAATTTGCAACCCCACTCACCCACGCAACGCCACTCACACACGCAACCCCACTCACCCACGCAACGCCACTCATTCACAAAACGCCACTCACTCACGCAACGCAAGTCATACAGTGCAACTCTCACCCACGCAGCCCAATTCTAACCTACGCAGTGCAAATCACACCCATGCAAGTCAAGTTACCCACGCAAAGCCACTCATCCATGCAAAGCCAATCTCACCACCGCAGCTCTACTGACCCACGCAGCGCCATACTCACCCATGAAGTGCTACTCACCCATGCAGCTTCACTCTCACCCACGCAATGCCACTCACCCACACAACGTCACTCAGCCACGCAACGCCACACATTCACAAAATGCCACTCACTCACGCAATGCAACTCATACAGCGCAACTCTCACCCATGCAGCCCAATTCTCACCTATGCAGCGCAAATCACACCCACGCAAGTCCACTCACCCACGCAAGTCCACTCAGCCACGCAACGCCAATCTCACCCACGCAGCTCTACTCAGCCACGCAGTGCCACACTCACCCATGAAGCGCTACACACCCATGCAGCTTCACTCTCACCCACGCAACGCCACTTTTTATTATTGCTCGCAATTTTGGCACTTAAGATGTGAGAGCATGCCACCCACCCCTCCCTCTCTGCATGTGTTCTCCTCCTTTTGTCAAATTAATTTGCTAAGTTGTGCTTTAGTGAGCCCACAGTAGTAGCGCACACGACGTGAATAAATGGCATAAATGTCAATGCAGTACAGCTTTACACCACCCACTTGTGGGATTTAAAAATATAATAGCAGAGTTGGCAAGCAACCTCTATTTTACAGGCCCTGCTGCAGTCGTATCATGTCACACTTCACGGCCATCTGTCTGACTCGCAGACTTTCTCCCCCCAGCATTCTCTGGCGTCACACTTTGTCTCGTTTCACACACTACCCACAGCCACATCCCTACTCTGATGCACAAAACCTTCACAGTGTGTTCTTAATATTCTTTAAAAAAAAAAAAATTAGACCTACTTACTATGTCCTCTTAACCACTGAACATTTGTAACAAACAAACACAAAATAAATCTACAATTGTGTGGTCCATCATGTTTTTTTTTTCAGAGGGAGGCCTGGGGGAGTTTGTTGACAAAACCACAGCAGGAGACTGGAGTGTTTATAGTTTGATATGCAGTCTGTTTTTCAAACTCGCGCAGCATAGTATGTTTTCATTATCTATACCCGTGTCAGAGCGACACGGAAGTAACTTTGCTAGCATCAGCTACACCGGAGCACGAACACTGGGAGACGGCGTGACCTGTCGAGAACAGCGACACACATCTTTTTGACAGAAATCCCTCAGCGCTCAAGGTTAGTAACACAAACTGAATGCCGGACGGCATTTCTCTCGAAGGCACGATGTTGAATTTTTTTATTGACTCGGGTAATTTTCCACATGCAGATTCGGGAGTTCAGACTGTTTCCGACTCCTATGTAAGTGCGTTTCTTTAGTAATTTTATCATGGCACGGGTGGTAAAGGTCACATTTATCCCGCACACATTATGACACATTATTAAAATCCCCGCATGGTGTGAACTTAAACCATTGATAACAATGACTGCAAGTGTACAGAAATGAGGGTTGTGATTTTGATTACATTTGTATTCTCAACAGCCACTGCTCCCTGAGGAAGGGCAAGTGATGCCCGAAATGCATTGGAGCTTATAAAATGTATACCTGTCTCGAAAAGAAATGCGTTTGAGAAAAAAAGAAAAATATTTTCACAAGAATGCTTGAAGATCAATTATGATGAATATAATCATAAAAGAAAAGGAGTTTAAATAATAAAAACGTTGTTAAAGAAATTGAATTGGAGTCCTTATTCAGAGAGGAACTAACGTGCCTGTTGGGGATGTAACCAATGACCCATTGGTCACACTTCTAGTTATCTTAAAAGGACGCTTGGGACGGAAAGCGTCACCCAACAGCAGCACCTCAACCAGATTAATCTGAGTATAAAAATACAAAACACAAGGCTGTGCATTGATCCTACAAACTTAAAGTGTTTACAGTTCAATCATTAAGATTCTTATCTGTTGGCGGGCATCCCCTGTGAGATGCAAACATCAGCTGCAAATGTGTGGGTGGGACATCATGTTTTTTAGGGCGGGATGGGGCCCCTGTGAATTGCAAATCGGAACTCAAGGACAAGAAACGACGGAACTTCCACAGTCACATCAGACGTTGTAAATATTGTTTCTCGATCTGGTCTTTGCTGTTTACGTACTTGCATCAAAATCTAAGAGGAAAGTTTCATTATTTTGGTACATTTGATGTACTGCGCGCAAAGACACTTACCACACCTTAAAACACATCCCCCCCTTCACATTGACACGCCGTGAAAATTTCTTTCCTTAATACCATTTCTTATTAGATTTTTATGTAATTTTTCAAAAGGTCGTCTTTCCTTGACCATTATTCCACTTAAATATTATTTTCCTTCGATTCAATGATATTTTTAAAATTATTTCTGTGCCCCCCTAACTCGGTCTCTCATTTTTTTCATCTCTCAATACAGACACCAACTCCCATCACGCTCTGCTCCCTCTAACATGACTCTTGTGCACAACTCACATACACACGTACGTGCCCTTATCACACCAGCAAGTCCCCACAGTCACCCACGCAACGCCACTCTAACATATGCCTCGCAACTCACAACCACGCAGTGCAACTCACACCCACGCAACACCACTCACCCATGCAACGCCCAGCCAGTTAACGCAAATCACCCACAGCACCGGACGACAATGCACACAAGTGTACATCAAAGTCATACAATGTACATGCTGTATTACAATGACCTGTTATCTATCAAAGGTTAACGACATGCACAGTGGTCAGCCTAAAGATAAAAAGTACAAAACAATATCACAATACGTTCAAGTACTGTACTTCAACATAAATTAAGGTATTCGAAAAACTAGGGAAAGGAAGTTGCCCTGTATACTCGCAAACCAGATATGGTTGCAGTGAACAGAAACCACTACAAAAATATGAAAAGGCAGGAAACGCGCAAACGTAGCGCTCAACCATAAGTGCAAGTTTTTGCAGCCTTCGGTTTACTGTTCAAAGATAGCTAAGTAAAAAACAGTGCATTTACTGCCATCTTTAATAGGAAGCAATGTGTGCTCAAGTCCAAACAGAAGGTGTCACATTTCCACTAATTAACACTATTAGCATTGTAAATGCCAAAGTTAGAATTATCCACAAGTTAAAATTAAAAAAAAAAACTTTGTCATTTACAATAATAATCCCTCAAACTTTACTAATGCGAGCCCTATTGCATTGCAAATGCTTGTTGGTTTTACTCATGGTCCAATGATTATAATATGCTTTACAGGTTGGTCTGATTATCAGAAAATCAGAGCCATTCTCTACACTAACCTGTGTGGATGAGTAAGCGCCCCATTTTTTTTTTTTTATGGACTGGAGGAAAAGGTAGCCCGTGATGTTAATTGCATCCCCTCCGTAAGGAGAGTCCAGGCTTCTCTTGGTCTAAGTAGTAGGGGCTTTTACCGAAATCCTAGCATATACAGACAAATGAGGGCACAAAAAAAAACAAAAGGGAAACAGGCCCCCCCACCCTTCCAGCCTCCCAGGGAAACGCTTGGTGACCAATACAGCCAGTCCGGCCTGGCTACGACCCTCATTTTCATGGAAATTTGATATCCTTTTTTATCAAATCCTGAAAAAAAGTATACGACCCCACAGTAATGACAGCGCAACTATGTAAAGCAAATACCATGCATAGGGAGGACTCTGGATACTGGGCTGAAGGCCTTGTTCAGCGAGGTTGAGTTGTTTGCACATGAAGGATTGTGCAAAAGGCCTATCCTATGGCCAGTCAATCCAACCAACCCCGGCTATGCAATGCTGTGTCATGGGGCGGTTTGTCATTCCCGTGGGTTGTGCTCGAGTCATGTCAATTAACAGGAAGTGTACATACTCAAGACTGAGTTTAAGATCTTTTCAGAGTTAAAGTGACAGGCTTTGAGTCTGGGAGTGGAGTTTGGGATAAAAATGTCTATATAATTAAGGATTGTTTGTATTTTGATGTATAGTGATGTTTTATTTAGCAACAACCTCATGCAGGGTTTTCGTGCCTAGGTTTAAGGAGGCATGAAGCTCCACCAAACTTTAGAGTATCTAATACTCTAATAGCACAGCACTATCATCAATCCCTGTGAACAATAGCACAACTAACGGCAAGTTCTGCGATTCAGGGCTTTGTTATTATAGTTAAAACTGGGCAGGGCAGATATTCCAAGTAAAAGGCGAGTTCATAGAGACTGTATCAAAGTTCAGTGAGGAAGCACCATACACACTTGTATCTTCTTATGAATATCACTCATAGCATGCTACACAGAGAGCACTGAGCAATGTGGAGAGATGTTGCCTCTTCTTTATAGCATTGAGTAAAGCCTAATCTACTCTGCCGGCACTGCCTTGAAAAAGCACATATTATGCAATGAACTCAGAGGGTTTTTTGATGTTGTGTTTTCTCTCTTTATAAAGTACATTTTTAGATGAAAAACAATTCCACAGTACACAAATATCTGGAGAGTGTATTAATATGTGGGCCTCTAATTAGGGTAAAGAATATTGTATTCGAATTCACTGTTGTGGTTTTCCCATAACACTAGCCAGCGACAGTCAAAGCTGGCTCTATTATTTACACTGAAATATTGTTATTCTGATTTGTGGTGAGTGAAGTGATACCCAACACCAACATATTTGGGTGAATTTTGTAAATGCTACCTTTTGATAAGAAGTACATACAATTCTTTGAGGTCCTCTGAAGATGATGTAGTTTTCCTTTAATGACCCACTGACTTGACAGACTTCTCTGCAGCAGTATGTCTCACTTGTCTTGAGTGTGGGTCATCCACTGTGGCTTAGCTAGGACTTTTGACGCCCGGGGATTTCCCTTAGTTTGCCACCCAGTGCCAGTAAGAGCGAGGGGGGGGGGGGGGGGGGTGCTGCCGCAAACCACGATGAGCAGGGCAGTGTTTAGCGACTCAGAGGAGTGAGAATATAGAAAAAAGTTACCTTGAGCTCACAGCTCACTGCCACCCCCAAAAAAAGTGACACCTGGGGTAGACCGCCCCACGGCCTCCCCTAGCTACGCAACTGGACATACGGGTGCAGAGAAATTTGTTTTTCCACTGTTACCCGGGTGGGAGCAACCAGGAAACCATGTAATCTCTTTTCCTGATTACAGAAGTCCTGTTATATGACTCCCAACAGGGGGCAAAATAGTGAATGAAATAAAGGAAAGCAACATAGTAGCTATGCGATGTACTTCTGGAACTTTACAACAATAAAAATCTTTCTGCTTCTGCTCACTGCCCATTTTCAGGCTCCGTTTTAAAACAACTTCAGCAGCTTTGTGGGTTTAATGAAGTAATAATACAATAAAAAGTTGTGAGGTTGATAACTTTGCAAATTCTCCCACTCTTAAATCTGGCCTCAGCAAATTTCAACGGAATCTGCAAGATAGTTAAGTCAATAAAATGAAGGGAAGGGAGAGGGGGCTAATAGAGAGATGGAACATAGTGTATCAACTATCAATCATTCAATCAATTAGGATTTATAAAGCATGGCAAATAACCTGTGAGGGGTTCAATGTGCTGGAGTTACTAGCTGCTTCACTGTGCCCTGTTCAATCGGGCAGCCTAGTCCTTTTCAGAATTCCCGGAGCAATGTGGCTACCCTGAGGTGGTTCCAGGCCTTGGCCGGCAGGTAGAGAGAAAAAGTGTCCTCTGCTTGTAGGTCGACAGATCCGAGGGGTGTCTTTGAGGAAAAGGGAGGCTAATCCCAGGTATGTGTTTGGCGGTTGGAAGGTCAACCGTTTGTTGATGTATGCCTGTCCTTCGTTGTGCAGAGCTTTGTATGCATTTTGAACTGGCATCTTTTCTGGATTGGGAGCCAGTGTGGCTTCTTGAGGTGTGGGGTGATGTGAAGCATGAGTCTTTCCACTGCATTTTGTATTATCTGTAGTCTCTTCAGGAGGCGTGCAGTGATTCCTATGTGAAGAGTGTCACCGTATTCCAGCCTGCTGGTGACGAGGGCTTGAGTGATGGTCCTTCTGGTGTCAATTTAGAGCCACCTGAAGATCTTACAGAACAAGCGTAGGGTGGGGAAGCAGGCAGATGAGACTGCATTTACCTGTTTCTGCATAGATAACTTGCTGTCCAAGATGATGCCAAGGTTGCGATATGGTCTATTGGGACAAGATAAGCGCCGATTTTAGCAGGCCACCAAGTGTCATTCCATGCCGAGGTGTTGTTCCCAAAGATGAGGACTTCTGCGTTGTCGGAGTTGAGCTTGAGACAGTTGTCCTTCATCCAGTCGGCGATGTTCATCACACATCGGTTGCAGCTGATTCTGGTGGCGGAGAGGTCATGCGACAGCGAGAGGATCAGCAGGGTGTCGTCAACATAGGATATGATGTTGAGTCTGTAACGTGGTAGTGATATGCAATTGTTCTTGCAGAATATACTTTTTTGGAGGTGGAACTTCTGAGGAAGGCAGCGTAGGCTTCCGAAACGCACATTGAGACAGAACTTGGAAACCACCCGATAAATTGTTTTTCTATGGACATTGTTCTCAACAACCTGAATTGCTGATTATTAAATTGCATATTATTTATATTATTTATTGTATTTGAAAGGCTGAATAATTGACTGAAGTACATAATATTGCTCATGCCACTCCTTGCCTAGAGATGTATAATCATTATAGAACCTCTTTTTAAAAACACTGCCATGTATAACAAATACAATTATTTTTGTATTTTTCTATATACTAGTGTCACTATTGATTATTCGATTAATTTTATGTATTGTTTTGCTACTGTTAAGCTGTTAATTTGATTGAAGTTGCCCTAGCCCATTTACATTATGAGTCTGCTCAATCGGACAGTGTTGGCCAAATGGTCATGTACGTGTTGACAAGGGTGGGGCTGAGGGACTTCCTTTGTGGGACTCCGCAGATAGCCTCTTTGGGTTCGGAGGTGAATGATAGGAGACGCATTCTATGGGTTCTTCCTTTGAGACATGATCTATTTATTGCCATCTCCCAGGAATTCGATTTGGTGGAGTCTGTTGATCAAGATGTAGTGGGAGACAGTGTTGAAGGCAGCTGACAGGTCCAGGATGATGAAAGCTGCTGTTTTTCCATGGTCTATGAGGGCGACACATGGGTGTAACATAGGGCCCCACAGCCTCTGTGCTTTGGGGGGTTGAGCTTCGGGGGCCTCCTCAGCACACAGTACACTTGCTGACAGTGGGGTCCATCTGGGAAATAGTTTTAAAGTTATACTCACCTCATAAATGAAATGATGCATTCGTGCTGCATGGTGAGCAGCATTCAGCTGCGTGGTCTTCAGCCTCAGGGTGGGGCAGGTGGTATTGTCAGGCACAGTGTACACTGCACCTGACGTGGCTGGTGGGTATGAGGCACTGAGACTGTGAGACCATCATTTAATAATTGCTTGCCAACGTCTTCTGCCACCCACTTGTGCTTGCCACCAATGCTGCAGGTCTCAGGTGAGTCAGAGACAGAGTGAGACGAGATGACTATTAGTCGTAGTTGCTCACTATGTCATGTCGAGTGGTTGGAATGTTCTCTCTTCACTTCTCTGAGGTGGGGTCTGCTTTTATTTAGGGCCCTCGGCCTGCTTGCGTTGTGTGACTCGAGCCACTCAGCCCCACACATAGCCATAATAAATCTTACAGCGTGATATTGGGAACGCATTTTGCAAGCCTGCATGCAGCGAGGGCATTAGATTGATTGATGTTTCCTGAATGGAGGCTCCAGAAGGGGTGGGCCAGAGTTTGTATGGGGGTTGTGATAGTGCCACTACTTTTTTTGGGGGTTGCTGGCTGCTAGCTCCAATGGAGGGACCCTGCTTCAGTATATGTCTTTTGTGCATTTGGGTAGTGGGGGGATTGCTTGGTCACATGGGCATGCTTTATGGGAATGGAGTGTATCAAAAGATCAGACAGGCGGGGCAGCTACGAGAACCAGGGACTATCATATCGGGATCCCATCCGACCGGACGCAACCCCGACCCCGCAGCCCGATTACGGGTTGGATGGGCCACCTGGTGGAGTCCCTGTTCATGCGCCAACTGAAGGAAGTGACCCAACTTGGCCACCTGGGTTAGTCTCGACCTCCTCTAGCCTTCCAAGAATGAAGGGTTGATGATGCAGTAGAGAATACAAGGAAATAAGTTTATTCCCAAAGTGCACTGCAGTGGAGTCCAATCTGACCAGCCTCCTATGATGGCTGACAAGGGACTGACTCTAACAAGCATAAAGTTACATTATGTATGTTGCGAAGCCCACATTGACCCGCCTACAATGGAAAAACACTGGTAGCCGTTGAAATACAGTGGGGGTACAGAACAAAAGTTCCGATTCCAAAGCCTGGCACAAGTTATCTACTGCCCAATGTTGTCTAGCGTATCCACCACACTAGACTAGTGGGAGAAGGCCTCTATGTAACAGAAAAGGAATGCATTAATGAGCAAGATTCAGCATTTGAGAAATTAAACTTACCATGGACCATTTCTCGTAAATGATCAAGTAATAGTTTGATTATAATGCAAAATGGCACAGATGTCACCTAACTGACGTAACATCTGTACTTATTAGTTGCATATGCATACAGCAAGAATATATTATGAAATAGCTATATAATTGCTAACATAATATCAGGTAAAATACGAGTAATATGGTAGTAATACATTTCAACTCTAACAATCCTTCCGCCGGAGGGCGTCTATGGAATAGTAGGAGTACCAGAGCCTGGTGAGTACATACTCAAATAGCCAATAGAGTCAACAAATACATAGCCACAGACATCACTGTCAAGGATACAGTGATACAAATCACTGTTAGCAAAGCCATAACAACATGAAGCAAATGAGCATTTGATGTGTATGCAAGTTTGACAAACAAAATACCTGCAATGTCAGAGTAATATTTAACTATTTCAAAACATGTACCAGCTTACAGAACACTCACAGCAAGGTTTTGTGCTCAAAACATCAGTCACCACTGTCAGCCATCTTGCCAGCACAGTTTCACTCACTCACAGGGAAGCTGAGTCACAGGAAATAAGATTGGCATTGCTGGGAAGGGGGTTGTGGCTAAAAGCATGATTGGAGTCACAGCTAACACTCCTCCTTCCACATAGCCCAACAAGAGCACCAAGAACTGTGCTTACCTCACAGTCAATGGAAAAGTACTGACAAGATGGCTGGCACTGGGCTCTGGTGTGGGGAGAACAAGGCCCTGATGGGAGTTGTGTGCTAATAAAACACCAGGCACCAGTGTCAGACATCTTGAATGTAAATTTCTACTCACTGTCATGGAAGCATGGTTCATGGTGTCCTATTTGGTCGGGTGGGAGGAGTAGTGGTAGCCCTGCCTACATCTACAGCAGGCCCTGTCCCACACATTCCCCTCCAACACCAAACAGCACACCTGGAACTATGCTGTCTATGAGAGTGAATCAAAATGTACTGTCATGATGGCTGACACTGTAGTCTGGAGTTGGCAGCACAAGTCCATGATGGGAGTTGTGGTCAATAAATAGATTTTTTCTAACAACATACCTGCAATGCAACTGGTAATTTCACAGTTTACAAAGATGTGCAAACTTAGCACTAACTCACAGCAAGGCAATGTGATCCAAATACCAGTCACATTCATCAGCCATCTTGTTTGCACACATTCAATACCAGGAAAGCTGAGACACAGGAAGGATGTTTGGGATGGCTGTGCAGGTGTGTGTGTGGCTAAAACCATGATGGGAGTTGTAGTCACAGCTAACATTCCTCCTCCCACATGGCCCAACAAACCCACCTTGAATTGTGCTTATCTCACAGGGAGTAGTTGAAAAGTACTGCCAAGATGGCTGACACTGCGTTCTGGTGTGGGGAGCACAAAGCCCTGTAGGGAGCTGTAGTCAAACAAACACCAGTCAACAGTGTCAGACATCTTGACAGTCCATTTCCATTCACTGTGAGGAAAGCATAGTACCAGGTGGTCTAGTAGGGCTATGTGGGAGGAAGATTATTAGCAGTGACTGTAAATACCACCATGCCCTGCCCTACATACACCTTCTCAGTTAGAACTAATAGCACTGCTGTGACTAGCCAGTTCCCTAAGACTGTAAGGAAATGTACTGTCAAGATGGCAGACACTGGGCTCTGGTGTGGGGAGCACAGGGCCCTGATGGGGGTTGTGGTCAACAAATACCAGGTCCCAGTGTCAAACATCTTGCAGTACATTTCCTATCACTCTCAGGGACAGCATAGTCATAGGTGTGCAGTATGTGCTGGGTGGGATGAGTATGTGTAGGACAGGGCCTGATGGGAATTGAAATCTCTTCCTACTCACACATGACCCAACAGGTCCAGCTGAACTGTTCTTACCTCACAGGGTGTGGAAAAGTACTGGCAAGATGGCTGACAATGGGCTCTGGTGTGGGGAGCACTAGGCCCTGATGGGAGTTGTGTGCTAAACAAATAACAGGCACCACTGTCGGACATCTTGGCAGTCCATTTCCATTCACCAGGTGGTCTAGTTGGGCTATGAGGGTGGAGAATTATTAGTAGTGACTGCAAATGCCATCATGCTCTGCCCTACACACCCCTTCTCACCCAGAACAAATAGCACTCCTGTGACTAGGCAGTCCATAAGAGTGAAAGGAAATGTACTGTCAAGATAACTGACAAAGGGGCCTGATGTCTGATTTGCCCACAACTTCCATCCAGGCCTTGGACTCCTCACATCAGTCCCCAGTCTCAGCCATCTTGACAGTACATTTCAACTCACTGCCAGGGAATGCATAGTCCCAGGTGTGCTCCCTTGGCTGGCTGGGAAGTTGTATGGAGGACAGCACCTGGTGGGAGTTGCAGTCAAAGCACATATCACCACTCACACCCAAAGCAACCTATTTATCCATGACAATGGCTGCCTGACTGTGAATGGAAGAACCCCAGCAAGATGGCTAACACTGTTGTATGGTGTCATGTGCACAAGGCATTGTTGGGAGTTGCATTCAACTCCTACATCATGCAGTGGTGTCAGCCTCCTTGCCACTACACTCACGTCACCGTTATGGATCCTTTGTCTACGAGGAGTAAGTGTGGAAAAAGAAAAGGCACACCTCAATGTGGAGCACAGGTTTACTCCACAGGCACAACATGTTGCCATCACACAAAATGCAATCAAATCACACTGTGACAATAGGCACAAATGAACAAACATTTTGCATAATTTCTGAAGTGAGTGTGTGGGACAGAATCCTGATCCCAAGAACACTTGCAATCTGTAACTGCATCATGGGTCTGGTAGGTCACAAGTCTGCATACGACAGCAAAAGGACCCTGTGAAGGAGAGACTTAGAACAGTCTTGAAATCCTTAATCATTATCATTACCTCCAAGAGACATTTCAGATACACCAATTTGAACATGTGAACACTGGCTATGATTCATGTTACCACTGTACCTTTGACCATACAAACGTAATAGACCCTGACAACTTCAATGACCATGTTAAGTAGCATACACTCACACGCATACAAACATATTGTACAACAGACACATATCATGCTGAGAAAGTGCTTTGTCATCTCATCATTGCATTCTTACACTCATGAAAAAAAGTTGTTGATGAGCTGTCTCCGAATATCCTCCTCTTTCTCCTCCTCCTCATCACTGGCCACATGTCCCAGTCCTGGATCCTCCCCTGCTGAAGGCTGCTGGTCTCTGAAACCTTGTATGAGCGATAGCTCATTTCTCACTGCCAGGTTATGGAGCATGCAAAACACAATGATGATCTTACACACCTTCAATGGTGCATATTGGAAGACTCCTCCTGTACGGCCCAGGCAGCAAAATCTTGTTTTCAGGAGGCTGATTGCCCGCTCAACCACTTGCCTGGTCCTCCCATGTGCCTCATTGAAAAGAACCTCAGCCAGGTTGACATGGTTCAGAGTGGTGTCAGCAACCAAGGCAAGTTGGGGTATCCAGAGTCTCCTACATCGAACACAGAAAATACTTCAGTTGTCTGAAAACCGGGTACAACCTGACATACAAGCAACACACTACAGAGAAAGACAACCTGGCCCACCAACAAGCCAGGCTCGCTCATTTGGCAACTGAGACATCAAATGTGGGATCCCACTATTTCTCATTATGTAGACGTCAAGTGCTGATCTTGAGGAACACGCACAGACATGGGAGATCATTATGTCTAGCCTGGCTGAAAAGGGGTGTTACCCCGAAACTGGTTCCAGGATGCTTGTTTCCGGTTCAGGGAAGACCTGGCTTGGCAGTTTTGGGCTAGACTGTTCCCATGAGGCACAGGGTCAAGACTGATTTGAATATAGCTGGGCCTGAACTGAGGTGGCAAAGTGAGCTAAAGAAGGATGATAGATTCAACCCAGAACTGTGACTGGGGTGTGAATGTTTGAAAAGTTTCAGCACTCCGTCCATCATCTCTTTGTGTTTGCTGAGATCATTATGTCAGCCAGACATACCACCAGGGCATTTATGGAGTGGTAATGCTTCCGATTCCTGTGTGTTTGTTCATTGGCTTGTGGTGGGATCAAAGCCACATGTGTTACATCAATGGAGCCATGACATGTGGCATTGACTCCGATGAGTAAGTCACTCTTGATGTCTGCCAACTGTCCTGGTGTTGGGAACTTGATGTAGAGGTTCAGAAAATGTAACAATGCCTCACACATATCACAAAGCACACTGCTGAACATTGTCTGGGACATCCCAGCAGCAGTAGCCACAGTATACTGGAAGGATCCTGTAGCAAAGAAATGCAGGGTCGCCTTCACCTTCACCTTGAGGGTCAGCACAAAGGGATATGGTTGTCAAGTTGCAAATGTGGGGCCAACTGGTCTGCCAACTCCACAATGAGTTTTCTGGTGAAGCGGTATCGTCTGATGCTATCCCGTTCTTCCATGGTCTGGAGGTTCGGGAATGGTCTGTGGATAGCTGGTCTCCTGTGGTACCTATGTTACAAGTGAAAACATATTTGAGGACACTTTCCAAAGTACTAAAAAACAAGCAATTACACACATACAACATTAAATCAAGACACAATGAAGTCAGAGGCGTAAGGTTGAGCTGAGACACAGACAATAGCTATGTGACCCTTACCAGACTTGTCATATTAACATGGTTTGGCACCAATTACAGTGCTGTACTGTAACTAGTCACTGGTGTCTGTCACTGTCCATGTGATCAAACATCACATACTCAACACACAACTAACAAAGTATGCAAGATAAAGGTTCATGACAACTATCACATGGTTGAAAGGTGCACAAAACAGGATCATGTAATGCCAGCTATGTGGGACACTAGATACAGATAGTGGGGCACCATGCACACCACTGGCACAGGGTGGACACTGACATGATGTCATGTCTGACAAACATGTACCATCACATATGCAGAAGTTTGAGAATGTGTGGCATCTTTTTATTTGAGAAGCATCCATGTATGCCTGTGACACAGACACACAACAGCAACTCACTTGGCAAACACAAGCTGATGTGGCAGCAAAATATCATGGAAGAAAAGAATAATGAATTGTCTGTATTGTACAAGACTCAGACACTGTCTATTTACAAATATTAAATTACCACAATGCACTTACTAACACACTGTCCAGCAAAGCAGTAAATATGTATGGACATAACAGGTCGTAACACAGTGATACCCTGGGACTGTGTCCAGGCCTAGGAGGGTGATCTGTGAAGGGGTCACTCAATGTAGGGATTTGCCTCACAAACAATGTGTTATGCGCCCATCAAGTTTGGCTCATCATGGGAGTGTGAACTAACAGGTACTATGTCCAATATGACATGTTAATCACTGTCCCCACACATGTAATGCAGCAGAACATCAACATTTTCTATACTGTCTGTACTGCTGAACGATTAGTGAAGAATGCGTGAGCTGCATCAGAACCGTGTGGTTCGCATCTTTGGCTGTTTACTGTAATGTTGAATTACAAGGGTGAGTATTGAATGGACTCGTGAGCTGCATCCAAACTGAGCTGGATGCATCCTTTGGCTGTTCACTGTAATGGTGAACGACGTGGGTGAGTATTGAATAGATGCGTGAGCCGCATCCTAACCGAGCCAGGAGCATCCTTTGGCTGTTTATTGTAACGGTGAACAACGCGGTGAGTATTGAATGGACACGTGATACGCATCCAATCCGAGCTGGATGCATCCTTTATCTGTTTACTGTAATGGTGAACGACGCGGGTGAGCATTGAATAGATGCGTGAGCCGCATCCTAACCGAGCCAGGAGCATCCTTTGGCTGTTTATTGTAATGGTAAACGATGCAGTGAGTATTGAATAGACGCGTGAGCCGCATCCTAACCGAGCTGGACGCATACATTGGCTGTTTGTCGTCATGGTGACAGACGCACATTTTGTTTCGTCTCTGAATCGCGTGCAATCCAAATCAGTTAGTTCACAGCACCAATGTATCAAAATCAATAGTGTTCAGATGCATATATTTTGACTGTCGCGGTAGATGTTTCTGATGCTTATGTTATGGATTGGACAAATTCGGATAATGGGAATGATTCGGACCTATCACTTTGGATGCATGGAACAGAGTCCGCCTCTGCTGCACATATATAAGTCTGTCTGTTCCTAAGAGACTTCACTTGCCTGCACTACATGCAACTTTACTGCACTTCCACATCTATCTGCTGCTGTCTCTGCATCCTCTGGGAGCTACCATGGCACGTACTGTGGAGAAGGCATCTGTATTCACAGAAGAGGAGTACCAGGCCCTGCTGGGCAGCCTCCTTCCACAGTATAGCCAGCTGTATGGCAAACCAGGGGGGAAGGTGAGTTGTGATTACACTGTCTTTTTATTGGCCATGTGTAAAAACATGCACTACGAGCATTGGGATTCCCAAGGGCAAGCATGCAAACATAGTTAATGTAAGTCTTACATTGTCTAGATTTGGGTTCTGGACAGATACAGTGATGTAGAAGTGTGTGTACTGCGTTGAATTATCTGCACTGTTCTCATGTTTTTGAGGGAGAATAGTACACAGGATAACTGCCAATGATGACACTTGCCTTCCCCTCGGACATTACTTGCCAATCTGACCATGAACTATATGTACAAGTATCTGAAGCATAAACTAGTAGCATTTGGAGTAATGGTGTGTCACCATGTCATCCTTTCAGGTTGACTCCCATCAGAAGGTTGAAATATGGCAGACCATCGTCCGGGCAGTAAGATCCATAGGGGGTCTTCAAATGCTGCGTCTGCCACTGCCAGAAGCGGTGGCTGGACCTCTGTGGCTGGACACGGAAGATTGCAAGGGTCCTGCTGAAGATGTCACCTTCTCTCAAAAGGGGCGGACCTCACACCCTGACCCCCCATATGCTCAGGATACTGACTGTGGTCTTCCCTGACCTGGATGGGCAGTTGAAGGCCAGACAGCAGCAAGGAGGGGGTGAGTATGTGCCATGTTGCAGAACTAGGTTTAACATGCATGTTGCACTCCCTCGGCCTGCTACCCCTCTCACAGGTTATCAGTCTGCTAAGAAAACACTTCTGTGGCAAAATATAACTATGCCCCATGATCATCTGATGCCCAGGTGTGTCCCTTTTTGTCTGTGACATGTGTGTCACTTAGGTCCTGTGTATTGGCTGTAGCCCAATGTTCATGTAATCAGCACTATATACAAAATGTGCTTGGAGTTGACCATCATGAGTGATGTAATTGTCTGATATGTGTCAGCACATTGACTGATGTATGACCTGTATTCAGTATGGTACATACATATATGTGCAAAATGTTGCTATTGGTGCACATAGGTGTGCGTAAACAATGCAATACATCCATGCAGCAGGTGAGACCAAAGTGGATGCCTCAAACAAATCATCTTGATAAGTGTTTCAAATGTATTGTCCCATACATAGTGCTCTGTGTAATCACATGTTGTAATCACATGTATCACATGGACCAAGGACAGGTATGCCAACTCAGGCCATCCAAGAAACTGGCACATCAGTTTTTGGTGTGTCAGGCAACACTTTCACCATTCTAACATGAAAATCCATGGGTCAGACTCGGTGACAGTGAGTACATGTGCCAATCTTTGAAAGACATAGGTGGTCAATCTAGAAAACATGAACAAACATCAAATGTATGTATTTTGACATACACAACACTTGACATGAGCGTATCATCCATTGACTGTGCATACTAGTAGCTTGAACATCCATTACTTTCTTCTTGAGAGCTGTAAAATGTTCATGTAAACAGAAATTTTATTTTACATACTCTGATGGCTAACTAGAGCAATGTGAGCTTCTCAAAGGGTTAAAATTGTGTCCAGCATGTAGAGGACATGCATACTTAACACTTAAAGATGTGGCTTGAAGCAGTAAAGACAGGATTGTGACACAGTGCTGACTGTGAATTTGAGATGTACAGGTCCTGTGCCAAGAGTCCTTACAGACTGTTCAGCCAGACAGGCCAGTGGCATAGTGTGCCACATGAATTTTTGAGAGGATGCAGTATTTGTACTTGGAGGTGTATAGAAGATTTGTCAAGTTTATAACAGGTGATCCGGATACAATGTGCATGACATCAACAGTAATCAGCCTAAATCCCTCCATAGCTGAGACAAGACATTGTTACATTCAAGTCTCACCCTGACTAGGCCAACAACCTTGCTATGCACAAAGTAAGAATCAGATGTCTGACCTGGCAGCAATGGACCAAAGACACTGGACACATGAATACAATCACTGCTATCTGTGTGAAATGAGTAATGTAATGACAATGGAAGTTTGTTGTACTACCTGCAGACCATCAGAGCATTGGCGTTCAAGACATAGGTGCACATTATGATGACTGGAGATGGAAGTATGTTTACCATGTCACATTTCAAATGTGTGCATCCCATTTGCTGTGTCAGTTCCAGACTCCCTTGCAGAAGATGAGACAGGTATGTAATGACACATGGCCCTCTGGAGCATTACAGATCAGACCACCTGCTAAATAGTGTAGAAGTTGACATGGTTTTTGTGGTATTTTACATAGATCTAATTACTGTTTCACATGCCATCATGTGTCTGGGGACCATAGTTTACTGTAAAACTCACAATTGCCATGTTCACATACGTGTAATGATTCCAAACCTGCAGTGAAAATGATGCATATGCTTGCTCTGTGATGTGTTGTAATGATGCTCATGTGTCAAGTCCATGCTGATGACTGATGTAAATCTCTTTCTCATCCTTGTTCACAGCATCATGAACAGCTACTGGAGGAGACAGTTCCAAGGACCAAGGGGAAGTGGCTAGCCAGACTGGGTCCAGTGTGGAGGAGGAGGAGGGACCCAGTGGTACGGAGGGTAAGGGGAGCCACACTGAAGGCAGGTCAGGAATATCAACAACAGCTGAGGACCAATCCAGCTCCAGTGATGACTCCCTTGTGGTGGTGGGTGTTCCCAGACCATATCCCACAACATCTGAGTCTGCCCCACCACCACCAACATGTCTACCCTCACAGCTGCTCCCATTCCGAGTGTCCGTGGATCCTCCCTTGTTAGGGAGCACATCTCCTTCTGACAAGGCACCGTAACCCCCTGAAGCAGTCACCCCTGCTTCCCTGAGTGTGGAGGCCATGGTTTGCTCAAACAGATCCATGTGGGGCAGACATCCATGCTAAGTGTCCTCTATGCGCATACCAGTCTTTTGACACAATTGGTGTCATTCATGGAGGGCATCTGATCAGACATGTCTGCCCTACAGTGATCTAATGAGGCCATGGCCTCCTCACTGATGGCAGCAGTGTCCCTCCTGCAGCAATCCATCACCCCTCCTTCCTCTGCCCCATCCACAGTCCCCCCTACCCTACCTAACCCAAGCACACTCACACAGGCACATGCACACACAGCAAGAGACACAGGCAGCACATAACCACCCAAACAAAAGTCCAAATGCACATGCATGCACACTCAGGGGACTAACATCACACTCACCAGGGAGAGGGCAAAAGAACTTGAACACCCATCCGCAACCACTCCACATTCTTCATCTACCTCTGCCTCCAATACCCCTACCCTTGTCTCTCCTGCAACCCCCTCTTCCCAGCGAGTCTTTCTCTGTGACCTTGGCCTCATCCTCACTGATCAATCAGACCACACTCACAAGGGGAAGATGAAACCCACCAGCACAGAGAGGAAATCCACATCTGCACATAACTGCTCCCCCAAGAGGAAGTTCACAGAGCTCCCCACCCGTACATCCCCCCAATCTAAGAAGTCTAAAACCCCACCACCATCCCACACTTCCCCCACAAAATCCACTTCCTCCCGGTCCCAGGCCCCCTTCCCTAAAATCTCACCTCAGACCCCATCCCAGTTTCCCAAACCCACAGTTACACCATCTCCAAGATGCTCAGGCCCCCCTACCACAAGCACTTCCCCTCCAACAGCCCTCCCCTTCAGTCTGTTCCTGACACTGCAGTAGAGAACCCACCCCTCATTCTGACCAGTCCATTGCAGTAGTGCCCCACACAACACAGGATTCCATCCCTCCCAAGACCCAAACCAGTACCCCCTAGTCCTGTCCCTGCGGTGCCTGGCATGCCCCTAAAGATGCCCCTCCAAGGGGAGGTGTTCCCCATGTGGTTGCAGTGCAGGAAAGCGATTCAGGGTGCATAGCCATGACCCCCTTCAGGACTCTTTATGATGCTATGTCCATAGGACTTTTTTTTTTAATATAATCACCAATGCTGAATAAAGCAGGTTTCGTTATTTGAACAGTTGCTTTTTGTGTACTACAAATTGGTAATGAGTCAATTGTCATTGATGTGCAAATCTTGTTGTGGGTATACAATGATGTAGTGAATTGATGAACTGCATGTGGTTCATGGCATATGCGTTATATTACAGTACGAATCTGAGTAATCATTGGCTACATTTGCTTGTTATCATACAAAATGCAGGCACATGAGGGTGACTTGCTTTTAACAACCTACCATGTTTGACTCACACTTTTGCACAAAGGTCTTGTTGACATTTGTAGACATTGTGCATATCTTTCAAAGTGCAACCGTCTGGGATGGCCATGCAGTATTGTGCTGTGACGTGCAACAAGTCATCTGTCTCATCAGTACAACAGGGTACACATGAAGTTTAACTAGGTGCAGGTGACTTTGGACACACCCATGTACACAGGCTGATGGAACCAAAGTATTATGTGACTTGAAAGTGTCGGAGCCATGTCTGAGTCTCCTTCTGACATGGTAGACCCCTGCCAAGAACAAGCTTGCCACAGCTCACATTCCACTGCATGGAAATCGCATCATGGCAGTGTGTTCATCTGTGACATATCCTGAGCCCATGGTGTGTGTGAGCTGAGCAGGAATCTCCATCTCAAAAACCCATTTATCTGCAAAGACATTAGTCCCTGCAGATGTTCCTGTTTGAGAAACTTTCTGTGGGCTGACTAGTCCATTGCTTTCTCAACCTATTGGGAGTTATCCCAGCCTGCTTTTGTCAGGCTACATCATGTTGATCAAGTGTTTTGCCTGTGTCTGCTTGGACTTCATGTTTTCACCCACACCCCTCATGTAATAGGACACATGTATCATGTGCGTATAGTGATTTGTGCTTGACCTATGATGTTGTCCTTTTGAGCTATGCATGATGTTATACCTGGTCACACAAAGCTGGCATTGAGATGGCGGGATGTATGTGGTTTGTCCGTGTGCGACATGTGTTGAGCAGAATGGGGTGCTGGTGCACAGGTGTGTATTGTGTCAACTGTCATGCAGAAGCCACTGGAGCCAGTGTCACTTCTATGCTCTCCATTGGCACACAGGGGAACGATAATATATTAACTTGTGCAGCCTAGCTGCATGTCTGTTTTGCAAGGTTGATGTTGCATGTTCTGGTCTGAAACAGACAAGTGTAGAATTGATGGAGACTGGTGTATTATAGGATGCTGTGTTGTTTCAGGGGAATTTTAAAAATAACAACGCTCTGCCCCTACCTCCTCCTTCACATGCCCAGACAGTCCACGCTGTTCTCAGTAGCCGATTAAGGGCCTCTGGAACGCGGGACTAGGCAGACCAAACTCTCCTCAGGTGCCATATTGGGTGTACCGCAGGCTCAGCGGGCTAGTGTTTAGGGCAATTAGGCCCAGCACTACATATAGAGCTGAAGCCTCTGCAACGCGGTGATAGTGAGTAGACTCTTGAGGCGGAAGCCGGGAGTCAGGGAACACATCTCTGTGCACTTGTTGTATTTTACTTTACCTCCACCATTTAGTTGATCGTAAATCTAGTTGTGTGTTAAATAATCGTCTCACTCCTTTTATTTGATTTTTCACCATTAGTCGATCGTAAATCTAAATTAGTGTGGCTTTTAAACTTTCACTGTGTGACATGTTTTAATTATATTCACTGAACGCTGTGTTGTTTAGGGGAGTATTAAAAATAACAACGATCTGCCCCTACCTCCTCCTTCACATGCCCAGACAGTCCACGCTGTTCTCAGTAGCCGATTAAGGGCCTCTGGAACGCGGGACTAGGCAGACCAAACTCCACACAAGCGCCATATTGGGCGTACCGCAGGCTCAGCGGGCTAGTGTTTAGGGCAATTAGGCCCAGCACTACATATAGAGCTGAAGCCTCTGCAATGCGGTGATAGTGAGTAGACTCTTGAGGCGGAAGCCGGGAGTCAGGGAATGCATCTCTGTGCACTTGTTGTATTTTACTTTACCTCCACCATTTAGTTGATCGTAAATCTAGTTGTGTGTTAAATAATCGGCTCACTCCTTTTATTTTATTTTTCACCATTAGTCGATCGTAAATCTAAATTAGTGTGGCTTTTAAACTTTCACTGTGTGACATGTTTTAATTATATTCACTGAACGCTGTGTTGTTTCAGGGGAATTTTTAAAAATAACAATGCTCTGCCCCTACCTCCTCCTTCACATGCCCAGACAGTCCACGCTGTGTTCTGGAACGCGGGACTAGGCAGACCAAACTTTCCTCAGGCGCCATATTGGGCGTACCGCAGGCTCAGCGGGCTAGTGTTTAATGCAATTAGGCCCAGCACTACAAAATGCCCCTCCCACCTCGGCTGCGCAGCGGACGAGCGCAGCGGGCGCGACGATGGCACGCCGGAGGTGCGCCAGAGGTAAGCCCGTTTGCGCTCGTCTGCGCTAGGCAGAGCTCAGAGCTTGACACTATGAGAGGATTACATCAGGCCCCACTCAAATACTCTAGAGACGCCCTAATACTTATGAAGCAAAATGTAGTAAACCACTGTCTACATTCCATGTCAGGGGACAATCTCTCCAACCACTGCCTACACTGCCATTTCAGGTTCAAGTTAGATGGGCCTTGTCGGGATACTTCAGTTTCATTTCGCATGGCCCTAGTCAATTTCAGATCACTCCCTAAACACGCCGAAGAAATTTACCATATTTTGGAGGACCTCCAGTTGGAAATACTCTTCCTAACAGAAACGTGGTTAGGTCCAGACTCAGACCCTGACACCAGTAAAGCTCTTCCACCAGGATATCCTATTCAGCATCTAGATCGACTAAAAGGAAAATGAGGGGGAATCGCTATTATTTATAGGGACCACCTTTCCTGTCGTCTTCAGGGCAGTCCACTTTCTGACTGCGAAAACATTCTTTTTATGATCCAAGTCTCCCCATGTAAATCCCTCTCGGGACTTCTCATCTACCGCCCGCTAGGACCAATAGGACATTTTTGTAGCTCACTCCTAGAACAGTCAGCCATACTGGCCGCTACTCACTCCAGCTTTATGATTTTAGGGGATCTTAATATCCACTTCGATAAGAGCGAAGATAAACTAGCCTCAGACCTGATCCTAGACCTTGGAACTCACCAGATTAAGCTGGAAAGTCGGAGTCCCACCCATATGCTAGGACACCTTTTAGACCCCATTTTCTCTAACATCACTGACCTTACAATCCCAGGTCCTACCCCAGTACCATGGTCGGATCACTTCTTAATAATGCTCAACTGGTGACTCTCCAGCCTCGCCCGCCCCAGACCACCATCCAGTAAACTGACACGTCCCTGGGCCAAATTAGACCCAGAGAAATGGAAGTATAACCTGGAGCTTTCTCCCCCATCCTTGGTCCTGGATCCTGCTCTTGCCGATACAGAATTCTCTAAATGGATCGGAGAAACACTGGACAAAACTCTCCCGAAAAGATCCACCTGCAAACCACGAGAAAAAATCACCTCGCCCTGGTCTACCAAGGAAGTGCGCCTCATAAAAAAGCTCTGCAAAAAAACTGAACGAGAATGGAGAAAAAACTTTGATCCCTCCAAAAAACTTGAATATAAACTCATGATCCTCAAATACAAAAAAAAACTCTCAAAACGGCTCAGTCCAATTACTTTGAAGAAAAAATTAGGCTATCTGCCAATTCCTCTAGGGAGACCTTCCAAATTGCTAAACAACTTTTAAAAGTCCCTGACCCCCCCTCCCATGTGGAACCCTCAGTCAGTCGGTGCAATGAATTAGCCGAGTTTTTCGATTCTAAGGTTAAAAAAATTCTTAACTCCCTTCCCCCACAACCACCGGACCATCCACCCCCTAACTTACCCAGATCCACACCCCAATCTCTGGAGCCCCGGCTGAACCAGTTCCCCCCTACCACAGTAGAGACACTATCCCCAATAGTACAATCAATAAAAAGCGGATCCCCATTGGACCCCGCACCCTTTAACATCCTAAAATCAGTCGCCCCAACCATTTTGCCTTTCATGGTGAATCTTATTAACATCTCGCTGTCCCATGGTACTGTTCCACCTAGTTGGAAAAAAGCAACTGTTAAGGCACTGATTAAAAAACCGCACATAGATCCTCTGGACCTAAGCAACTTTCGACCGATCTCTCTCTTACCAGGTACCAGTAAGATTGCAGAAAAATATGTAAACTGACAACTCTCCGACTATCTGGAAACCAATGGCCTTCTCAAACACTCACAAACTGGCTTTAGACCAGGCCAGAGTACGGAGACTGCGATGTTGGCGGTGGTCGAAGAGGCAAGAAAGATCATTGATTCAGGAGGATCAGTGGCAGTGATCCTCCTGGACCTCAGTGCGGCCTTCGACACCGTCAACCACTCGACACTGGTCCACAGGCTCAAGGAGTTGAATATCTCAGGGCCTGCCCTATCCTGGCTAGAATCCTTTTTGAGGGACCGTTCCTTTCAGGTTACGGATGGTAATTTCACCTCCAAGTCAACACCTATACACTGCTGGGTCCCCCAGGGCTCATCCCTGAGCCCGACCCTTTTTAATGTATACATGTCCCCCTCGAGAAGATTGTCGCCCCATTTGGGATTAAGCTTTTAACCTACGCGGACGACACCCAGCTGGTGGTATCCCTGAATCAGCATGACCATTCTCCCTCTGACCTTTACACCTGTCTCAGTGACATAACAACATGGATGGATAAGTCACATCTTAGGCTCAACAGTGAAAAGACTGAGATCATGGTCCTGGGTAATCAGTCACACTTCCGTTCTGAATCCTTGTGGCCTCCCTGTATGGGTACGCCCCCTATCCCCAAGCATGAGATCAAGAGCTTGGGGATTTGGTTGGACGAAGGTCTTAACTTTTGCACCCAAGCAAGGAAAACAGCTGGAACCTGCTATGGTCTTCTACGACCTCTAGAAAAATCCTCCCTTTGCTCCCTGCAAAATCCCAAAAATTACCTATTCAAGGCCTATTGATGGCCCAATTGGACTACGGTAACGGCCTGTATCTAGGGGCTCTAAACAAGGTGCTGGCTAAACTTCAGACGGTGCAAAACACAGCTGCCCGTCTTCTCACAGGGACACATAGCCGTTGTTCGGTTAAACCAGCCCTAAAATCACTGCATTGGCTGCCTATCCAAGAAAGGGTGCAGTTTAAAGCCCTTTGCACCACCCATAAAATTCTTCACAGAAAAGCCCCACCCATCCTGAAAGACCTTATTGCCCCTTACAAAACCACCAGAACCCTTCGATCCTCACTTTCAAACTTGGCAGCAGTGCCCAGAGTTAGGAAAGCCTGCTCTGGAGGCCGACTGTTTTCGTACAACGCCTCCAAGCTGTGGAATGCTCCCCCCCCAGACATCCGAGCACAGCCTAACCTTTTTCCTTTCCGCAAGGCACTTAAGACTTAGTTGTTCCCTTAAACCCATTTTCCTTCTCAATCTTTTCTGATCTTTTCTGATCTATCATTAGCGCTGGGACGCTCATGGGCAGCCATGCGCTTTACAAATCTGTAAAATAAAAATAAAAAATGGAGTGTAGACTCATATGTGATGGCAGCAGGACCACTGTTCCCAATAAGCTGTGCGCACACACTGAAGTCACCCCAAGCGCGCAGTGTGCTTTATTTAGAGCGCACACACAGCACATCCCACGAGACCATTCACGCCACCGCTTTTAAAACATGAGCAGCGCAGAAAACTGTCATTTCCTCGTTGCGGGAGACGACGAGAACACGAGGGAGTGGCCATTGCACTTGATGCATTCCTTTTCTTACAGTGCACAGCTGCGGGGCTGATTGTGGACCTTTGAGTTAGTATTCATGTTAATTTCAGCGCACACGGACGCTGCAAATAACATGAATACTAACTCAAATAACCACAATCAGCCCCGCAGCTGTGCACTGTTGAGGAAAGAAAAACAGTCTCAAACACGACATGTGTTTTAGTATACGCAATGTTTGACACTCTGCTTTTCTTTTCTTAATTGTGCACAGCTGCGGGCTGAGTGTGACCCTTTGAGATAGTATTCCTGTGAATTGCAGTGTATATAGGCTGCAATTAACATGAATACTAAGTCAAAGGACCACAATCAACCCGCAGCTGTGCACTGTTAAGAAAAGACAAGTATTAGCATAGCCAATAGGTCTCGCCTTTGGGACCTAAGTTATTAGCCATGCAGCAGCAGTTAAGAGGACCAGGCAGCACCCGCTATATGTGCCGGTGCTGCATTTTGTGGGACAGCCCACCTTAGAAAGGGGTAATTTCATGGAGCAAAGACTTAGAGACTGAAGTGGAGCAGGTATGGAAACCGGGCGACTATAATTCCAAGGGAACGCTTTTCTCCATGGACACTATGGCTGATGAAGACGATCTCCCCCTGTGCAATGTTTTTGGCGTATGCTGTGTTGATAAGACTGTTGATTGAGATGTGGGGATCCAGGGCGGCCTTTAGGGCGGTGAGACTGGTGCAACCGCACCTGGCACTGACTTTGGTAGGAGGTCTGTGTTTAAAAATACCTTTTGGTTTAAAAGCACATGAACTTCCTTGTACGCCAGCAATTTTCAGGCAACAATAAAAATGACAACTATGGTGATTAATGTTCCTATTGGTGAGAGATCAGAATTTTGTCTTGTGCAGTTTTGACTCCTAATAAAGTAGCAGGGAGGGTCAATGTACCTGCTGCACTAATGTGTACTGTTCAGATCACAGAACTGAGTGTGAGTGAACTATGAGTAGTGCTAAAATAAAATGTCAGAGAGAGGCTATAGAGAGAAGAGGGGTGCTGTTAGAGAGTGGCGGTGAAGGAATTCATGGAGAAAGAGGACATGGGGGTGCTGAGAAAGATTGTTGCACAGGGTGCCACCAGCGCTAAAGCCTGCCCTGTGGGATCTGACCCCTACAGACCCTGTAAACCTTTGATGATGGATGAAGACTAGTCTTATGGCCCTACAAAATCTTCTTGTCAGTGACCTTTACTCTCCCCCAGACGTTAAAAAGAAATGGGCAGACAATGTGGGCGGAGCCTTGCGAGTGAGGGAGGGACGCCTTAGAATAAGTCTGCAAGTTGTTTAGCAATACCCGATATAACTATACAGAACCCAATAACCTGCACACCACTCACCATACCCCCTGCAGAATAAATGTTATGCAGCATACAGACTCAATGTGCTGTACCCCTACCCCTGATGCACCCTACTTGATACTGACTTTGTGCATATGGTGTGGAGTTGTCATGTATACAGTGCTTAATTTGTGGGGGAAAAAAGTAAGTGCCAGGGCCCTCATCAGTAGGCCACTTCAGATCGTACCACATTACCCCTGCCCATGCTGCCAATGAAAATACAAACACAACTACTGACTATCATACGCCCACAAGTATGATGGTTCAGACTATTCCAGGTCCCGAAAGCTATAAGAATGGCTTGGAAAGCGAGTATTAGGTATTTTCTTAATGTATACTGAATTTATAAACAACTGTTGTTGTGCTCATCTCTATAAATTAAGTAAACAGCGCTACCATGTGCCAGACTGTTATAGCTGCCGGTGTTGACAATTAAATGTCGTGTCGAGCACCGGAAACCACTGACTCAAGTTAAGTACTGAGGGTTGCACAGAGATATTCTGGATGAAAGTTGCGGAAGACCTGGAACGCACAGTAGACAGGCAAAATGTACTCAAGGTGGAAATATGTCTGCTGGGGCTAAATGCACATAGGCTTGGGAAGAAGGTGGGCAATAGATAACTTTCCAGTGCAAAACAAGTTTTGCACTGAAAAGTAATTAACAAAAAAACAAACATATTTTGCTGGCACAAACACAGCGCAAAATGTTTGCAAATCTGGGCCAGAGTTTGTTAAATATGTACGGCAGGCAAAAATATGGAATTCATGCGCAATAGAAAAGATTATAATGATTAGATAAAAAATTGAAAAATAAGGTTGCCATTTAAAACATATGGATCGAAATGGCTTCAGAGAAAAGGTACAACCAAAAGGCTGGATATTTTAAAAAAGTTTAACACAGGGTGAACTGTTGTCTACACCTGAAAGTATTTAAGAAAGATAAGCAGCATGTATGAAATGCACACTAGAAATAGCATATCGATAGATACAAAACTCTGTCTAACCCAGAGGTCTTCAAACTTTTTGATGCTGAGACCCCCTTGTAAAACCTTTTTAGGGGTATGGACCCCCTTCCGACAAAAGTTTCCAGAAACTGGTACTCCTTATCATTAACTTTTGACAACCATAAATGCGCCTGTTAGACCTCATCACATCCATCCATCATTCATCCACCCACACTTTCACACATCCATCCATCCATCTATCCTTCATCTATCCACCCTTCCATCCATCCACCCATCATTCATCCACCCACCTTTTCACACATCCATCCATCATCCATCCATGCAACCTTTTATCCATCCATCCATCCATCCTCCATTTCATCCTCCCTTCCTCCCATCCATACATCCATCCTTCATCCATCCACCCTTTCATCCATACATCCATCCACCCACCCTTTCATTCATCCATCCATCCACCCATCATTCATCCCCCCACCTTTTCACACATCCATCCATGCATCATTCATCCATGCAACCTTTTATCCATCCATTCTTCATCCGTCCACCCTTTCATCCTTCCATCCATCCACCCTTTCATCCATCCATCCTTCCTCCATCCACCCTTTCATCCTTACATCCATACATCTATCCTTCATCCATCTATCCTTCACCCATCCACCCTTTCATCCTTACATCCATACATCTATCCTTCATCCATCCACCCTTTCATCCTTCCATCCATACATCCATCCTTTACCCATCCACCCTTCCATCCATCAACCCATCATTCATCCACCCACCTTTTCACACATCCATACATCATTCATCAATGCAACCTTTTATCCGTCCATACATCCATCCACCCTTTCATCCTCCCATCCATACATCTATCCATCATCCATCCGCCCTTTCATTCATCCACCCACCTACCCTTTCATTCATTCATCCACCCAATATTCACCCCCCCACCTTTTCACACATCCATTAATTCACCATTCATCCATGCAACCTTTTATCCGTCCATACATCCATCCACCCTTTCATCCTCCCATCCATACATCTATCCATCATCCATCCACCCTTTCATTCATCCACCCACCCACCCTTTCATCCATTCAGCCATCCAATATTCACCCCCCACCTTTTCACACATCCATTAATGAATCATTCATCCATGCAACCTTTCATCCATCCATACATCCATCCACCCTTCCATCCATCCACCCATCATTCATCCACCCACCTTTTCACACATCCATCCAGCATTCATCCATGCAACCTTGTATCCATCCATACATCCATCCACCCTTTCATCCTCCATCCATACAACTATCCATCATCCATCCACCCTTTCATCCATCCACCCACCCACCCTTTCATCCATCCATCCACCCATCATTCATCCCCCCACCTTTTCACACATCCATCCATGCATCATTCATCCATGCAACCTTTTATCCATCCATACATCCACCCACCCTTCCATCCATCCATCCTTCATCAGTCCACCCTTTCATCCTTCCATCCATCCACCCTTTCATCCACCCTTTCATCCATCCATTCGTCCTTCATCTGTCCACCCTTTTATCCTTACATCCATACATCTATCCTTCACCATCTATCCTTCATCCATCCACCCTTTCATCCTTCCATCCATACATCCATCCTTCATCCATCCACCCTTTCATCCATCCATTCACCCATCATTCATCCACCCATCTTTTTACACATCCATCCATCTATCATTCATCCATGCAACCTTTTATCCATCCATACATCCTTCATCCATCTACCCTTTCATCCTTTCTTCCATCCACCCTTTCATCCATCCATTCTTCCATCAATCCACCCTTTCATCCATCCATCCTTTCATCCATCCATCCATCCACCCTTTCATCCATTCATCTATCATTTATCCACCCACCTTTTCACACATCCATCCATCCTTCATCCTTACATCCATCCATCCACCCATCATTCATCCACCAACCCTTTCTGTGCCTCTCTCATGGGGAGGGGGGGGGTCAGTATCTCTCTGCGTCTTCTTCCTTCTTTCCCGATCATGGGAGGGCATCTCTGTGCTTTCCTGCTGGGGGCAGGGGACGTGTCACAGGACCGACAGCTCCAGGCGTGCAATATCCATTGACCTCAAAGGGCTACACTACAGCCTGCTCCCCCAGGCCCCCTCCGCCCCCCCACTTCCCCTCCTCCCCCAGCTCGAAACGGCTTCAGGGACACACACACACACAGCCACACCCGAGTACTTGACAGGTCTTTAAAAGACCTTTTACTTGTTAATGAGGCTTTGATGTTTTTCTAAGCAAGGGCGAATTTTGCGAATTCGCGATCCACAAATTTGCGGATTTGCGAATTTGCGAAACGCAAAATTTGCGAATTTGCGGATTTTGTTTTTTGCGTGTTCGCGGGGTTTATTGCGTGTTCGCGGGGTTTTTTGTGTGTTCGCGGGGATTTTTGCGTCTTCGCGAGCCGCTTGCATAGCGAAGTTACCCATGCCGTCGTTTATGGGAGAGGGAGAGAGAGATAGATAGATAGATAGATAGATAGATAGATAGATAGATAGATAGATAGATAGATAGAGAGAGAAAGAGAGGGAAAGAGAGAGGGAGAGAGAGAACGAGAGAAAGAAAGAGAGGCAGGATCTCTGAAGGGCCAGATTCCTGATTTGCCCCTCCAGAACATACAGCTTTTTATTTTTAGCAAAATGCATATGAAAATTGTGCTGTAAAGGTCTCTTTTAGTTTAACCCCTCCTGACAACTCAAAATGGGTGTATTTGCCATCCTCTCCCTTCTTCCTGTTTTTTATATCTGTAAGTGCTTCCTGATGAGGTTTAATTCCTTGGACAGGTGCCTCGTTGCCTACTTGTAACTATTCTCTGACCCTGCTTCAAGGGTCAGAGCAGGGTCAGAGAATAGTTGCAAGTAGGAAACGAGGCGCCAGGAAGCAATTAGCAGCAGATGTCCAAGTTGAAGGTAATTTGTTTGTAACCCTTTTGTAAAAGGTTACAAAGAAATTAGGTTCAACTATTGCACCTGCTGCTGTAACCCTTGCTTGGCTGAAAATTCGTCCCCGCTGATTCGCTGATTTTACCGCGATTTCGCGAGATTCGCGGATCGCGAAATCGCGGAAAATCCGCAAATTCGCCAGCGAAACGGATTTTACGCCCACCCTCATGTTTTTCACACCTCGGTGTGAATTAGGCCTCCACGTGAGCACCCTCGATCAGCCCAAGCCAGGAACTGCACTCTGACAGAATCTGCAACCCCTTTCAAGGACTCCACAACCCCCCTGGGGGTCGCGCCCCACAGATTGAAGACCTCTGCTCTAACCCCATACTGTCAACAGCTGACCAGGTGAGGGCGCCTGCAGGGCTGCCCTGTGCCTTGTTTTTAACTCTGAATGAGGTCCCACAAGCAGGTGTTCAGCCACTTAAGTAGGATGATAAAAAGTTTGGGTACAAAATGAATTTTTTATTTTTTTATGCACATCCGTGGAAAAGGTAGGCAGAGTTTGGCCTGGCAAAATGTGGGTATAATTATAATTATAATGTGTGTTTAATAAAGCGCATGAGGCTAAAAGTCTTGCTGCAGTGTCGGAAACTGAATGATTCTCATTTTACTGCCCGGCAGAGGATTAAAGTCTGAGCTAGCCCTACTGGGATTTAATCCTGTGACCTCAGGTTGCACCTGTTGTAGGGGCAATAACTACTGAGCCATCTCTTTGCATAGTCTTAAGAACTCGGTGGCAAAGGGAGCAGGTGCTTGCACCCCAATACCTGCGCACCAAGAATCTTTTCGAGTCACAGGAATCAGTATCAATGAAATATATCACCTGGAGGGGTTTTTAACCTTCTCTTTTTGGAAGGCAGCCTGAGTGCTGTGCAATGGGCATGTGATGTTTGTCATAAACACTTCATTAAACTTGCTAACTGCTTATGTACATTTATTGCCCATATATTAATAGTCAACGAATGTTTGAATTTCTATGAGACATTTTAGAGATAATGACGGATATGACGTCAGTTTGACTAGTCCCCGAGTGTCTGTGTCCTTTAGGGACAGATCAGCCATCTGCAGTCACTGCGCCGGCTATTGAGCCCCCTCCTCACTCATGACTGAACACCAGGGTCACTGCACAGCTCTCGCTGTGACCCAAAGGTCTGGTTTATTATTTAATATTTTTAACCAGTTTCCGCGCACGCATATCCTTTCTGTTACTGCATTGTGTTTAGGTCAATCACTTCCAGGCTCCCCAGCTTCCCTAAACTCGTGTTCTCAAAGACTTCTCGGGAGGAGACCGGAAATGAATCCAGTGGACGCAGAGAAATGTCAATATATTACAGGGTAGCCCACTGTCTGTAACGGGCCTAAAAATAAACCATGTCATCATTGTTGGTTGGGAGGAGGTCTGCTCTCGTCGGTTCTAGCGTACTTAAGTTTCCATTAAGGACATTAATCCCAGCTTGGCAATTAACCAAAAAAAAGAGCGCCCATGCGGCCGCAAAAGTAGAAGCAACCTTTGTAATATGACCCAGAACAGATGGCACCCTGCGCGCCACTGCTCACTCCCACCAGCTGTAGGACGTGGAAGGAAACATTTCCTGGGAAAGGTGAGATTCATTTTTGGAAGCCACGCGCAATGGCCAATACAATGTGTGCAAAAAAAAAGCCACATGCATGAATTTGGTGAAAAGCTGGAGTGATTCCAAGAGGTCATCTCCAAGAGTAGAGCATACGCGCTACGCTAGGCTTGACCTAAATGCACGCCGCTGCTCGCTCCCGACAGCTGTAGGCCGCAGGAGGAAACATTTAATGGGAAAGGTGGGACATGCACCCGCCTTTTGCAAATTGTGTGCTTTTATTTTTGAAAGCCACACGCAATGGGCAATACAATGTGTGCAAAAAAAAAGCCACGCGCATGAGTTTGCTGAAAAGCTGGAGTGTTCCAAGAGGTCATCTCCCAGAGCAGTGAATGCGCGCTGCGCAATGCTCGACCTAAAAACCAGAGTCTCAAACACAACGTGTGCCTTAGCACACACCATGTTTGACACTCTGCTCTTCTTTTCTTAATTGTGCACAGCTGCAGGACTGATTGTGACCTTTTGATATAGTATTCCCGTGAATTGCAGTGCACACGAGCTGTAAAATCGTCAACACAATAGGCTAAAGCATCACATAGGCACAGTTTATAATTTTAATGTTCGTGTTTGATATAACACGAACGTGTTTAGGACATTTACGCCAAATATTAGCAACAGCTGCTCTGCGCAGACTCAAGTAACTGTATTTGATCTATGAACATGTTTAACATTTTCTTCTGAAGACATATTTTGTATGTACAGGCGCCTCATCGGTTACAACAACGCCATGTCAAATTGAAGATCCAAGCTTTCATTAAATTGTATCAAAAAGCAAAACCCCAAAGAGACAACAAGTTTACTTAAAGCATAAATGCGCTCAAACGCTAATGAACCAACTTGAAAACAGAAGAGCAAATATGGATTAAGAATCCAGAACAGACATGTATAATTATTTGAAATGTGATTTTATTTAATAAGTAAAATACATTTCAAGTTCAAGAAATGCAACTCAAAATTATTAACAATAACAAAAAGCCCCCTAAGAGTCTGTGAAGTTGCCCAATTTCCCTTGCAAACCATCTTCACGAAGTCCATACAATTCAGGTGTTTTACACGAGTCAAGCAGCTAATCACTACACTTCCGACAACAACTCTGTTATCACATCGACCATAGCATGACCCGAGTGTTTTAAGACACACTTTTCATTTGGGCAGAGGCTGAAAAACAGCAGCGCCGATTCCCAACACGTGGCTCCCCCAAGTAAGGGGTGTCTTAAATAACGTAATTGTTTGAGAACTCTGTTTCTTTTGACATGATATGTCAGAGTTGGGAAACTACTTCTACTGGTTATATATTGTTCTTAGGTAGAAGTGCATTTCTGGCACATGCTTGGAAATCACTGAGGAGGGTAGAAATATATTTTTAAAAACAAGGGATTCCCTGCTTCAACGAGGTTACTGGAGCAGAAAAAATATTGTCAATAGAAACTAGACCCATGCAGACAACGTTTCAGTTTTAATTATTTTGGAAACTTCTCACAAATATACAAAAAAATGTATGGCTGGGAGGTTTGTCATACTTACTTCAATTCTTTATTTGGGTGTACCACAATCTATTCCTTTAGATAACGTCTTTCTTTGCTAAACAATTGTTATTTTTTATGTTTTCACAGAACAATACATGCTCTTTGCTTTTAATACAAGTTTTTCATATAGGTTCCAATACAAGCATACTAGAAATGTGTAAAATGGCATACCTCATACTCTCATTTGCAACCATCCACTCCACAATGAACTCATGCATACAGCCAATTGTTAAAACATTTTTTAACAGCATAGGTCTTTGTTGTATTCGAATAAATCTTTCATCAGCTTGCCTTCAAATGCAGAATTGTGTTTACATTTCTTTGTACATGATTCAATATTTATTTTATAAATCATTTATTTTATTAGTATAGAACTGATGTGTTTCGGTTTAGATGTTCGTATAATCTTTCCTGATAAATGTCCTTGTATAGGCACAAATCACATTGCCCTTATATAGACACAAGATCCCAGCCCTTATTTAGGCATTAGCCATGCTCTCCAAATATGGTATGGTCACCTACATCCGTCCACCCCAACGTCACAACGAGTTCTTAGAAACCAGACCCTTAAGCCATTGGGACTTTCCCTAGCCTAGAACTATTGATTTCTCCAAGAACTCATCTATTATGCATGAACCGCTATTCCTTAAGGGTTCATTCATGACGTCTTCCTCTGCCCGACTTTACGTCAATACAAACATTCCTAAGCACCTTCCAGGTATAAACATACCTCTCCTTACCATGGCAAACCATGGCATGGCTCGACTTGGCTGCACGGTTTGCCATCGCAAGTTCAGAAGAGATCGTATCCTAGCCTGACTCACTGACCAGACGCTGTCATCCCTGCTTGCAGAGAATGCAACTTCGAGTGTTCTGCCTCCCTTTGCGGGGTGTTAGAGTTTAAGACCCGGAACGAAATTCTCACCTTTCTCACTCTAAGGTATGGAGCTGACTAGACCCTAGAGGGACTCTTGGCATACCAAACTATAGCTTACCATACGGTATACAACGTTTAGCACGCATTTTTTTACCACGCACTACCACTACAACGCAGGCATTACCACGCATACCATTACAACGCATTGCGCTGGGGGGCGCTCTAGGATAGGGAATAAGTATAATTTTATATCCAACACCTTCCCTAGTGTCCACGGGGACTGGAGTTGGAATATAAAATTATACTTACCACTATCCAGCACCTCTAAGCGCTATGCGTTGTAACGGTATGCGTTGTAAATACCGCGTTGTAATGGTATGCGTGGTAAAAGTATGCGTTGTAACATCATACATCCTTACCATACTATAGAATACCACACCTACTTCTTACCTAGTACTATACTTAGGTTAAGTACACTGGGGCAGAACTAGTTAGAAGCATCAGACGAGTATCAACATTTTAGCCTGTGTTATTTATGTATTTGTATATGAATATGTGTCATAACTAAAAAACAATGCTATTGCAGTATTATTTCTTTCTACCGCTTACACTGTACATAATACATTTCGCATACCGTCTTACGATTGTAACAGCTCATATCTCTTGCACAAGAAACAGGACTGTTCAAAAAAACCTTTTATGGAATTGCCCATCTAGCTCTTTCTGTGTAACTCTGAAGAAACTAAGAATGCACGATTGACTGAGTGAAACTGTTATCTATTGTTTCCACAATTCTGAGACATGTTCTAATTCTAAAGGGAAACAACGTTGTCATGTTCATGCAGTTGCCAGAAACTACTCCCTTCTTGTTTTACAAGGAGTTTCTAGTGGCCTCTGAGTTAGCTGGCACACAAAGTAATAAGGTTTACTGTACTCGATAGGGGCATACTGACTCCAGTCCTATGCCAAAACTATAGTGTATATTATTCCAATGCGCAGAGCCTATTAGGGAAATAGGAACTACACTACATGGCGCCCAACCTTTGGTTAGGCACTAATTTAACACTAGATACTTAAGTAACTCAGTCATGCTTTTCTCAGAGATCCCTGCTCTTCATACTCCATAAGACTTCTGGAGTGGTTAGGGTTAATATCCGCCATAGCTGAGTAGGAGAAAAATCCTATGTATTAGCTGTTTGGTTTGTTCAACGTTGAAGGATACAGTGTTCCAAAATATTGTGCACCTTACCTTTGTTTCCTTGAAACTTGTTCTACATTTTTTTGAAAAACAATGTCCAATAACGGGGTTAATGCTGAGGGTACTCCAGTCGACGAAGCATTACATCTCGCTGTAAATTCTACTGGTTTAAAGGAAACCGATGAGGATGCGATACACATCCATCCGAATATAAGAAGAGCTGTCACTCTAAAATGTATAAACATGGCCTAACACCAAGAGGTGTAGGGAAGTTTTCGTGGTAAAGGCATATGAATATTTTCAGAAATATTCTATTCATGGACAGTATTCCCAGAATCAAATCCAGTAACAAAAGTGTTTCACTTCTTTAAAGAAGATGAACCACCAGAGAAATATATTCCCTTCGAGGATATTGAAATTCCACTCACATACCAGGAGCATAATCTCTGGTTTAAAGGTGCCCTAAAACATTACAATCACACTACCAGGCTCGGTCCACTAGGTAGATAGCCAATATTAGCCAGCGACACACCTCATCCTGAAATTGAAAAGATGTCAAACAAGGAGTTACTCACTCAACTCAAAGAGTTAATAAAAATGTACTGGAAATTAGTCCAATATGTCATGCAGGCTTTCACAGTCCAACCACCATTGACGATTCCAAACACATGGTGTTTCTTCAATTGCAGTAATATCGGATGTCCTGAAACAATTTCTAAACGGATTCGGGGCAGAGCCTGCTCTGATTTTAGGTATGAAATTACTGAAAACTGCGATCAGGCCTCGACAATATTATTATCTAATATTAAAGGGGAGGCAGCATCAGTGGCGATCCGCCAACGCTTAAGGGAATTTGATGTGACAGAACATCAACAAGAACATCAACAAGAACTACCCAGAATAATAGAAAATTCCAATGTGTTCACATACACATGAGCCCCATGAGTTCATGATCAACATACCATTTGCAATCCCAATTTAAATGAACTTACAATAAATATTGAGTTTAAGTAGGCTCATAAAGATCCACTTTTGGCAATCCCATGCTAGGGAACTGACAATGCATACGAAGCAACAGGAAGTGGTGTCTCCTACACGATTTAAGAGTGCTGCAAGAAGCGCCCAGTTTTTGTTGTCGGTCTAGACTTTTTCCAAATAAGGAAGTTTTACCATACAAGCAGCCCCAACAGTTGGTACTGGCTGATTGGTGTATTAACGCACAGGTGCAACTAATTTCGAAAAGCCGGCAGGCAGCTTTTTCCAATTAGGCAACTGATAAATACCGAAGGCACAGTAAGCTTCCGACAGACCACGGAGCAGCACGGAGGTATGAGACGGGTGAGGGATTACCGATTTTCACGTAAGTCAGACTCTAGCCAAGTCTTTAAACCCCCAGCTAACACACTAAGAAATGAGTTCTGGCTTTCCAAATTGCGAGGGTAGCCAACTCGATTTGTTAATTTTCCCCACAGTGACAGAAATTAATAGGGAACCATCCTCACCGGAACTAGCTCATGTGGCTCGGCGATCAAGAGAAACTGTATGTATTATTTTTAACTGACAATCATGGCTATCAGATCTACTATGCCATTTACGAGTACATCAAGGTTTTTGGGTGAATGTACGAATGTATATCGGCCTAATACATAAGTGTAAATGAAAGAAATGTTTTGTCTACTTCTTAATATCAATGACCTTCAATAAAGTTATTCGAGGTTATGGCAGAACTAGCAACCAGACAAGAACCAAAAAACAGAGCTCATTAACAGGAAAATATATCACAAAAAATGTAATTAATCATCACTGGGCTTATAGATAAAAAACAATCTTTTTCCACACTATGATGATGTGTTGTATCAAACAACCACAAGGTTGTTCACTCTGTGTTTTTTGTTTCCTCTTTCCCTTTACAGGTACCAATTGGTAAATCTTTTGAGGGGTTAATTAATTCTTCTTTGTCAGCTGGCCAGCTTATTTTTGCGGTCAGCCATCGTGAAATGATAGGCATACTATATATTACATAATTATCCTAGAGTGTAGTAGGGATCATAATAGGTCCTGATGAGTAAAGCAGTAGGGGACTGCTTACGAAACATGTCGTCCAAGTACGACGTAATACTTACTCCCAACTTACTTCCCCCTTTTTAATGTTCCCAGCTAGGGAAAGGAATAAAGTGTATGTTATCCACTAGCCAGGGAATTTTTAATCCCTTGTATTTTTTGTATTTTTGTAAATTAGCTCACTCCCTATCACTCTCACAACCCACAATACATATAGTCTATCCACATAAAATCAAGTGCTCCCGCAAAGTCGTAGGTTGAAGCATTCATAGTGTGTGAGGGGTATTTTAAAAACACATAGTGCTTTTCCCTTACATTCTTAGGGATTAGGCATCTCACACATCACAAGAAAATAAATAAAAAAGGAAATAGGATAGAATCCCGTTGTTTACTAACAGTCCCATCAGTCATGCTAACAGATACCGATACTCTGCTGGCCCCGATAATGGCTCATGCTCTCTGTTGTCCCCAGAGACTACGAATACTGATGACGGCATTCGTTGAGATCTCACAGACATAAAATGCTACTGCTGATGTACGAGATGGATCAACAGGCACCACACAGGTAATATCTGAAAGGAACATTGCTACTGGCGATACTTCACATCTATGTGCAGTTAATCTTCTAAACGAGGTATTCCAACTGTCACCGACATCAGTAGACGATATTTTGTCTACAGAAGCAGAGGATTTCATGTTTTCACCAGACCCATACACTGACTTTGATTCGGCTCACAGTGTACCCAGACAGCTATGAATTTGGCCTTAATTTTTCAAACACAAAGACAAACCTGGGAACTTTTTTTATAACTTGATTCTTTTTTTGTTTGACTTTTTGTTTTGCAAAGTAATCTGCTCACAGTAGAACTATTCATAGAGAACAGACTTCTTCGAACACTTCCAGGGACACATTGTCATCTTTATTCACCACTATTTCATCTATGTACCATGACATGAAATGGCTTTTGAGAATTTCTTATATAATGTGTACCATTTCATCATATATATATATATATATTAATGTTCATTCGTTTAGCATTTTCTGTAAACATATGTCTAGAATGAAACACTGCTTTAATATGTACAACACATTTGCATTTCATGTCTAGCACAAGTTTTTTATGCAAAGACTTATTTTAGTAGGCTTTTACTAATGTTTTTACCAACATATGATACTCAATTTTAAATGTTTAGCATTTTGTTGTTTAGCATTTAGTACTATCATTTATTCGTTAGTAGAGTGGGTGTTGTGTTTTGGTTTAGATGTCCGTATATGGGTTTTCCCAATACATGTCCTTATATAGGCACAATTTGCAGTGCACTTATATAGGCACAAGATCCCACTCCTTATTTACGCATTAGCCATGCTCTCCAAATATGGCATGGTCATCTACATCCGTCCACCCCATCGTCACAATCAGTTCTTAAAAACCAGAACCTTAAGCCATTGGGACTTTCCCTAGCATAGGACAATTGATTTCTCCAAGAACTCATCTATTATGCATGAAATGCTATTCCTTAAGGGTTCATTCATGACGTCTTCCTCTGCCTGACTTTACATCAATGCAAACATTCCTAAGTATCTTCCAGGTATAAATATACCTCTCCTTATCTTCGCAAACTACGGCATGGCTCGATTTGGTTGCATGGTTCGCCACGGCAAGAGATCGTATCCCAGCCTGACGCACTGACCAAACGCTGTCATCCCTGCTCGCAGAGAAAGCAGCTTCCAGTGTTCTGACTCTCTTCGCGGGGTGTTAGAGTTTGAGACCTGGAAAGAGATTCCTACCTCTCTCATTCTAACGTATGGAGCTGACTAGAACCTAGAGGGACTCTTGGCATACCAAACCATAGCTTACCATACTATAGAATACCACACCTACTTCTTACCTTGTACTACACTTAGGTTAGGTACACTGAGTTAGAACTAGTTAGACGCATCAGAGGAGTATCCACATTTTAGCCTGTGTTCTTTATGTATATGTATATGAATATGTGTCATAGCTAAAAGACAATGCTATTGCAGCATTATTTCTTTCTACTGCTTATGCTGCATGTAATATATCTTGCATACTGTCTTACGATTGTAACAGCTCATATCTCTTACACGAGAGACAATACTGTTCAATAAATCCTTTTATTGAAACGCTCGTCTATCTCTTTCTGTTATCTCTGAAGAAACTAAGCATGCACGATTGACTGAGTGAAACTGTTATCTATTGTTTCCACGATTCTGAGACATGATCCGATTCCAAAGGGAAACAAAGTTGTCATGTTCATGCGATTGCCAGAAACTACTCCCTTCCTGTTTTACAAGGAGTTTCTAGTGGCTTCTGAGTTATCTGGCCCACAAAGTAATTAAGTTTGATGTACTTGATAGGGGTGACCTCAGTCCTATGCCAAAACTATAGTGTACATTATTCCAATGCACAGAGCCTATTAGAGAAATGGGACCTACACTACAGAACTGTGGCTACACTTGTATTTTCAAAGCTTTTTTGTGTTGAAACTTTTCATACACTCACCCTCAGACACAGATCTGGGTTTAATCCATTGTTATTTTGCTTGCTACGCCACCCCAGTTTGGACCCAGCCATATGAAAATCAGTCTTGACCCTGCTCCTCTTGGGGACAGTCCAGCGCAGACTGCCAGGCTAGGTCCTCCCTAGATCGGAAACAAGCACCCTGGGACCAGTTTTGGGGTATCACCCCTCATCAGCCAGGCTAGCCTGAATTCAGCGGTGCAGCAAGCATGGGACCGCGCCTTGGTATACCCTTAGCCACTTAGGGCGCTACAACAATATCACACAAAAAAATGATGGATGGTGTGTTGAAACTTTTTAAACACTCACCCCAATTTGCAGATCTGGGTTTAATCCATCCTTATTTTGCTCGCCACATCATCCCAGTTTGGATCCATCCATATGGAAATCGGTCTTGCTTTTTGCTTTGTTACCATAAGTGGGAAGGGTATGCCCAGATGTGGGTCCCATGCTCACTGTAACACTAGATTCAAGCTAACCTGACTGATATGGGGTGATACTCTGAAAACAGTCCCAGGATGCTTGTTTTCCGGTCCAGGGAAGACCTGGCCTGGTTGTTTGAACTGGTCTGTTCCAATGTGGAGCAGGGTCAAGACTGATTTGCATATGGCTGGGTCTAAACTGGAATGTCATTGCGAGCAAAAACACTTTGGGTTTAGCCTAGATCTGTGAGTGGGGGTGAATATTAGACGGGTTCAGCATTCTGTCCATCATTTGTTTGCTGTAATGTTGTTATTATTTGAGGCTGCAGTAGCTGCTCACTATGGTAAATCCTGCAGTGTTTAAAAGCCTAGGGCCTTATTTATGAAGACCTTGCGCTGCCGGTGCGTCACTTTTTCCCATGTTAAAAGTGACGCACCGGCGGCGCAAGTGCTTCATAAATAAGGCCCCTACTTTTTAAGCTTTGTTTTAGAAGGACGTAGCAAAAACATTTGCTAGGCATAAAACGTACTTGTGAGAAATAAATCAATAGTACATAGAAATCTTTGTCATTAAAATTACGTTTTTAAGAAAGCTGAAATCTTACATTTTTTTAGAAACCAAATTAAAACGTATTTTTGACTTCAGCCTTAACTATTTATTCTCACACCTCTTCATGCAGTCAAAGGTGTGAAGGAGTGTAAATGGTCCACAGAGCTGGACCTCTTCCAATAACTATCGGCTTTCTGGACGTGTTTCCCCTTCCTCCATACAAATATAAGCCAAGAGAGGTGGCTAATGATAAAAGCATAAGGATTATAAAAACTGACATGTCATCCTTGCCCACTGTTTGGGAACCTGCTGTGAGTGAAAGGGGCATGCATCAAACACCAGCCCACAGAAAGATACATCCAGCAATTTGTATTCACAACTTATGGCATATGAGAGCTGCCCAAATGGATCCTTGTGAAGGAAATGTCTCACATATACCACAAAGCATCTAATTCCAGAGAAGGGGTAGCATGTGGGTGCACAGCAGGCGTGTTTTTTTCTTTGAACATAAAGCTCCTAATGGTGTAGTTTTGGGGTGGAGATTGGAACCCACTACTTTATAATACTGGGAAATGAGGCACGTAGGACTGAGTTTGCCAGACATCAGAAAAGTACTGAAAAACACAGGAGGAATTCTGCAGCAATTTTAATAAGTTCCATTGTTGTATTGATTTGATTTGTATACCACACATCTGCCAGAGAAACAATCTTCTAGGAGCACACAGAAAAATAATGGCAAGCAATAACAGATACATCAAATAAAAAAATTGCAGTATAAAAAATATTTGATCAAGCAGCTTACCTGCAAAATAACCGCAGTAATGAGCCTAGACCCATAGATATTTTTCAGGTGAAGTACTGCATAATGCGACTCAATCTGAAGTCAACATAATATCACCAAATGGGATAGGAGCGAACTTTGAAGCAATGGAAGAAAGTTCTCTGCTCTGTTGTGGATAGTGGAAACAATCTGTTAATGAGGAAACCGTCCAAAAGACCTATGGGGCACTGATAGATGGTCATATTTTTTATGACCTTTCACTCCTTTCAGAGCTCGATTTGAATAGTTTCCGGCTTATTCAGACTGAGTTTCATAACATGTAAACAGACAGTAGAGCAATACAGCAAGCTAGAAAAAATACTGTATACATTAACAGGAGTAAATGAGATATCTTCAGCGTGGAGACCACTTTTAAAAAAGGGTGGATATATTCTTGTCAAATAACAAGGATGCATTACCAAAAACTTCCAGCGGTTTAAGTGTTTGAGAAGGCGGAGGTGTATCATCGAATTCAACTGGACAAACATTCACACTGCTTTGCTTCATGACTGAAAATAAGGTTTAGGTCTTACTGGTATTAAGACAGATAGTTCCTGGTTAAACAATACCTACTTTCTGTGTATCAGGGCATTACTGGGGACATATAAAGTTACTTGACCTACTAAGAGCTATGGACTGTGACAGGGTGCAAGAGGAACCCTATAAACATTGAATAGTATGGGGAAGAGATCAGAGCATAGGATCCACATAGTAAAAAGACATTAATCAGATGGGTAATATCTTCAGGCAGTATTCTTCTTGATCAGTTTTGCAACAAGACATGCATGTGGAACATGATGGGCTCAGACTTGTTATAATATGTTCAGTATCTCTTGGTTGAGTTACAACCCCTTAGGCATTCTAGATGGCAGATGTAAACAAACATAAGGATCTAAAATGCCACACACCCACCTTCCTTAATAACTTTGACCTCAACACAACTTATAATACAAATATATATATATGTACAGGGGGGCTCCAGTGACGCTTTGAATGACAGCTGGAAAGTGGGGCAGGCACCAACCTTGGATGCATGTATACCACTTGGAATATAAATTGGGTGTAATGTACAAGCAAAAGACAGGGCACCCACTAGGAACAACGATTCGTGCACTACAGATTCCAGAAGGCCATAGTGATGGCCACGCCCGTCGGACAGGAACTATTTATTGATGGCACGTAATCAAAAAGCGCTTCCTCACTTGTTTAAACCAACACCACTGAAGAAGAGAAAACGTCTTGCGTTTTTATTTCTTTACCTGCACCTTGGATTGAGAGCAGGCCAGCAAGCTGCCATTAAAACAAGTGAAAGCTATGAAAATCGTGTGGCCTTCCTGTTTAGTTGTATATATATATATTCAACTCCTCCTTACTTCAGATTGTAACTGCCGCCTGCCAGTGGGTGTCTCGTCAGAAAAAGGACCTCCAAAGTCGGGTCTCAAGCAGAAAAACCACTAGGTGACGAGACTGTGTGCTGGCCAAAGAATTTTATTTTCAAACAGCCCTCGGACACATTTCGCCTGACCAGCAGGCTTGTTCACCGAAGCTCCAATTCATTTCAATCGCCATTTTAAACAATGTGCATCACGTACAATCATGTGATCAGAACTACTGAGGCAAAGACAGTGAAGAAAGACTCGTAGTTTTTACAAGTGAAGAACACATGCATTGGCTTTTGTTGCAAATCGGCTGGAATCACACATGATTACAAAACATTTCATTGGCATGGGAGGGCACAAAATGTTAATGAATTAACTGCCATCATTTTTAAGTACCAAATATCGTGCATGCGCTGCGGACCAATCTTTACAGCCCGATTTATTACAGATATTGCCCAAGTGGAAGAACTTAACACCCACCTGTAGGATGAACGGAAAGCCCTGGTCCCAATAGTCTATTATGTTCACATAACTGAAAACGTAGAAACTGTAGGGAGAGCAGTAGAAACCTCAATTTTAATTATTTTATGTTGAATGTTGCACAAACATGTCTGAGCACTATGTCTACACAACCTATGGGCACTTTACTGGGGGCAGATTTTGACTGAGTGACTAACAGTTGCCCACTTGGGCAATATCTGTAATACATCGGGCTGTAAAGATTGGTTTAAAACGAATTCCAGGGCATTTAGAGATACCCTTGCCCACTGGGGCGAGATTAGGCCATCAGCTATTATGCAGGGGCGCAGCTACGTAAAGAAGCTACTAATAAAGTTGTATTGGAGCGGAGATAAATCTCCACTTGTTGCTTTAAGACTTGTCACATAATTGGATGATAGGTCCACAGCACATGCACGATATTTGGTACTTAAAAATGTATGTGTACTAATTTGTCACGTAAATTACTGCTTCTTTTAAAAGCAAAGAGGGGTTCAGGGAAATCTTCCCCTCCGACTTTCAGAATTTTCCAGTGTCGACGGATAGATTTTTTCACGTCATTAGACACTGTGCTGTAGGTGTTGACGAATGTCAATCTCGGGTTAGCATCTTGTTTGGTCTTTTTCTCAAGTAGACTCTCCCTGTTATTATTGCCAGCGCATTTGACCGCTTGTTTGACCAATTTGTTGGGATAGTCTCTGTTGATCAGATTTGATGATAAAATCAACTGTGAGAAATAACTAAAATATCATCGATATACCGCCTCCATAGGCGAATGGACTCTCAATGCGGGTTATTGGAATTGAGATCATGTTCCTGTTCAAAGCAGTGTACGTCTCCACCATTACCAATGACTGACATGGTGCTTTTTCGTGACTTATCCATCAGTTCTAAATATATCGCTAACCAATGGTACTAAAGATCTACTTGTCTGTCTCCTTTTTATAAATAAATGGCTACGAGTTGGTACAACATTACCATTACCATTTTGTATCTACTATGTTGAGGGATGTTATCTGAGACGTTCCAAAGCAAAGTGAAAAGTAATAAGATTTATGGTCACCAGTATGTGATCTGGGACCGAGCATAATACAACTAGCTTATATCAGAGTACAAATACGAAGTGATACAACAACCCCCCACCCCCTTTTTCTTTGAAGGCTAGTGCTTGTCTAACATAAGAAAAGATGTGTTGTTACATGAGTAGAGACTGCTCTCTACCTGATACCTGGGGCATTTTGGTTTGTTTTATTGTTAAAGGTTATATGTTACACTGCATGAATTTTAGTTTAGTTTACTTTTCCTTTTAGAGTGGTGCCTCCTTTATCCTGAGCTGTTGCCAGGTGTGGTGAGGCCTGGTCCTCCATAGTTACAAGTTAAGATGGGGGTTATTCGCTCCTTTCCTTTGGGCGCAAATGTGATAGTTTATTTTGTCACCACACATTTATCAAAGAATGAACGAGAGAACTCTATTCTAGGATTCCACTGCACATTTTGTGATTCCATTTATTTTTTCAGATCACTTGTGAATCAATGGAGAATTCTGGATTTTGAGAATTGAATGTCATCCTGTATCCTTTTCCTGGTTGTGAGAAAAAGCCTATGTTTAGTTCACAATTATAGCAGTAGCTACATTATTCCTAGAGGTCCTGATGAAAGCACCTGGTTTACATCTTCTGTAGTGTGCTGAAACATGTTGACCACTATTGTCAAGGACGGCTATTTGTTAAAACAGGTCCTTAACACTGTTTTCAACGTTTGATCGTAGCGTACACTAATAAAATGTATAGTATTTCTACGCATCAATTTTAGTCTTCACTTCACTGGTTTTGCTCTGCACTTTCAACTTGTGTTCCCATACACTCTACTACTTAAATACACTACTCATCTTGGTAAAAAATACCTTTTTGACATCTTAGAGCTCTAATATTCATGGAGCAAGAATGTCAATTTCTACAAAAGGATACCCAAATGATTAAGCTAATCACCAGGCGTGGTGAGTGATGGGAATCCATACATATAAAATTATATGTCATGTGTATGAATTGTAGGTTTTGAGTTCCTCATGTTCTTTCTTTATTTTCTAGACACTGGGATATATTTTGTATTTACATGTTCATTTGGGGCTGCATATCCCTGAGTGTTGATAAGAATTTTGGCCTCCGACCCTATGTGAACTTTTTGTGTGTTTTTTTAATTTTGTTTTTTATCACTGAGTGTGAGACTGGTAATGAGAGTGATCTATCTGACATGTAAAGTTTGTCATCTGCTAATGATGAAAGGTGTACTCTACATTGTGTGCATAGCATGTATCTGAGAGATGTTATGTACATGGTAATGGAGAGTGGTGCTGCAAGTGTAGGTGTGGATGTGATGAGGGCCACACATGTGTGTTTGTACATCCTGGGTTGCAATTGTATGAGTACTGTGCTGAAGCACGTGGGACAGACATGCTTCTCCATCTAGATGCACCAAGGGGTGGCTTATGACGTGCTTGTGTGTTTGTCTGTTATGAGAGATGGACATGTAGTGTGACATGTGTGTTGAAGGGATCACTCTTGCATGTTTTGATTTGATGAACAACTTGTGTTGAAGTTGACATGTGCATATGTGTAGATCATGTGCATGTGTATGTGTGCAGTGATAATACCCAGAGTTAATCTGTGGCTGAGGCACGTATCTGTGAAAGCTTGATGTCTGGCAAAGTATGTTCATGTATGCTTTTTGTGATGATCACTGTCAATACACTGTTGTGTGCAGTACCTATTTCCAACACAGGAGGAGTAGCCTCCACCAAGACTTGCCTTGTGTGGGCATGAGTGCTAAGTAGTACTTTGTAGTCAGGGGTGGACAATGATTGTTAATCAATGCCCTGTGACGATGGCCTTAGATGGAGGTGATATTTAATTCAGATGTTAAAGCATGATAAGTGAACATTGGCTGGCAGCACATTGCTCAGGGGGGTATTGTCCCCTCAAGTGTATATGCACTTAAGTGTGTTGATATGCTACCTGTGCTCCTAATAGTCCATATAGGCATCCCTCCACTTCCGAGTTGTCTACAGACACTTGGCTAATCAAGGCATTTTGACTTTGACTGCCCAAGGTGTTTGTGCACCAGTAGAGTACTCCACTCATGACGACATCCCTGGTTGTGGTGAGACAAGGGCTGCACCATGAGCAAACTCACATGTAACACATTAAACTTGTACCCAGTTCCATTTGTGTTAGCATCATCAGCATGTTTTTAATCTGTAATCAGGTTTTGCAAGTGTGGGCCTTGTACATGTCAAAGAATACTCCCAATCAGCACATTGTACCCTGCCCTGTAGCCTGATAACAACATGTCTAATTTGTAGGTGTCCTTGATGGATTTCTGGATTCCGAATCAGTGTTTAAGGTCCAAACGTGGCCAATGCATATTCCATTCTGCACATGTACTCCATCCTCAACAGATGTACAGATTTCCCATGTGTTATGGCTAGCCATGTGTATTGTGTTTGTGAGACACATATTGCCTCCCCCCGGCATTCTCACCAGTGCACGCAGATTAGCTTACACATTTGGCTATGCATTGGAGCCTACTAACACAGTTGTTGTATCCTCTATCTGGTGACCCATGTGTCTCTCTGCATTGGCAATTTGGTATAATGCAGCTTTTGTTGCTAGATGCAGTGTTGTTGTGATAGACATGCAACCAAGTTGACTGTGTAAATGGTCTGATCTGGAGTTGTGTGCAACGCCACCAGGACACACATGGTGATTATCTCCTATATTTGTCTATGCTTTTTCTACACAGCAAGTAGGAATGTGGTCTACACATGTAGCGCTGACAGATCTGAGAAATCCACTTCTAGTTTGTTGTAATGTGAGGCTCATGATTCTATTTTGTGTGTTTGTGGACTTGTGTGGTGTTGGGGCCAGTCTCCTCTGTGCTTCATTGTACACCCACTCATCACAATGTCATCCTTCTGTGAGTAAGTGTACTGCTGTTGCCATGCAGGGTTTGTGGTGGACAGAGGCAGTGACTTTGTGTCTCATACATATGTTTGTCTGGCACCTCTGGTTCCACCATCAAATGTGTGTTTGTCCTAGTACATTGCGTGCTGGGTGTACCTACCTGAAGCTGAGATTCACCCATTGGTCTTACACAACAGTACATGTCCATTGGTTTTGATCACAATGATGCCTGGTCAGTAATGGATTCATCGTCATACAACGAGTGATCCACACTGTCATGGTGGCCTGTGCAATGTTACCTGTCAAGGGAGGTTTTGATGAGGCACAATGATGCTGATCAAGGTGGTTGTTGTTTAGACAGGCCAAATGTGACTTTGCTCCCGGTAAGGGCCCTACTTAAAATGTGGCCTTCCATCACTGGCCATGCCCTAGGAGTCATGTTTGGGTATGTGATATGACAGTAGTTCTTGCAATGCACGTGACACAGTGCACAAGAGTGATTGTACTCAAAAATATGGCCCACATCCTCATTTTGCATCACAGCAGATCAGCAGCCAGGATACTGGCAACACAGTGATGTGGCCTTGACGGTAATGTGGAAGTGAATCAGTCTCTTGATATGGATTGTGGTGTTCCACCATGCTGGCCCGCATGTGACTCTGATGCACCCGCTCATCAACCTATGCCTATGACAATCCAAGCCCTATATGGTATAATTCCTGATTGTACGCAACACGCATATTTCCCAGTGGAGTTCAGCCCCCCATCGTGTGTGTTGGTTCAGGCTAGAAAAAGTTAATGACACATGTTGTGTTTGTTCTGCAGTATGTGGCTGGTGGTTGTCTTTATGCATCTAATAAAATAACGATTTTTTAATTAGTGTTAGGTATTTTAGTATATATATTAAATGTTTGTGATATTATTTTTGTATAAGAATTGCTTATGTTTTCTAATATATGTGTTACATTTTTAGTAGTTATCAATTTTATTTTAAGTACATTTTGCATTTTTAAGTTCCATAGCAGGTTGTGGTTTTAAAGGGGAATAGGGTGGGAAGTAATTAAATTATAACAAATTAATGATTCTTTTTTATTTATTAATATTTATTTAATTGAGATTGTATATTGTTAACTGTGGGAAGTAATTTATTATTAAAGAATTATTAATTGGTTGTTAAATACCATTTCTTAATTAATTGGTAATTAATTAGGGTAATTGTGTAAGTTTGTTAGGTGTGGGTTGTGGGTTTATAGGGGGGATGGGATGTAATTTGTTTGTAATTAATTAGTAATATGTTGCTATTCAGTATTAATTACTTAATATAAAACTAATTATGGAAATTATGTAATTGAATCTAGGTGCGGGTTGTTGGGTTTATAGGGTGATGGGTGGGAAGTATTTATTTTTGATTAATTAATAATTAGTTGTTAATTGATATTAATTAATTGATTGAAAATTAACTATGGAAATTGTGTAATTGATTTTAGGTGCGGGTTGTGGGGATACAGGGGTAAAGGTGTGATGTAATTTATCTTTTATTAATTAATACTTGGTTGATCATTATTATTAATTAATTGAAAATTAAATATTGAAATTGTATAATTAGTTTTAGGTGTAGGTTGTGGGGTATATAGGGGCAAAGGGTGGGATGTAATTATTAATTAACAACATTAATAATTAGATGATCATTAATATTATTAATGAATTAATATTTAATTAGGGTAATTGTTCATGTTTTTTGTGTGTGGGTTTTACTTGTATAGGGGTAAAGGTGGGGAGTACATTAATATTACTTACTTTATAATTAGGTGTTGAATACTATTAGTTTCGTAATTGAAAATAAGTTTTACTTGAGTAATTACGTTTTTTACAGTTTATTTTAGGTGTGGGTTGTTGGGAATATAGGGGCAAAGTGTGGGAAGGTAATACATTTTTATGTATTTTTTTTTATTCAGAATATTTATTTGATAGGTAATTAATTATATTAATTATGGAAGTACTTTTTTATATTTAGATGTGGCTTGTGAATTGTGTGGTGTTATAGAGTAGGAACTAAAAAAGCTAAATTTATGTAATAATTATTGTTTTTGTTTTTAAATATTTTCTAACTAAAAATATTAGTTTGTTTGACAATTATTTTTTACTTTATTTAATATAATATTTCTAGGTATTTTTCCTATGTATTTTTTTTAATTGCATAATATAAGGCAATGTACACACAAATGAAATTCATTGTCACAAACACAATTATGCTTTTTGATTTTCCCCTTTTACCTCCTCCTACTTAACCCTTCCCACCCACCCACTCAGCACCCACCCCCACCCACCCCAGGGGAGTTGGCCTCACTCTGTTATCCTAGGGTTCGACAATAAATTAATTTCATCTTTATAAATTACCCATTTTTCTCTATCCAGCTAGTCAATGGTGCCCAGATTTTGTTGGCTTTTGATCATGAGCGTATTCCCCTCCTTGCATAGAAAGCTTTTTCCAGATTGTAGTTTGCTTAAAGACAAGCAAGCCATTGCTGGAACCCGTGGGGATTAGGATCTAGCCATGCCAATGCAATACATAAATGGTGGATCGCCATACCAATGAACACTAATTCTTCTCCAATTATCCCCTGCATATTCTGCGCTACACCAAACCCTATCAAAGACAGAGAGAGGAAGCAATCTACTGCTAGGGGCTCCTTAAAAATGTTGGTCATCTCTTGATTTAGTTTGCTGTTAGATTTGGGGATCTCTAGTTGGCACAGGTAGGTACTTGTGACAAATAAGGACCCTTGCGTCTAGTCAGGATAAGGGGATTACACTCCTAAAATAACCCCTGCTCACCCCCTTGGTAGCTTGGCACAAGCAGACAGGCTTATCTCAGAGGCAGTGTGTAAAGCATTTGTGACCACATACAGTAACCCAGTGGCAACACTACAGATGGACATCACACAAAGTTTTATATCAAAAATAAGTATACTTTATATAGAGTTACCACAAGACCATAAACAACAAAAATACACAATACTGTTACTTTAAGATGGTAGATTTATCTTAGTTAAGTGCAATTCTTAAGATGCAACACTTTGCGTCAATGTACCTTATGTTGCGTTGAGCTTCCACAACAAGCAATGTAGCAGAGATGGAAATGCAGCAAAGTTCCAGTGCAAAGAAATAAAGACGTGAAGATCTTCCGGATGCAGCACGCTTCTCCGGGGATGCAAGAAGTTCTCGGTTTGATGCATGGACTGCAGGGGCGACACCCTTGTTCAGAAATGAGACGGCAACAGCTACAACTGCGACACTCTTAACCCACGATGCGTGAAGCTTCCGCTCAATGCGACAACTACAGCGGTAACATCCTTGTTCAGAAATGCGAAAGCAGCAGCTCCAACGGGGTGCGCCTCTCGGGGATCCCAGGCGCCTTCTTTGATGCAGTGTAATGCGACAGTTCCAGTGGCGACACCCTTGTTCAGAAGTGCGACGGCAGCTCCAGTGACAGCGACACACTTCTACCTCATTGCGAGACTCTTCTCTCGATGCAGGGCAGAGCGACAACTCCAGCGTCTACAGCCTTGTTCAGAAGTGCGGTGGCAGGCAGCAGCGACACGCTTCCTCTTCGTTGCGGCATGCTTATCTCGATGTAGTGCGACAACTCCAGCTGCAACACCCTTGTTCAGAAGTGCGACGGCAGCAGAAGCGACGGTGACACGCTTTGATCTTGTTGCGTCGCGATTCCAGCTCCTTGCGACATGCAGTTCCTCAGAAGGCCCAAAACAGCAGCAAGCCCTTTCACAAGAACTCTGGGGAGCTGGGGTTGAAGTCTGTTGTCCCTGAGACTTCAGCAGGAGGCAAGCTCTTTTCCAAGCCCTTGGAGATCCTTCACAATTTGAAAGCAGAGTACACAAAGTTCCTTTCTCCTTCCTTTGGCAGTAAGGCAACCACTGCAGGCCAATTTCCCAAGCAGCACTTCAGCTTAGGAATAGTCTCTCCTCAGTTTCTTCAGGTTCCTCTTCTCAATAAAGGTTTCTTCTTGTAGTCCAAAAGTGATCTAATTTTATGGGATCAGGGTCCCAATATTTATACCCCGAAATCCTTTGTTCTCTGGGGGGAGAGGGGCCTTTGCCCAGTCCAAACCAGTTCTGGAGCACTCTGTTTACCAGACTTCTCCTTTCCTTTCACAGTGCAGGGCAGAAACATCAGACGCCCCACAGGAGGTGAAGCCAGCATTGTGGAAGGCAAGTACAGTCCTGAAGCACTTTGCTGACAGGACTCCTTCTTTTCTTTTAGTGTGCAGGGCAGAGACATCAGCCGCTCCTCAGGAGGTGGAGCCAGCATTGTGGAAGGCAGGCACAGCCCTATTCAAGGTTCAGGTGCAACTCCTCCCTCCCATCTAGATACAGATCTCTCTATTCACCGCTGGGCCGACTCAGCCTTTTGCTTGGAATCCCCCAGCCCTGTCACTCACAAAACCAGACAAAGGAATACACAACCTAGCAGAGGCAGGCTTGAAAGGTTAGACAAGCAAACACCTACTTTCTAAAAGTGGTATTTGCAAACACAGAATGTTAAAACCACATTCACTAAAAGATGTATTTTATCATTCTGAGTTCAGGCATACTAAACTCGAATTTAGACCATGTTCTCTGAGTCAATTAGGATTATAAAATTCTGGCTTAAGGAGAACAGGCAGCTTTGCAATAGTGAAAAACGAAAATGGCTGTAATTCACTATTAGGACATGCCACACACTAAAGGGCTTGTCCTACCTTATACTTACAATGCACCCTGCCCTTGGGTCTACCATAGGGGTGTCTGATATGAAGAAAATGGAAGGTTTAGGGACTGGCAAGTGGGTGCATTTGCCCAGTCAGCATGGTAGTACCAGACTGCACACAGGCTCTACAATGGCAGGCCTTAGATTGACCCACTTTTACAGGCTGCTTCTGTGGGTGGCACAACCAGTGCTGCAAGCCCACTAGCAGCATTTAGTTTACAAGCCCTGGGCACTCTCAGTGCACTGTACTAGGGTCTGACCAGTAAAACAAATCAGCCAATCATTTTTCATTTAAAAACTTTATTGCGGCTATTACAGGCATAAAAGAACATTTGCAAATGCAATTTTATCAATTTCTTAAAAAAATTGGGAAAGTAGTCAATATGGAGGTTCAAAGATACCAAGTACACAAACATTTATGAGTTCACTTTTTAGGGACGTTGGCCAAGAAATATACACAAAAATGGGAAAAGTAATTACTATAAATAACTTTAAAATATAAATTAACATCTGAATAATAAAACCAGTATAAAATTTCATATAAAAACTTGACTAAAGCCCATCCTCAGCTAGCGACCAATGGGTATGTTACAATCATATGATTAACAAGTGCCGTAAAAGAAGGCCATAGATCTTGCCTAATCTTTCAGGAGAAGGTAGGTGTGCTACAGATGTTATATATTCACATTACAATTATAACGCATATATCTACGCTTAATCCACATTGCAAGCAAAAATTCAGGGCCAGATGTAGGTGGCCAAATACAGGTCGGTAACGGCCGATTTCGGCCGTTACTGACCGGTATTTGGAGTTTCAGATGTAGGGGCCTTAAAATTTACCGATTCGGTAAATTTACCGAATCTGTAAATTTACCGATTCTGTAAATTACCGATTCGGTAAATTTACCGAATTGGTAATTTGAGATGTAGGTGGCACTGAAAACAGTGCCACAGGGCCTTAAGGATTCATTATTTACCACCAACTACTAGTTGGTGGTAAATAACGAATACCTGTGTATATGCAAATCTGTGTGAAAAACTTATTGGCATAATGTCAACACAATGGGAGGGAGAAATAGCACAAAAGAAGTAAAACTCAAGATTTATAAACAACCGATATCATTTAATAGGTATATAAATATTCACGTTAAAAGCAATTAATAAAAAGACATGAGTTTAAATCAATAATACATAAAGCAAAATAAACAACATTCAAATACTACATGAAACATACAAATAAAAAATACTTTTACAGTGGCAATATGTGTAGTTGAACTACACATATTGCCACTGTAAAAGTATTTTAACGTGAATATTTATATACCTATTAAATGATATCGCTTTTTTATAAATCTTGAGTTTTACTTCTTTTGTGCTGTTTCTCCCTCCTATTGTGTTGACATTATCCCAATAAGTTTTTCACACTGTCTAGTTCCCTGTACCATGAATTGATTTTCCGCACAGGGGGTCCTTGTTATTTACATTATATGCAAATCTGTGCATGTACACCTGTGTCATGTGGCACACATACATGCCCTAAGGGCATGTATGTGTGTCACATGGCACACAAGCCTGAACGAGGGGTGCAACAGGGTGTCAAAGTGACACCCTGCCACCCTTGACTATTCGGTAATTTTACCAAAGCGGTATTTACCAATTCGGTAATTGCCATTTATTCCTATGGGCCTTAAGGCCCATAGGAATCAATGGAAATTACCGAATTGGTAAATACCAATTCGGTAATTACCGAATCTTAACAATTCGGTAATTGTTACCGAATATTTACCTACATGGCATTTACCGATTTGTAAATAAAATTCGGGATTTACGAATCGGTAAATGCCATTTACCTACATCTGGCCCTTAGAAATCACAACAACAATTAGCCAATCATGGAATCACTAATCCATACATCAATTTACAATATGGAGAGCATATGCACTTTAGCACTGATCAGCAGTGGTAAAGTGCCCAGAGTCATAAAACAGCCAACGACAGGTCAGAAAAAATAGAGGAGGAAGGCAAAAAGTTCACGGATGCCCCTGCAAAAAGGTCCAACATTTGCTAATGTCAGGTCCCTAACTAAAGGGTCTACTAACAAGAAGAAATTCCAACAATATCAAACAGCAATGATGGTTGCCGTATTGTCCAAGTTGATAAAACAGCCTGGAGTACGGAATCGGATCCAACATGGCGGCGGAGGATTCCATAAGAATAAACGAGTCAGCGCTCTAGTCAAAGCGGCAGCGCTGATTGAAGCAGGTGGAACGCACAGAGAACTGCGTACTTCACCTGAACCGTGAGAGGAGCCGGAGGTGTATCCAAGCGTCGCGTTAGTTTAGGGCCAAGAACTTACGCGTCGCGAGTTCGGAGGAGAAGTACCCGAGTCCGAGTCCGAGTCATAGCAAACCCAGTAAGACCGTTCCTTGTTATTTGTTTTGAAATAGAGTTTCCGTGATATAGCTCTGCGCATGCTCGCTGAATACAACACTTGTGCAGAGAGAGTGCGCAGTGCCTCAGACAACCGTTTAAACTAGAGTCAGCACAAGTAATTAATGAAAATTCTGAATGCTGTTGAAGTAAGCACTACTACGTCTATGGTTTACTAGTCACTAAAAATAATTACACGGCAGTGAAGTAACTGTAGGGTAATTAGCTCCCAGTTCCTGAATAAAATAAAAGACAACAGTGAAGTAACTGTAAAACGAACGAGAAGATATTCAGGTGAAGAAGAAGATTAATATTTACTGAGGCTTCAGTTTTCTATTTCTGTAAGTAGGTAACAATAAGAAAACATAGATAAAATCTGAAGTAGAGAAGGAATAGTTGATAATATAAATTCCTTACATTCCAGTGCATCATTTTAAAAGAGTAGAAGAACCTGAAGCATAAGAAGAGAAAGTAAAGGCACACAGCTACTGAGTAAGTTTAGGGTATTATATGGAAGTATAGTGCAACTGAGTAGAGAGTTAAAAGAGAGTTATATGCATGTACTTATTTGTTTCAGCACGTCACAACAGTAGCACAGAAGAAAAAGAAGCTCGTTAAGAAGCAGAAGAAAAAGAAGATTACATTGTGTGCATTCTCTTCTCTGTCCAATTCCCCTTTCCCTGTTGGGTCTCTGCTGTCTGCGCATTTATATATTGTGCGTGGCCGGGGGAGTTCTAGCGAGGAATTGGGAGCTTGCATCGTTCTGCTCCTGTGTCACTTAGCCAGCGAGAGAGAAGAACTGGTTCTGACAGCTAAGCACATCACAAGAGGTAAAGATATGCATCAAGTCTACCTGATATAATGCACACCGTGGGCAAAAGGTTCCTCCTCACGTACCCTATTTGGCAATTCTTTTCAGTGCATAATATAGTGAGGAACAGGTTTTGTATTATTGTGCCTGTAGCTGGCCCGGGATTAAGATACGGTGTGCCAGTTTGTTCGAGTGAAAGAATAGGTCTTCCGAGAACCCAATCTCCACTTTTCACCTTAATGACTGCTCACCCATATCATCTTTCATCAGCAAATTACAGAGATTATAGACTACCCGTATAGACAGATCTCTGTTCTCTCTCAATCTTTCAATTATGTTGTTGTTAGAAAATTCTATTGGTCCACCACCTTTCTATTTAGAAAGTCCCTTATTTGGAGATAGTTGTAAAAATCCCATTTGATCTATTTTGAACCATTCTTTAAGATTTTCAAAAGAGAACCGGCCAATTGGAGGGAAAAAAGCTCCAAGCTTAGTGAGCCCTGCTTCACCCCACCTTTTTAATTTTTGGTTCTTTGAACATTTCTGGCAGATTAGGGTTATTGCAAAGTGGTGTGTAAACGTTGAGCCTACCCATTCCTATCAATCTTCGAACTGACTTTAAGATTCTAAACCCCCCTTGGTATGTTTTAAAAGGAACTTTCTTGTAGTGGTTATCAATTAGAAATCGGCAGACCCATCCCCATACTTCCGCCCCCATTGTGAGTTCCAGGGGGGTCAGTACTTCTTCGATTGCTCTATCTTTTGGCTTCTGCTTTATAAGAACTAAGTTGAATATTAGTGTAGGGGCCCAGTAGTAAAGTCTAATATTTGTAGGGCCAGTCCCACCCTTTCCCTAGGTAAAGAAATTTATATGCCCTTCTTGGCTTAGCTTATGCCCAAATGAATCGAGAAAACAGATCTTTAATTTTCTTAAGGCGATCAGCTGTAAATTCCAGCGGGATTGCCCACAGAAAGTATAGGAACTTGGGGGAAAATAGTTTTTTAATAATGTTGCATATACCAATGATAGACAGATGGAGATTATGTTGTTTCGCCAGATCCTGTTTAACTATTAGGGGATCAATATTATTTTTAATGATATAGTCTATGTTTGCTGATATATCGATCCCTAAGTATGTCGCATTTTTAACAACTCTGCTTTCATTGATCATTGAGTTCTCCTTACCCACTATTTGCGTATTGCTACGATTAAGGGTATTTCCCGGGAGTGTCCCATATCTTTGCGCTTCTTCTTCGATTTCACCTATACCAGTGTCAGGATCAGCAGTCACAAGAGCAATGTCGTCGGCATATGCCAAGACTTTGATTTCCCAGCCATACATTACAATGGGTATGATAACCTTATTGTTTTCCAGTTGTTAAAGAAAAGGGTCAATATAGATTGCAAATAACAGTGTTGAGCTTGGGCATTCCTGTCAAGTGCATCTTGTTATTTTGAAAGGATCTGTGAGTGCTCTGTTAACAAATAACCTTGCTGTAGGGTAGAAATAAAGCATTTTAATAGCCTGCAATAACCCCTCTTCAATTCCCTACCTTGACAGGGTCTCCCATAAAAAAGGCCAGGAGACCCTGTCAAAGGCCTTTTCTGCATCTAGCAGAATTAGTGCCATTGGGTCCATGGAAATGCTTGTAGCATCCAAGAGTAAAATAACCCTTCCTGTGTGATCCGTCACCCCCCGCCCAAAATAAGTCCATAATGCCGGGTAGAAAAGACCTTGTTAATAAATGAAGCCATGCGAGTGGCCAGAATTTTTTAGTAGACCTTGCTATTGCTATTAATTAATGTTATGGGACTATATGAGCCAGGTTCGCATGATGGTTGAAGTTTTTTTTTTTAAGAAAGATTATTATTTTTGCTGTGAACAGGACTCTGGTGATCTTCCACCCTTGAATACGTGTATAAATAACTGTGTCATACAGTCTTAAAGCTGTAACGAGAATTCCAGAGGTATACTATCTAGACCAGTGGCCTTGCCATTGGAGAGGCTGCTGATGTATAGTAATATCTAGATCCATTTCTGGAGCTCATCCAGCAGTAGCTGATATTCCTGAGAGAATTACTCCATTGGAATCGAGTTTAGATATGCCAACACATCTCCCGGGTCCCCCGGTGAATCCTCATGATATAGCATTTGATAGTATGTATAGAAAACGTTTCTGATTCCATCTGGGTCTGTAACTACCCCTAGCACTGGATCTTTAACTTTTTTATTGTATTCCGAGTTGCTTTTGGCCTAGCTCTAATGGCCAGGAGATGCCCTACCTGCTTGCTGAACTCATACGCTTTCTCCTGCCATACTGTAAGTCTATCAGCGGTATTTTTTGCAATTATCTCCATAATCGCTGACCTTGCAGCTGTCACTTTTGCCTGTGCTTCTACGGGGTCCCCCACAATCTGGAGTGCTGCAATCAGATCTTCTTCCACTGCAGCCAATCTAACTAGTATGTCGCTTATCAATTAACTTATTTTATTTAAAGATAGTGGAAATCTAAGGATTTCCCCCTATTTTCTAGCTTTTAATGTGTCCCATACAACCTCAATTCCTTGCTCCCTAGCTTCTCAGTGAGAAACTGAGGCATCCGTTCCCTCATATGATTACAGTATTTTACATTGACAAGCAGAGCTCATTCAAAACTCCATGTAATGCCACCCCCACCTTTTGGCACTTTCCCCTTAATCTCTACCTTTAGTGGATTGTGGTCAGCCAATATGTGTGGAGCTTTCTCAATAAAGCAGTTGTGGAAAAGAGAGTAAGATACTACTATAACGTCTAGTCTGGCATGTTTACTAAGTGGAAAGGAAAAATACACTTCGGTTTCCTACCAGTCCATGTCCAGTCAGTTTCTGAGCTCAGTTTCTTGTCTGCAGGTATATTTATGGTAAAATCCCCACATAGGATTGTAGGGAGTGGCCAGGCAGCTAGTTTGTTGTTTATATGTTCAAATACTGCTGGGTCATCTAAAGTACTACCATAGATTGAGCATGTAGTGAGTAAATCCCCATTATTCTTGCCACATTCAGTTATTACCCTTCTCCCTAGCTGGTACACCAATGTCTGACTAAATTGTAGGGTAATGTTAGATTTCATGATCACGACCCCATGTGTCCGGGTGTTTTGTGTTGATCCCCCACCAACGTGTAGCCAAGTGTTTTTAATAAGTGCAATTGAGCCCTTTCAATGTGAGTTTCCTACATACAGATAATGTCACAGATAATGTCCACCTTCAATAACCGAAGCCCAGCTGCAGTATACTGTATATTTTGGAGGTCATTGAGGCCAGAAATATTAATTGTGCTATACACAACTTACCCATCTGGCATTGATGAAAAAAGTACAAAGAAAAAAACGAATACCTATGAGTCTTCTCCCCATTGTGCCAGCTCCCCTCACCCTTCCCCAAGGCCCTCCTCCCCCCTCCCCCTCCCACCACCTATAGCTGAGGTAACCTTGTCCAGCCCTAGCCAGGATGTCATCTGAGCAGTCATAACCTCGCTGTCCAGCAAGTCTTCCCCCTCCCTCACATCACCCACAAAAAGTGATAAATCAAATATTTTTTAGAGCATTGTCGATCAATGTTCTAAATTATCTTCTGCAAAGTTATTATGTTAGCTTGTTTCTATAGATATAAAAAGACAATGGCCAAAGAGGCTTTAAGAGAATGAAATCTCTTCAACATAAAGTTTGAGTCTGTTAATCTCTAAACCCTGCTCCCATTTTGGCCAGTAATCTCCTGGAGATATGCTTGGGCCTGAATTTCAGTGATAAAGCTGCGAGTGGTCCCCCTAAAAATCACTTTTAGCTGAGCTGCATTCTGTAGGTATACTTCTGCCCCAAGCTGCTGGAAGGGGGCAAACAGTTGTCTAAGCTTCTACCTGCACTCCACAGTAATGTGGGTGAAGTCAGGTCTCGTGAAGAAACTCACTCCATCAAATTTTTTCTTGGCAGTTTGTCTAGCCAAGTCATAAAGAGACTGGCGGAGCAAAAAGTATCAGTAGTATAAATGCATTGCGCGTGGGGGTTTAGGAGTAGATGAGGAGTGTTTCGATGGTGTTAATGGGAATCTGTGGGCTTACTGGATCTCTTTGTCCCAGTCCCAGGTATGCAGTTCCTGGAACGCCCCCTTGCGCAGAAAGATCATATATTTCCTGAGGTCATTCCCTTCAACTCCTTCCGGAATACCTAGAACGCGGAAGTTATTGCGATGTTGTCTGTTCTCATATTCCTCCACTTTCCACATTAGATCTTTCACAATCCCCTCATGTTTATCACCTTGTGCCTTCAGTGTGACTAGATCCGTCTCCAGATTTTCAGTCAGAACTTCCACAGAGGCCATTCTGTTCGCGATTTCACCACAAGTTTTGCCCACCTTCCTGACGGTCCATTGTACCTCTTTTGCAGCCAGGCGTGCTCTCCGGATGTCTATATGTACCTCCTCTTCGAAGCTCTTGATTGATTGTAGCACTACTGCTGAGGCTGGATCGTTCTTGGTCCCCGACCCTCCATCATCAGCTTTGCCTGTGATCGTGCGGGTCCCCCTGAGCAAACTGTTTGGTCTGACATGGTAGTGAGTTGTGAAGCCGAATAGTCCCATCTCAAGTCTCCAGTGCTTCTGCAGTTGGAGCTCTCACATCTCTTTCTCCAGCTTCCTTTCTTTATTTGGAGATTTGTCTGCCCATAAGGTTTGAGCCAGGGTCTGAATCAGAGCTGCTATTCCAGTTGCGCCCTTCTTCTTCACTGGAGGCAGTTATACTCAGGTCTAATATTTCTGATTCATCAGTTAGGGAATAGAATTTCTCCAAGGTGTCAGGTGTCCTGGGACAAGACTGAGGGTGTTTCCAGTTTTGTTTCCAGGGTTTTTGCTGGTCAATGAGCATTTATTTTCAGTTATTTCTATATACTTTTTTGTTCTTCTGCTGGTCACCTCTAAAGGTAGTCTCTTCATTGCAAGTTTCAGATTAGGGGTAGGGTTTGGTTGGAGGTTAGGCCCTGGTGCCACCTCTGGGGCTGCTGTGGCGGCAGCAGCAACGTTAACCGTGGCAGCAACAGCTTGTTCATTCTGCACCCCTTCACCCTTCTTTTTTTCCTCCCGAACCCTGTGCGTGTTCCCCTCACTCGGGCCACAAATGGAAGTAATTGAAGGCTGACAGTTGCCTGAGTCCCGGGGGGGGGTCTTTAGCTGAGCTTTCTTAGTTATATCAGGTTTCTCTATGTTGTCTCATTTTCCATTCTTTTAATTTCCCCCCATTGCCCCCACATGTTTCTGTCTGCTTTCCCCGACACTCCATAGTCATGGTGGTGGGCTGGGTGGCTGCGGTCGTTGCGGGAAGAGAAGACTGTGTACTTTTAACATAAACTGTCTTCCCTCCCCGTCCTGCCATGCTTACTTGAATAATATGTAGTCCTCCTCTGTAACAATGTTTCCTCCTTGAACAGCTCTGTTTCAGCAACCAGGGAGCAGGAAACACCCCCCCCGTGCGCGCGCACCAATTGCATTGCTCGGAGGAAGAAAGTGAAATTTCCTTCGAAGCCAGCAACGGGCCGGGGATTGCCGAGAGAATTCTCGTCAGTTGCTCAGAAGGGGAATCCTGCTGCAGGCCAGTAGACATCAATAATGCTCGATCGAGCTGCACGGATGCTCGAGCCAGTGGCGACAGGCTGACTACGCTCCTCGCCTGTTCCAGATTGCTCATATCGACTCTCAAGGATGATCACAACTCGGAGGTATTTCATTACTATCCGTTGAAATACTTTTTGTTGCGCTTTAAAAGAGCATTCTATCGTTTTTTTGCGAATTCTGGGGTTCTGACCGGCCGACCATTGCGAGTGAGATGCTACTGAGACGCCATCTTGCCTCGCCTCTCAGAAATACATCTAACTACTGCATATGTATTTAGCATTATAAAATGTTTTACTTTTTTATTTTTAATATTAAATATATTTGTATTTTAATTTTTTAAATATTTATATATTTTTTCATTTATTCTGTTTTTAAAACATTTTTGGGTTGCTAACATTTTGTTTGTTTTTAATTTCGAACTGACTGGAGTGGGAATAGTAATTTTTACTCCTCTCAAATCCAACACTTTCCCTACTGTTGCACTGATTGGAATTGCAATAGTAAATGTGATCCCGCCACTATCCAACGCTTTCCCTCCTGTTGCACTCACTGGAGTGAGAATAGTCATTTTTACCGCTCGGCTATCTAAACTTTCCCTACTGTTGAAATCATTGGAGTGGAAATAGTAACTGTTATTCCTCTGCTATCCAACACTTTCCCTACTGTTGCCCTCATTGGAGTGGGAATTGTAATTTTTACCCCTCCGCTATACAACACTTTCCCTACTGTTGCACTGACTGAAGTGGGAAATTTAAGTTTAAAGATTTTTAAATAGTTTAATGGTTTAATTCATAATATAGTTTTTTTATTAGATTTTATGTTATAGGTATAAATATATATATATATATTCACTGAAAAAACCATAGGTTATAGACCATATATAGTTAGGGATTAGCATTCACAAAACCTTATTTTACTCGCACAAAACCAATGAAATTCCATATATAGCTAGTTGCATTAACTATATATTTTGCGCACCCGCAATCCACTGCTGATGATGTCACATATTACATCATTCATGACATGGTCAGTGACATCACTGATGACATCACTGATGACATCTCAAATGACATCACTGATGACATCACTGATGACATCATCCAGTGACTGTATGTTTCTGTAAAGTTAAATTATGTCTTACATATTGAAGAATGAGTGGATGTATAAGTGTCTGGATGAAGGATTTAGTAGGTGCATGACTGACTGTATGAGAGAATGATTAAATGTGTCTCACTGAGTGCATGGGTTAGTGACTAAACTGTCTTAATTTGTGCATCATTATGTCTGTTGTTCTGTAAACTGCTGTATGTGTTAATCAGTAGCTATATGAGTAACTATATGGGTTATTGATTGGTTGCCCAAGTATTTGTATGGGAGACTGAGTATGTGTGTGGGTGGCTGGGAGGTGTATGACTCTGTGCATAGATGTGTGAGCAGTTGATTCACTAGATGTATGGGTTCAAACGTGCAGGTGGAAACAGCTGTATGGGCAGTTGACTGTGTGCATGAGTGTTTTGGTGAGTGAATGGATATCTCAGTGCTACATGTCAAAGTAAGTACATATGTAAAACACAGTACATGTGAGAGTTGACATATATAATTACCGGGGCATAAGAGCCAGTGAATGTGTGAGTGGCTGTATGGATTATTGTAAACTTGTATCAGTGATTGTATAAGAGAGTAAATATGTGTTAGAATATGTTTGAATAAGTAAGGTGTGTATAACTGTATAGTTGAGGAAATGGAGGTGTGATTGATTCTTTGCATGACTGACTAGGTGTGTGAGTAACTCCATGGATGAGTGACAGTCTGTGAGTGTCTGTTTACACTGAGTGTATGTAAGGTTATATTAGAGTCTGAAGAGGTTCATCGTATTAGCACAAGAATGATGTCATCAGAGATGTGATCAATGATGTCAAATGAGATGTCATTTGAGATGTCATCAGTAATGTCATTTGAGATGTCATCAGTGATGTCATCAGTGATGTCACTGACCATGTCATGAATGATGTAATATGTGACATCATCAGCAATGGATTGCGGGTGCGCGAAATATATAGTTAGTGCAACTAACTATATATGGAACTTCATTGGTTTTGTGCGAGTAAAATAAGGTTTTGTGAATGCTAATCCCTAACTATATATGGTCTATAACCTATGGTTTTTTCAGTGAATTTTCAAGGTTTTGTAAATGCTAATTCCTAACTATATATGGCCTATAACCTATGGTTTTTTCAGTGAATTTCAATGGTTTTTTAATAGCAAATATCAAAAGCTTTTTTGTGGAAAATGACTAAAATTAGGTATACATAAGTGGCGTTCATTTATGTTCACCACAGCCACTGTTGAAAGTAAAGTGAAAGTCGCAAAACAGTGGCCACGCCATCTAGTCCCTTTTTGCGCAACTGGCGCGTTATAAAACAACATCGTGACGCGTCACGTAAGCGCGACGTATCGCATTGTCGCGTAATGCGTCTTATGACGCGCCGCGTTAGCGCACCCGGAAGTGTTCCGGAGCGCGAACCGAGGTGCGAAGCGCAGCGCCCCGGAAGCGATCCAGGGCGCGGCGCGGAGCGCGTAACGTAAGCATAACAGGTCATGTGACTTGTTTATAAAACTTTTCATTGGTTCATTTTACTTTTGGTTTCCTAATGATGGAAGGCTTAGTCATATGACCTTAAAATAACACTTTTCATTGGTTTAGAACATTTTTTTCCCAAATGATGAAAGTCCCACCTTTTTTCCTCACTCTGACTTTCATTTTTATGAGAGAAAGACCTACATTGACTACCTTACAAATGGCTTCAATGATTGCTGCAGCTGGTGGACACCCACCACCACCACCACCTCCTAGGAAGAGAGGACCACCTTCTCAGGTCATCCTCCAACAAGAGGAGGAAGGAGAGGAAGAAGAGGAAGAGGAGCAAGAGACTGGGATGTTTTTACCTGAACAGCCAAGGAGGTCCCATGTCAAACCAAATTATATATGGCAATTTTTTTCTTTTCCCCAGGGACAAAAAAAGGTTAATGCCCGGTATGTTACCTGCCTGATTTGTAAAAATGAACTGTCCAGAGGAACAGAAAAAAATACAGTTATGGTAATTATACCATGCATCGCCATATGGAAAGGTGGCACCCTATCAACTACAGTGCTGCTCAGGTACTTGATCTGGTGGATAACCCCCGACCTGTGGCCAGTACATCCACCAATGAAGAGGCAGTGACGGGACCAGAGGCGAGCGACATAGTCCCAAATATTCAAATGAAATTTGGGGGCATAAAACATGTCTGTATTCATTGTGGACAACTCATTTGCTACAGAGAGAGTAGCATAAATTTAATCAATTTAGCTATTGATAATCATCAATGTCCCAAACGCCCCCGAAAATAAATTATCTTTTTTTTTTGTTGCTCCTGTTGAGCCCTTCATAACGAATCATTTTCATTCCCCCCCCAAAAAAACAAAAAAAATATAAAACCGTTCAAAAAATACAAAAAAAAATGTTCAGAAAAATAATAAAAAAAATATAAAACAACAAAAATAATAAAAAAAAGTTCTTTTCAGAACTACCTCCCCTTTATAAGAATTTGCTAGAATGTTTAGCACTCTGACAACCTCTATTTCTTTTGGTTGGCTTCCCGGTTCGCGCGCCGGTACGCGAACCGGAAGCAAACTCAAAAAGATTTTTTTTTTTTTTTTAAAAAGAGAAAATAAATTGAGAGTAATGTTAAAAGAAAGACAGTTAGAGGGAGTAACACAGAGATACTGTTTAAAGAAGGACTGAGAAAAGGAGTGGAAGGAGTAGAGTAAGTAAGTATTAGAAAAATGAATGAGGTAAGTAGCAAAGGCAGAAAACTGCGGGTTAAACAAATGAAGCAGTGGAACTAATAGTAGTTAAATGTGATAGAAACGTAACGAAAAGAGTACAAAACATTTACCTTATAATTGTCGTTAACTTAGTTACTTGTTATTTTTATACTTTCAATCTGTGAAAGAAAGAACAAACATTTGAAAAATATTAAAACATGTATTTAAAAATTAGAAAAGACAAGGGAAAAGATTGACAATCATCCAATTTTACAAAGAAATAAAGTTAGAGGCCTCCACTTCTCCATGCCCCCTACACAGTCCTAAATATATACATTTTAAACTGACGGTATCTTGTTGAAGATGAAGTGAGGCCTATCTTGTAACATGGTGCATCTTTTGCACTGCTGCTGCGTCAAATAAGTGACGGAACAGCAGCGCAAAAGAGGCGCACGGCCATCATAAATCTACCCCTAACATTTTAAATGATTGTTTCTAGATGCTGATAAGGTGTGGCCTATCCACAGATTTGTTTCAGGTGAGTCCAACTCAGAGTTACAGATGAAATTTAAGTTATTGAAGAGTACAGAGGAGATAATACATGAGCAGGCCTACCAACGGAGTGAGTCATGTCCACTGCACTCTTGAACAAACGTCAGACCTCCTCTATCTCCTTGAACAGGCCTAAATCTCATCTACACAATGTGATTCGTAATGTTATGAAACACAGGTAATGTAATTGAAAAACGTTTAATTTTTTTTGCTCATTCCACAATCACATCACTTGTGTTTTTCCTTTGCTTAGGTATCTCATTGTGCAGATATAGTCTAGCATATCCAAGAGTACGGAGAAGGTGAGGACTGTATGCAACAGAGCAATGTACATTACTCACCTCCCTTGACACTTACAGAAGCCTCATTTTTTCCATGCCTCCTACACAGTTCTCAATGTATATCATAAATACAAAAAGTACCGAATTAATTATACATGTTAAATGGTTTATTTTTGCTGTTCTCAGAATGTATCAAATTTCACTAAAAACAGTGAGTTGAAGGTATTCATCATATAACAGCGGGGAAAAAAAACACAATCAAAATGATTGTGTTTAAAAAACCCATATAACATAACCAATCAGAAATCTGTACTCCTTAAAAGTATCTTACTTTCCATGACGTCAAAGGATGTCCTATGAACAGCTTATACTCTGTTGTGCTGCTATTATTTTCAGCCCGCCACTTTCTGAAAGAAAAGCTCCATCGTTTTGAGAAATATGTTACATACAATAAATGACTTCTCGCTCTCTACCGCACATTTCCTCAAGGCCAAATCGTGAAAGAGCCATTTATAACTCTTGGAATTCTTCTAATCAAATCCCGTCATTTTCTTTTTCCGCAACTTTTAGAAAGAAAACGTTCAAGATCACTTTCACAATCCTGTACTAGTAATATCTCACCCTTCTTGCTCACTCATGTTCCACATTTCCACATTTAACTTTTATAGTGTAGGAGCCATTAGAACCTCTTGAAATTCCTCAGAACAAATCCCGAGATTCTTTCCCTAAAAGTTTGGTTTTAAAAACACCAGGTACGAATTTTTAAGGTCAAAACGCAATTTTTTTAAAAAATTAAAACAGAATCATTGCAGAATGACCAGCCGTTTCTAGACTTTAAATAAGCTGTGTAATGTCCTGATGTTGTTGAAGGACCGTCATGATATATAATTGCTGCAGTTACAAAAGTCCTTCCTGATATTGACAACTGCGAAGCCACAAAATTTTTAATTAAAGTTGTCAATTTTGTTCCATCAGGCCTACATCGTTGGAACATTAAAATGACATACTGGCTATATGTTCATATAAATAATGTGGACAGCATTGCTGACTTACATTGGCTACACTCCATGTTGTGATCGGCTGATTTTACTAGCTTATTAAAGGACACTGATTTACTGTCTGGCAAAGTTAAATATATAAATCTTTCTGAGTCTACACTACTAGTACTTGATAGCCTACAGTTCTCGCAGTCATGCTGCCATTGATAAGAAAGGCCAAACAGGTGATCTACATCTTCACCTTCATCTTGTAAAACATCAAGCATATACATTAAAAACTCTTGACAATCTTGCTGAATATTTTGAGAGAATTGCGTTTGACCTGAACATTTGTCTAACAGATTTCGAATTTCAGACACACTTTCTATTTTTGTTCTATCAGTGCTACATTTCTCTAACACAGAATTCAGCAAGCAGCAAAAACTTTGATCTGAATTGATCACAATCTGTTCTTTTAAAGTTTCTAGAGAAAAGACAACATTAACCACTACATTAGCATAGCAGTTGACACCAGAACTGTTTTCAAATTGAAAACCAACAAAATCTTCAACAGAATCCTTTTTCTTTCTGCTTATAATTTCAGGTTCATCGACTTTTTGTCTTTTTGTCTTTTTGCTACAACCTCCCGACTATTGGTCACATTTCTTCCTTTCCGGCCTACCACACGTTTCTCAAACAAAGGATATTGAGGCAAATGTGATGCATACTCTTTTCTTAACCTATTGTATTCCTTAACACAATCTAGATCTGCACAAATGTTTGTGACATCACACTCAATCAAGTACAATCCCGATAAAGTTCTGACTCGTGACAATGCCACATATGCCATACCCTCCTTGAACACAGAACTGGCAATATTCACCAATGCACTGTCTACACTTAAACCTTGCGATTTATGGATTGTCACCGCATATGCCAAGCAAACAGGAAACTGCTTACGGCGAACATATAAGTCTTTTACAAGCAAAAACCTAGCAGAGCAACGACCAATTAGCTGTACTTCCTCAATGCCATCAAATTTAATTTTTAAAAATTCAATTCCATCTCTATTTCTGTATTTCTCAAAATCAACAACATTACCCATTGATCCATTTACCAGACCTCTTTCAACATGTAAATTCCTTCTTAAAATTATACGACAATTTAAGCACACATTTAGAGTCTTTTCAAAACCTGCAGTTTTAGATATAGTCTTCTCTAATGAATCCAATTTAGATTTCAAATTCTCAGACAAAATAATTGTTGCTCCCATATGCTCTACTCTGTCAATAGCTTCCAGTTTCACAATCTCTTGGTTTTCTAAATGCAACATTTTGTTGTTGAAGATGGCACATTCAGCAAGAGTTGGCATCAAACATATTCCAGATTTCTTCTCAGTAATTTTCCGAAAAATATTCTCAGGCACAACGTCTTCTTCTGGATACAAATTTGACAGTAATCGTGCATGTAAAGCTTCTTTCCCATGCTCTGTCACTTTTCCAATTCTAACATCTTGAAGAATATTCTTATAATCTTCATCCTTCGCTTGATGCATATTTTCACGCAGTTCAGCATAATTGAAGTTTAACCATATATTGACGTTGCCAATACTCCCTAGGCACTTCCTGGTATCTTCATGCGTGAGCATTTTGAACACAGGTTGTCCTTTCACTGGTGTCAGCTGCAGAAGATCACCGAAAACAATGATGTGTTTGCCACCAAATAACACATCATACTCTGTTTTGAGAATTTCTTGCATTCTGAAATGCACAAAGGCAAGCATGACATTGGAAACCATGCTTACTTCATCAATGATAAGAAGTTTTATTTTCCTCAAGACTCTTGAAACTTCACAACAAGCATCTCCAGATAACTTGTGGTATTGTAATTTGTTATCATGCTCCACTGGCAGCATCAGTAGACGATGCAAAGTAATACCTTTAATGTTATGTGCTGCCAGTCCAGTTGGAGCGGTGACAACACAAGACAGCGATGACTCAGTCCTTTTCTGCAAATAACATGAAATTGCTTTCATGAGGAAACTTTTTCCAGTTCCCGCTTCTCCACTCACGTACAGTCGGACAGTCTTCAACGACGTACATGAGCACTCTTTCTTCTCATGACTTAATCCATGATCAATTTGGTTGGTAACTTTGTCATATATTTTCCTCTGCTCAACGTTGAGTTGTCTTTCCAAGTCTTCTAAGTGAACCGCATCCTCCTGAGCATGTGCCATGGCTCTTTCCACTTCAATCATAGCAGTGGCAGCTTCATTTTCGATAACTGGTCCTCCTAGTGGATCCTGACTCAATGAAACAGAACTCTGACTGTCCTGAGAACTATCTCTAGCAATCTCGGCTGCAATCGTTGCTTCCTGCTCGATTTCCGCATTCAACATTTCTAGATATTTGGGAAAAACAGGACATTCTATGGTCTCTTTGGCTGCATTGAAAGAGTCTTCAAAACAGAGGAAATCTCCAAGCAGTTCCTCTTCTGCACGCCAAGGCTTGAAAAGTTGCAAAAGAGCTAAATAGAAAAACTCTTTTCTTTCAGGAGATTCACCACTCAATTTTCGATGATTTACCAATTGGCATTTTCTTTGCTTGACCAGACATCCCTCACTTCCAATTACAGCATACACTCCTTTATCAATATCTTCTTTGATGTTTCTTTTGAATATGTAATTTTGCAGAACCTCATACAGACAAACATTCTCGAGGTGACTGCTTCTATTTGGATAATATGTATCCAACATGTTGGTCTTCAAAATATCTGTACTGTTTGGCTCCTTTTCCGCCAAATACTCAATTTCCCGTACAGGTTTCAGAACTCGATTACGCGTTGCAGCAAGACCAAGACTCGCCCAAATGATACTCCTGGATTTGGCATAAAGACTTGCTGAAGACAACCGGTCAGAACATTCGTAAGCTCCGATTTCTCGATGCGACAACATCTTCAGACTGAAACTGTTCAACTTCTTACTGAGGCTCTTTTCATGGGAAATGTCCTCCCACATATCCTTCAATTCTGTCTTTTCTTTTTTGGTGATGTAAGATGTCACATACCGAGCCACAGCCATACAGTTATCAGCCACAAACTGTATATCCATGTTAGCATTCCACATGGACAAAATCACTGGGTTGTAGTCGTTGATAAACTTGGGCTCTTTGTTCCTTTTCAAATTGTATGTATTTTTGGATGATTTCCTCGTCACATTATGTCGCAGAGAAGACATCAAATTGTTCACTCTTCCTTTAGATATCACCGATCGTGGAAATCCAAAACGACATTTTGTATAGTACTTGTTCTTGTTTCTGAATTTACGACGACAGTACTTTGCACAACGATGGCTTTGAAACCGTAAAACTTGTTCTCTTAGACTTTTGTCTTCCTTTGTCTTTGGAACAGCACATGTACAATACTGTTCTATGAAACTCATAACTAAGTCATCTGGATCTGTTCCATATTTGGGAGCATCTTTGATCCACAGCAGCATATGTATATGAGGAGCACCTCTTGCTTGGTACTCCTTTCTCCAGAAGAAATCCAACACCTCTCCAAGAGGTGGATTTTTCTTGTTCATGATGAAAGACATCATAGCTTCAAATCTATGATTGAAGTACCTGCATACATTCACTGGATCCAAAGAGCACAGTTCTCCGGGTGTCTTGAATTCAATATTTTCAATGTTTCCATTTGCCTCTCGTAGAAATTCAAGTAAGTCTTCCCAGCCATACTCGGCACAGCTGAGAGTGAGGAACCATGTGGGAGTTCATAAGTTCCTCAGCATACATTTTAAATCACCATGACGACGGTACCAGTACTCATTAGTACCACGCTGACATGCCATGAGATTAATCAGGTGAGAATCCAAAATACTATCTTGCACATTGACTTTATCCATAAAGTCACTTGCCGAGATGTTTTGCATCTGTACACCACTTTTCAAGATGTGGTTCACTGCATATGACAGTCCAGACAGATCGCTTTCAAACAGTAGATGAAACAAACAGAGAATGCATTGACGAAACCTAGGATCTTCTGCATACAATCGTAAAGTCCGGTATTCAGAAACAGGAATTTGATCAGGTCGCTCATCATATCTTCCTCCTTGACCTGTTGGAAATAGCTGTGGGAAACACCGAGCTTCCAAACTTTCCTCCCAAGCACTAATGGGACTCCCTTTGGCTTGTTTCATTTGAAACAACTCAATAGCATTCCCCATGACTTCCTTAGAATGCAAAGGATGAACACTATAATGTTCATATATTTCTTAATTTTTAGAGGGTTCTACTTTTTCAATTTGACCAGCACACAAATCGCTATCCTCTTCTTCACTTACTTCCTCTTCTGCAACATATACATTCTTGAGGTACTTATTGTCCTTCTTCAAATACAATGTTGCCTTTTTGACTTTCCTAACATCCACTAAATCTTGCCATATTTTCTTACTCTTTGTCGGAACCCCATTAACTAAGATAACCAGAGGTTCCTCTTCCACTTTCTCTACTCCAATTGTATTAACATTTTTTTTTAAATCTAGAGGCAAATAAACAACTCTTCCCTTTAATCCTCTCTGTAAATCTGATAGAGGCAATTTCCCTGTCTTTGGCTCCATTCTTACAATAGGCTGAAAGGGATGCACACTTTGAATCAAAATAGATTCATAAGTATTTAAATCCTTCAATTCAGAAGGAATGTCAACCAATTCCAGATTATTATGAACCGTTCTAGCAGGCATCCGGTTTTGATTTAATTTGTTACAACAATAAGTACACACACGTTGATCCAAACCCAAATCAAAACAATTTTCTACCATCAAGTATGTTGCAAAATCCTTCCATTCACTATTATTTTCCCTTTCACTTTTCGCATATAAATCCACTAACTTAGTCTGATTCTTATAATAAGTGCGTTGACAACACACACAATTGAAATTAGGCCTCTCACTTGATTTCACCTGAAACGTGGCAATTTCCTTTTGAAAATTATCTGTACTGGAAACCTGTAAACTAGCTTCCACATTACCTTCTTCTTCTGGGTCAATTTCAACATTCTCCTCTTTACTTGTAAAGCAACAAAACTCAATTTCTTCACAAATATTCTTCACATCTATTTCAGAACCATGCAAAAGAGCAGTGCATAATTGTTTAATTATAATTGCTGGACTCTTACCATAATACAACATTCTAACTCATTTCCTCACTTTACTATGATGCACTGCTAGCATCCTGAAATGATGAAAAACACTCTGGCATACTCTCCTGGAAAGACAAGCCAGTGAATGACCATGCAAACCTGTCACTTCTCTCACTCTGCAAGGATCTAATTCTTGCAACAATTTTATTTTCTGTTTTAAACTTTTCTTATTAAATGTCCGTACAAAATCACAAAGAAAATTGATGGAATCATGTCGCACACTGCAAATAGAACTACACTTCCAGGTATACACTGGTCCCTTAGGACGTCTCCCTAAAACTTCATTACCTAACACCTCTTCTGCCTCTGTTGACACAAGTTTTTCTTTTTCAACCGGACAACCATCTTTCACCTCATAAGCTCGACCACTGGTGTCAACTGCATGCACCAATTCATTGTCCTGAAAGTAACTCTCCTCATTGAAAAATGCCTCACAACTTGAACTATGCATCCATTCTCCTGAGAAAACTTCACAAAAATTACTACGATTAACTACTCTCTTCCATCTACTATTTGATTTGAAATCATAAATTACCTTGTTTAGTTTCCTAATTCTATTGACTACCAAAATAAATAACTTTCGCTTAATTTCAAAAGCCTGATCAATAATTTTCTCTACATTTTTCATTCTCTTATAAAAAGCCACTTTCTGTTGACCTTTCTTAAAATTTTTTAACAAATTGCCAATTATCCTGTTGCGGAACATTCGTCTACGAATGTCCCTAAACTGATTTTTCCTTCTACTGCCATGCACAGAGTTATCTCCTGCTCTACCAGTAATGATTGGCCTTTCCTTTCCGTTTAAATTGGCTCTCTTTTTCTGGACTAAAACTTGTTCTGTAGTTATACTTTTGTTTCAACAAATGTTTCTAAGGAATGATTTCGTTCTCTTACCCGGAGCTTTCTTCGTGACTTGATGAGATTTTATTGTAGAGGACTGCTGCAAGCATTTAGTAATCTGCTGTCTTTGATGTTTTGTAGCCTTTCGGATTCTATCCTTAGACGGCATTGTCTAATTTCGAAATGATCTGCAGTTGAATCTGTGGTAAAATATAATAAAAAATGTTATTAACCACTATTACCAAACAGTAAATCAATAACAGTAAGGATTTGATTCAGCAATGCCATAAAGATGATTCAGTGAAATCTTCTTAATTTTACTGTGTTAGTTTTACAGGGCTTTCATGCAAATGACTGCCCACCCTGCAACAAAACGCCCACATGAAACGTGACCACGTTAAATTGTGTACTTACCTGCAATAATCCATATGCCAGTGTTTAGGTCCCTCCACCCTGCCCCTCCCCCTCCCCGCCTCCCTGCCCTACCGTAACTCCCTCCACGGCCCGCGGCTGCTATCTTGCAACATGGTACATCTTGTAAATCACTTATGCATTATAAAAGTGACGCAACAGCAGCACAAAAGAGGCGCACAGCCATCATAAATCTGCCCCTAACACTTTAAATGATTGATTCAGGATGACGATAAGGTGTGGACTATCTAGAGGTTTGTTTCAGGTGAGGCCTACTCAGGGTTGCAGATGAAATTTAGGCTTGTTGAAGAGTACAGACGTGATAACACATGTGCAGGCCTACCAATGAAGTGAATCATGTCCACTGCACTCTTGAACAAAGGCCAGACCTCCTCTATCTCCCTGAACACGCCTAAACCTCATCTGCACAATGTGATTCATAATGTTAGGAAACACAGGTGATATAATTGAAAAACGTGCAAATATTTTTGCACATTTAACAATCACATCACCTGTATTTCTTCAGCTTAGTTATCTCATTGTGCAGATGTAGTCTAGCATATCCAAGAGTACGCAGAAGATGAGGACTGTATACAACAGAGCAATGTACATTACTCACCTCCCTTGACACTTATTGAAGCCTCAGTTTAATATTTCTCAGTTCAATATTTATTTAAAGAAGCAGACACCAATATAACCTTCTCATAAATGTGAAAAGTGGTTTTTTTTTTAAAAAAAACGATTTTCTGGTCTAAATTTGAAAACACAACACAGGTCCTATGTAGAAGCACACCCTATCAATACTTAAATTAGCCAAGCACACATGGGGGCGTATTTACAAGGACCTTGCACTACGGGGAAATGTCTTAAATTAAAATGGGACTCAAAGGCCTTGTAAATATGCCCCAAACAACCTATGAAACACTAGCAGTACATATCAAGAAACCTAATTGATTTCAAAAAACGTTTTTAAACCTATTATGTAAAACAATTATATACCTACATTCATGGGGGACTGACTTAAAATGCCCTAATACACATGAAAGCATTTTTTTAAGGCCCTTGCACCTTTTTTCCATCACTGTTAACATGGCTATGTAACTCAAACAATCAAAATCAAAATTTGCCAAGCACACATGGGGGCGTATTTACAAGGACCTTGCACCACGGGGAAAGTGACTAGAAATGGCCAAACACACATGGGGACGTATTTACAAGGCCCTTGCACCAGGGGGAAGTGACTTGAAATGGCCAAGCACACATGGGGACATATTTACAAGGACCTAGCACCAGGGGGAAGTGACTTGAAATGGCCAAGCACAAATGAGGGCGTATTTACAAGGCCCTGGCCTTGCACCAGAGGGAAGTGACTTGAAATGGCCAAGCACACATGACGGCGTATTTACAAAGAATTTGCACCAGAGAGAAGTGACTTAAAATTGCAAAGCACACATGAGGACATATTTAGAAGACCCTTTCCCCAGGGGGAAGTGACTTTAAATGACCAAGCACACATAGGGGTGTATTTGCAAGGCCCTTGCACCACTTATGCATCATTTTTAACATGTACACTGTGGAGCACCATGGGGCAAAAACAACACAGATGCATCATGCATCTGTTCCGCAAAAGCGACGCATTGCAGGAGTCACATCGCAAGTAAATAAATTCTCATAAATTTAAAAAGCATTCCTTTTGCAGTAGGGACCACCCCAAGATCCAAGAAGAAGGTCATGAAGCGGTGGCATGATCTCAAGAGGGTTGTCAAGGAGAGGAGGAGTAAGAACTGTACGCTGGCGAACGTGACTGGCAGTGGCCCTCCCATCCAACCGAAAACATTCACACCATGGGAGTAGAAGGTGCTTGCCATACTGCTTCCTGAGAGTCTCACAGGAGTAGCCGGGGGAGCGGAGGCTGGAAAGTACAAACAAATGCCACACAACACACTGAGAAGTACTTCCTTGCAATACCAAAACACCATTACACTGTCCACCCTCACACAACAGGTAGGTAGCCATCTTGCTTAGAAGGACTGTATGGGGGAGGGAGGCCTGCACTACCACTCCCACCATGCCCCCTGTCCCACAGCTGAGCAGAATACAGGCCTCCCCCACCCATGAGCATGTGTCAGCCATTGCACTCTACACCCTCACCAAACAGGTAGGTAGCTATATCGCTTGTGATGTCTGTCTGTTGGAGGGAGGCCTGCACTACCACTCCCACCATGCCCCCTTTCCTATAGCTGAGCAGGATACAGGCCTTCCCCACCCAGGAGCATGTGTCAGCCATTGCACTGTACAGCCTCACCAAACAGGTAGGTCGCTATCTTGCTTGTGATGTCTGTCTGTTGGAGGGAGGCCTGCACTACCACTCCCACCATGCCCCCTGTCCCACAGCTGAGCAGGATACAGGCCTCCCCCACACAGGAGCATGTGTCAGCCATTGTACTGTTCAACAAACAGACTCATAGTTAGGTAGTCATCTTGTATTGGAGCACTGTTTGGGTTTGGGAGGCCTGTATGACTACTCCCAGCATGTCCCCTGGCCCACACTCCAGCAGCATGAAGGCCTCCCCCACCCAGGAGCATGTGGCAGCCATTGCACTCTACACCCTCACCAAACAGGTAGGTCGCTATCTTGCTTGTGATGTCTGTCTGTTGGAGGGAGGCCTGCACTACCACTCCCACCATGCCCCCGTCTCACAGCTGAGCAGGATACAGACCTCCCCCACCCAGGAGCATGTGTTAGCCATTGCACTCTACACCCTCACCACACAGGTAGGTCGCTATCTTGCTTGTGATATATGTCTGTTGGAGGGAGGCCTGCACTACCACTCCCACCATGCCCCCTGTCCCACAGGTGAGCAGGATACAGGCCTCCCCCACACAGGAGCATGTGCCAGCCATTGTACTGTTCAACAAACAGACTCACAGGTAGGTAGTCATCTTGTATTGGAGCACTGTTTGGGTTTGGGAGGCCTGTATCACTACTCCCAGCATGTCCCCTGGCCCACACTCCAGCAGCATGGAGGCCTCCCCCACCCAGGAGCATGTGGCAGCCATTGCACTCTACACCCTCACCAAACAGGTAGGTCGCTATCTTGCTTGTGATGTCTGTCTGTTAGAGGGAGGCCTGAACTACCACTCCCACCATGCCCCTTGTCCCACAGCAGAGCAGTATACAAGCCTCCCCCACCCAGGAGCATGTGTCAGCCATTGCACTCTACACCCTCACCAAACAGGTAGGTGGCTATCTTGCTTGTGATGTATGTCTGTTGGAGGGAGGCCTGCACTACCACTCCCACCATGCCCCCTGTCCCACAGCTGAGCAGGATACAGGCCTCCCCCACCCAGGAGCATGTGGGACCCTGCCAAACAGGTAGGTCGCTATCTTGTTTGTGATGTCTGTCTGTTGGAGGGAGGCCTGCAGTACCACTCCCACCATGCCTCCTGTCCCACAGCTGAGCAGGATACAGGCCTCCCCCACCCAGGAGCATGTGTCAGCCATTGCACACTACACCCTCACCAAACAGGTAATGTAATGTAATGTAATGTATAGGCATTTATATAGCGCACTACTTACCCGGAGGGTCCCAAGGCGCTTCGACCGCTGCAAAACCCTTCCTGGCTTCCCTGAGAGATGGTCCCTTAATGGGTATCTCCAGGGTGAGACCAGGCATCCCCGGCGGTCTGGTGGGGCTGTTAGTGAAGATGAGGCAAGCTAATGCCCAGAGTTGCCGAGTGTGATCGCTGATCAGAGTGGGCACCGAGGCGAGAGAATTATCGAGTCCGCTGACCCTGGTCCAGAAACCTGCCGCGCCGGGAATCGAACCCTGGTCCCGGGCCGTCCTCTGCTCTCGGGTCTGCCGCCTCTAACCAGTGAGCCACACTACTTCACTAGCTTCACAGCTGAGCAGGATACAGGCCTCCCCCACCCAGGAGCATGTGGGACCCTGCCAAACAGGTAGGTCGCTATCTTGCTTGTGATGTCTGTCTGTTGGAGGGAGGCCTGCACTACCACTCCCACCATGCCCCCTGTCCAACAGCTGAGCAGGATACAGGCCTCCCCCACCCAGGAGCATGTGTCAGCCATTGCACTCTACACCCTCACCAAACAAGTAGGTCGCTTTCTTGCTTGTGATGTCTGTCTGTTAGATGGAGGCCTGCACTACCACTCCCACCATACCCCCTGTCCCACAGCTGAGCAGGATACAGGCCTCCCTCACCCGGGAGCATGTGTCAGCCATTGTACTGTTCAACAAACAGACTCACAGGTAGGTAGCCATCTTGTATTGGAGCACAGTTTGGGTTTGGGAGGCATGTATCACTACTCCCAGCATGTCCCCTGGCCCACACTCAAGCAGCATGGAGGCCTCCCCTACCCAGGGGCATGTGTCAGCCATTGCACTCTTCACCCTCACCTCACCTAACTGGTAGGTAGCTATCTTAACTCTTCCTGATGTGTGTGTGGGAGACCTGCATTCCTAAACGCAGCAACAATTGCATGCAATACATTGGGATCCAACATGTATTAGTAAATGATGTTCCACTGCACTATGAAATTACGCTCAGTGTTGCCATGAATTGTACTACTGGTTACTTCATATTTATGTAGTGTACAGACAGTCGTGTATACACAGCTGACACATCACTGACCATTCCCCATCTACTCCACAGGTGATGAAGAACTCACTGCTGAGGACCACACCAAGGACCAGCAGAGCCAGTCTCCACCCCCGACACATGGACTTTCAGGTGTGGACTCCAAGGACAGTTTGGACGATGAGCTCCAGGCCGGCCCATCTGGTGTGCCACAGACCCAGAGGTCCCAGGCCCCCATCCTCCCCAACTCCACGTCTGCTGCAACAACAGCGCAGCAGACCCCTGCTGTCACGGCCTCTGCCTCCACCGCAGCCACCACCACCGCCACTACCACTAGTACCACCAGTACCACCTGCAGCACCCTCCCTGTCCCAGGGGACAACCAGGCCACAGCAACAACTGTTCAGGGCAGGGAGAGAGTGTGTGACCCACACTGGCGAGGCAAGATGTCCGTGGCAGCAGAGCAGGTGCTAGGGTCACCACCAGACCTCGGGAGGAGTGGACACCATTCCTGGACCACATCACCAGAGTAGTGGAGGCATACCAAGAGGTCCAGGGACAAAGTGGCCGGTCAGATGAACTTTTAAGGGAGCTCATCCTGCTGATGAGGTCCATCGACAACCGCCTTGGACAGATGGTGGACCTCATGGGACAGCAAGTGGCATTGCAGAGGGACAGGCCTGTGTCCCAACCACCACCTCTGTCTCCTCCTGTTGTGCCACAGGATGACAGTGCACCATCCTCCCCTGCGCCAACAGAGAGGGGCGAGTACCCTCATGCCACTGGCCATTCAGCAAGCCCCTACCACCAAAAAGATCTAGGGGGCGTCCAAAGAAGAGCCTGGGAGTCTCCGGAGGCAAAGCACCTGACACACGCCAGTCACGGAGCCAGCCGTGATGACAGCCCTCTTCCCTACTGCATTGACTGTTTGGACTGACTTTCACCACATTTCCTTTGCAATGGCACCTGTCTGTTGGACTGGGTCACCACATCCATGTGGACTCTACTCTTGCATCTCATCGAACAGTACTGTCAACTCACTGCACCTTCCCCACTGTCATGTAAATATTCCCACCCAAATCACATGCCCACTGTCAAAATAAAATACCTGACGCACCAGATTTTGTGCAGTATCATTTTTAGTGCAATATTTACAATGTTGACAAGGTCCATGATGTGTCCAAATGCTGTACAGTTTGTAGTGCATGATTCGTGTGTAGCACCTAGGGAGACACAACAGAACAACAGTCACTGGTCTCATTGGGGCATCATAGGCAGAACACTACACAAAACATACACAAGACACAACAGGCATACTAGACAATGGGCTGCAGGTGTGAACAAATAGGGTCCACCACACGTCCCCATATGGAACGCCAATGTCACATTTACCACACACAGGTGACTGAACGTGTGCCTGTCGGTTACATACGCGAATAGCCCTTCACAACAACAGCAACCAGACCAGACAATGTACATGTTGTATCTCGTCACCCACCTTCAACTGAAGTAGCAGTCGAGGAACTGCTGGTGCAGGTCTACTCCTTCCTCCTCTCCACTGTCCTCATCACTGGACTCAGGTCCTTGAGCAGGTGATGGCCTTGGTTCCTAACCATCGTCCAGGAGCAGGGGGACTGTGAAGGGGCAGAGCTTACCTCCAGGTCGCAGCAACCCCGTACGAACGCCCATAGGGGCGACAACACTAACCTGCAGCCCAAACCGGCTACACCTCTCTCTGTCTCCCTGCAGGTACCGACAGCATCGCCGGCGCCCAGCGGACCGGAAACGACCTGGATTGACCCCGGAAGTGCAACGGCCACTAAAGGACCGGAAGTGACCCCGCCTGACCCCGGAAGCCTTTCCTCAGCGACCCGAGTGGATCGTATAAAGACCGGCAACACAGAGGTGGAGTGGTTCCCAGCGGTGGACTCGTGGCAGGAGTTGGCGAGACGCGAAGGACCAGCGGAGGAGGTTGTAGGAGAGCGGACGCGAGGAGAGAGCGGAGAAGAGGAAGAACTGTGGTGCGAGGATTGGTGGCATCCTCAGGAGGTGGCTGGAAAGCGGCCGTAACTCGGATGAGAGTTATGGCGGGGCACGTGAGTAATCTGTTATCATTCTCTGTGTTTTCCCCACCCTGTGTAATTAGTGCACATAGTGTAAAACTTGTACAGATATCACGCGCACCCGCACTGTATAATATAGTCACCCCTACACTGTATGATACCTACCACCCCCCCCCCCCCCCTCCCCTCAGACAACCACTCTATTCCGAAGCCTCCCTGTACTTTCCCTTCTTCCCCTACCCTATCGTCCTCCCTCGCGGTCTATTTCCTTCCCTACACTCCCGGTGCCGGTGACAGTCGTCTAAGTTCAGTGTGCTTTGGAACTAACTGCCCTGTGTCTTTCTCACTTACCTCCGAGGGACACCCCAACGCCCGCCGGCAGGAAGGAGATCCCCAGCCCAGCGGAGGAAGACCTACCTGTGTTCTCCTCTTCTGACCCCCTCTCGAGGACCCGGAACAGGACCAGCAAGCAGTGTACCCGGACACCTTGCCCAAGGATTTGACTTCCTCTGTATCTAATAAAATCCTTGCTAACCATAACACACTACATTCGGCCTCCACGCCTGTTATTCCGGCCCGCACACCCCCACACCCCACAGGGACCCTCTTGTGGATGGCCAGGTTGTGCAGCAAACAGCATGCCACAACGATCTTGCACAACCTCCCAGGTGAGTATGCAAGTGCACCTCCGGTCCTGTCAAGCTAGCGGAACCTTGACTTCAGCAGGCCAAAAGTCCGTTCGATTACCCGTCGGGTCCTGCCATGGGCCTCATTGTAGCGGATGTCAGCCGGGGGGGGCTAGGATTCCTGAGTGGGCTCAACAGCCATGGCCTACTGGGATATTCTGAGTCACCTGCGAATGACAAACACCCATTGCAATGTTGCACAGCCAGAGTGCATCAGGTAACACACAGCACGCCACATCTGTAGGCACACTCACCCACAATCCAAGCACGCTCGGGATAAAGATTCTCCATCATCCGTGGCACCATGCTGTCCAGGCTGAATTTCCGTATTATTGCCTCATTCTCCATGTCCTCCAGCACTGTCAGGTGACGTAGGAGATTTGGCCTCCTCCTAGTTGAGAAGGTAAATAGAAAATGTCAGTGACAACCATCATGAGATGGCCACAGCACATACCATCAATGATGTCATGGAAAAGCAGCGACTGCCTGAGAGATGCATGGCACACCAGGTCACATGGCTGGCCTTTTGTTACACAGAGAGGGGACACATCTCCACTGACAATACACAAGTGCCACAAACACATCGGAGAATGTGAATGCACACATACTGGAGAACACAATACACATGTGCAGGCAAGGTGCTGCAACATCCGCCAATGTCTTGGAAATTACCATGTCTGTATCATACCCATCTGCTGTACCTGTCACACCTCAATGCATCATGTAAACTCTGCACACATCCATCAACACAATGATCACAGTATCAGGAAAACATTCAGTTGTGTGCATGAGCTGTTGTGAATGCACCAGTCTGATACGATACAATGCAGTGACACAAGCCATGTCAAGGTCATCACTGACCCACAACAAATTTATTTGTTCCACATCATGAACACCAGCTCAAGAGTGTCAAGCATCATAAGTCATGAAATGCACAAGTAACATGGCAGGGACCACAGACCGAAGTGTGTCACACTGAACGTGCGTCCACCTGTGGATGACATGGAAGTAAGGCATTGTGTGTACAATGATGTGCCCTTCATCATGTTGCTGCTGCTGTGTACTGATACAGTGTTCAGGATTGACATAGCCATTAATGGTTATGAAAATAGCGGTACCAACCGCCTGTCCCCGGCGCTGTAACACCAGCACCACCCCCTTCACAAGTGCGGAAGCCATTGGCAAATGGACATATGTACATGGCAGTAGGCATGCTCCGCCAGCGCCAATCGTGGTACCTACCGCCTGTCCCCGGTGGTGTGACACCAGCACTACCCCCTTCACAAGGGCAAACATTGGATGCATTTGAATGATGCACCATCGCGGTAGCGCACCCCGAGCACTCGTGGTGCATCACCGCCATGGAGCATTGCCTACAGCCAATGGGAGCGATGATCGTGGTGGCATGATGCAGATTTGAAAATCACGGAAGGTGTGCACTGCCACCGCGGAGGCGGTCATTGGATACATTTGAATGATGCACCATTGCGGTAGCCCACCCCGGGCACCCGCGGTGCATCACCGCCATGGAGCATTGCCTACGTCCATCACCACCCCCTTTTGTACCGCTTTTGGCCGCCATAAGTGTGTCAGGGTATGCTCAGACATCAGTCCCTTGCTCACTTTGCCACTGGATTCAAACAAGCCGGGCTGAAGACGGCTGGAATGCCAGAAACAGGTCCTCGGAAGCTTGTTTCCGGTCCAGGGAAGACATGGCTTGGCAGTTCGGACTTGACTGTTACCATGAGGCACAGGGTCAGACTGATTTGCATATAGCCATGTCTGAACTGGGGTGGCAGAGTGGGCTAAAGAACGGTGATGGATTAAACCCAGATCTTTTGACTGGGTGTGAGTGTTTGATTGATTCAGATGCTGCGTCTATCACCACCCCCTTTTGTACCGCTTTTGGCCACCATAAGTGTGGCAGGGTATGCTCAGACGTGAGTCTCTTGCTTACTTTGCCACTGGATTCAAGCAAGCCGGGCTGAAGATGGCTGGAATGCCAGAAACCGGTCCTCGGAAGCTTGTTTCCGGTCCAGGAAAGACATGGCTTGGCAGTTCGGGCTGGACTGTTACCATGAGGCACAGGGTCAGACTGATTTGCATAGAGCCATGTCTGAACTGGGGTGGCAGAGTGGGCTAAAGAACGGTGATGGATTAAACCCAGATCTTTTGACTGGGTGTGAGTGTTTGATTGATTCAGATGCTCCATCCACCACCACCCCCTTTTGTACCGCTACAGCCAATGGGAGCGATGATCGCGGTGGCATGATGCAGATTTGAAAATCGTGGAAGGTGTGCTCCGCCAGTGCATAGGCGGCCATTGGATGATTTTGAAAGAGGCAGACCTGGACAACCAATTGGTGGTGCTTTGCAGCTTACAGACGACCCCAGGGGGCTATAAGTTTGTGGGAGTGAGCCTCACATTTCCACTGCTCAGAGAGCCTGCTGCTGGGACCCTCTCCTGCTGTTGCCTCCTGAGCCTGCTGCCTGGGACCGTCTCCTGCTGCTGCCTCCTGAGACTGCTGCCTGGGACCCTCTCCTGCTGCTGCCTCCTGAGACTGCTGCCTGGTACCCCTCACCACTCACTTCCGCCACAGGTGTTCCATGTCCACAGGGATGGCAAGGACTGAGAAGATCCGTGCCAGTCCATTCACCAGTGAGGAGCTAGAGGTCCTTGTGGACGAGGTGCTGGCACAGTACCCAAGGCTGTTTGGTGGTCCCAATGTCATGGTAAGTCACCATGAAGGTAGCAGTCGGGCAGGGGGGTGTCAGACGTGTAGTTGTGCTGCTGCAGTACATGCCTGAGGGTGTGGGGTTCTGTCAAACACTGACAGACAAGCTGTCTCCAGGGCGAGGGAGTGTGTGTGCCACAATGTCACTCTTTCGGATGCCTGCACCTGTATGTGTGAGTGAGAGTGTTACATTGTCAGCCATACAGAGCCACCAAATGTTTGCCATGTAGGTGCCAGGACAGTAATTGCTTGTGTGAGTATTTCTGTGTGCCCCTGTTGTCTGACTCAGTGTGACCCAGAGAGTCGGACCAGTGGCTGCCCACACAAATGAAAAACACCACCAGACTTACATGTTCCTTGCACCAGTTCCTTCCCACTGAATATTAGATATGCCACATCTGTGCCGTGTGTAATTGCAGACTTACACACTTCTGTCAATGCATATTATGTTGATGCATCTTGCATTTGTGAGATTTTCATGAACCCTCTACGCCCCAATGTGTGCATGCAATCACATTTGTGTGGGCCATGCAAAGTGCCCTTGTGAGAGGTGGAGGAAGGTTACAATAGGTTCTGAGTCTGGGTCTTGCTACTGTACTGATAGATGTTGGTACCTGACATTGTGGAACTGGTCATTAACCCTTCTTTTCTCCCATACATGCAGCTCAAGGTAAACCAGCGTAAGGCCGTGTGGAGGACCATTGCGGCAAAGGTGCGAGCCCTGGGGGATATCCAACCGCCGAAGCACACACTGCCACAAGCGGTGGGACAACATCAGTCGGCTTGCCAAAAGCGTGGCAGAGATGACATTGCGGATGCTACCATGCACAGGGCGTTTGGCACGGCGCAGCATGACTCCAGTGATGGGCTGCATCTTGGCAGTGACTCATCCAGACCTGGATGCATGTCTGAAGGAGCATCGCCAGCAAGGCAGGGGTGGTGAGTATCTGGGGAGCGTGACTATTGCTTGGAGTGGATGCATGAGTACAGGGCCTGTGGCAGCGGTGAGCCATGCGATGTGCGTGTGTTGCTGTGCTGTGTCATGTGAGTGGCTGCTGTGATGTGTGCTTGTATCAGGTATTGTGCCACCCTGGCCTTACTGAGCAGATACTCCCGGCTGTACTTTCCCATTGCCAGATTTGTTGGGCTCAACATGGTCATTGAGCGTTGGGATGTGTGGGTGATCTATTATGGGGTGAACAGCAGTGTCCACTTGCTGAGTGTGAATTCATGTATGCCGACTTTGCCTGCACCATGATGGTTGGCGCCCCAACATCTGCTACTAATGTGCCCCAGATTACCACATGGTGCTTGCTATGGCCTACGTGGCATTGAGGACTGTGATGTCCTAATAGGTGTGTGTGTTGTCCCTTCCTGTTCCCTGAAGGTCTGTTAGTGGTAACAAGTGTTGTACCCTCATCATGTCCCAAGGTGTAGCCAGGCCTGCTTGTGTGTGTGGTACACTTCATCTACGGGCAGGGTGTAGTGCTGTGTGGCATCAACATGGCGCACTCATGGCCGATATTCAGCGTTGGAGGCACTGTTGTGGTCTATGTTGTGTGTAGCTGCACAGTGATTGCAGGGGTTGGTGGTTACCATGTAGATTTGGGCCTCTCCTGTAGTGCATTGTCTTGAATGTGTGTGACCAGATGATGACACTTACACAACCCTGTATCTCTCTCTCATGCAGATTAGCAAGAGACCATGGAGGAACATGAGCCCGAACCCAGTGGTGGCGAGAGTAGCACTACAACTGCAGCGGAGGCCAGTGATACAGAGCCCACCAGCGCATCTGAGGGGGACAGAAGTATGCAGGAGGAATCCGTGGATGAGAAACAGAGTACCACATCATCTGATGCCAACGGGGATGCATCCATGCTGGCAGGCACAGGGGATGGGGACTCTGCATTATCATTTACCACCCAGCGGCCAGTGCCCAGCCTCCCATCCACTTCCTCTGGGGCTGCCCGTATCTGTGTGAATAAGAGGGGACAAGTCACATTCACACCTGGCACCGCTGCCCCTGCACCTGTCCCCTCCTGTTGCCCTCACTGCAGAGTGTGTAGAGCTCCTGCGCCAGCTCTGTGTGGGCCAGACCGCCCTTCTCAATGCCTTCAGTGACCATGACAAGAAATTAGGCCAGGTGGTTGCATACATGGAGGGCATACACTCTGACGTGGGTGGGCTACACCGTACAGTCCAGGTGTTGTCATCCACTGTGACGTCAGCCCTTCAACAGGCACATGCTCCCATTGCAGCTCAGGTGCCTTTGTCCACCCCCCAGTCAGTGGCCACATCAGGTGACAGTGGTTCGCCTGCGTCACCAAAAAGATACAGCACAAGGAGCACACAACAGACACAACCCAGGCACTCCCGCCCACAGACGCCATCTCCACTGAAGAGCAGGGCCACCCCACAATGCACAGACAAGAGCCAGTCAGGGAAGATCAATGCCAGGCGATCAATGAGGCAGACATCAGGCTCACATGCCGCTGAGGCATCACCAGCAAAAGACTCTCCTGTCACTGAAACCTCACACAGACCTACCCATGCAGTATCCCATGAAAAACTTACAAACATACCCTATTATTCACCATTACATACATATTTAACACAAAAAGTAAGTAAATACACACAAAAACAATAACTCTAACAAGGCCGTAAATTGAGAAAAGGCAGAGAAAACTAAAAATGTAAATAACCAACTACAAACAATCTAAAGCCTAATACACAAGTCCACAAACCGTAAATAACCAACTACTCCCTGCTAAACATACTTAAAATATTTCAAATATAAAGAATACAACTCTTACCTCCTCAGACGCGAAGCAGCTTCCAACTGCGAGCTTGAATCTTCCCAAATGACCCAAAAAGACTGTGGGGTCCATTATGATGGCGGGCGGAATGCCCCCGCCAGGCTGGCGGTAGCCACCGCCATCCTGGCGGGGACAATCTGCCCCCATCATTCCCTGTGTCCCCCCGCCATATTAGTATGGCGGGGGGGACCACGGCGGAAGAAAACACCGCCCACCACTTTTCCGCCACGGTCACCTTGCAGGCGGGGCAGAAAATGTTTAATATGGTGGCGGTACCTATTAGACACCGCCAGCCATATTACGATGGAAAGAGTGCAATGCCTTTCCGTGGCGGCATAGGCAGGCGGTCTTTACTCTGGGGGCCCCCTGTGGGCCCCCAGAGTGAAGGTGAGTGGGGGGTGCACACGGGGGGGTAACTGTGGTACCCCCCTTCACTTTCATTTCCAAAGCGGCAGGCACCGCGAAGTAGTGTGGCTCACTGGTTAGAGGCGGCAGACCCGAGAGCAGAGGACGGCCCGGAACCAGGGTTCGATTCCCGACGCGGCAGGTTTCTGGACCAGGGTCAGCGGACTCGATAATTCTCTCGCCTCGGTGCCCACTCTGATCAGCGATCACACTCGGCAACTCTGGGCACTAGCTTGCCTCATCTTCACTAACGGCCCCATCAGACCGCCGGGGATGCCTGGTCTCACCCTGGAGATACCCATTAAGGGACCATCTCTCAGGGAAGCCAGGAAGGGTTTCGCAGCGGTCGAAGCGCGGGGACACGCCGGTGCGCGTAATAACCCAGCGCTATATAAATGCCCCTATTTACTATTACCGCGCTTTGCCTGCCGCTTTGCAAATAAAAATGCTGTGATGTATTGTCAGCATTGTGGTGGGCGGTGCAGAGATCACCGCCCACCACAATGCTGAGAATGCAGGATATGAGCGCCACTGTGGCGGGCACATCCTAATGACACCCCCGGGACCCCCGCCCTTAAGGCGGGCGGTCCCGTTTTCCGATAGGGTAGCAGGTGGGCAAAGCCCGCCCGCCATCCTAATGAGGCCCTAAGAGCGGTTACAACATAAAAGACCCAAATAATAAGTTCACCACAGAAATAGTTAAATAAATGACAATTTTTTTTATTTAACATTGAAAAATGTAGTTAAACTTTATTAAATTATATTTCCCAAATTATGTAATTTATGTATGCTTTTTAGAAAAATATATTATTATTTTCATATATTGTAAAAATATAAAATTAAATATTATTACAGTATAATATTTAATATCATATTTATAAAAAATTTGTCTGTTAAAAATGCTAAAAACAATGTATCATTTTTATGTTTTTTGTTGAAAAAATATACAAACTTGTAAAAATGATTAATATTAATAATAAAATATTAATATAGATAAAAATTAAAAAATGAAACAGATATTATAATTCATAAATGTTTAGATAATTTATATTGTATAATATAAACAATATATGATATCAATCTTGTTCTTGAAAACTATATCAACATGTATAACCTAATTTCGATAAAATATATATGTTAAAAATGTTATAAAATGTACAGTAATAACAATTTGGAATATACACATTTTTTCCCAACTGTATGTACTATATATATTCTAATGTTAAATATATTTTCATTTACTGTATTGTTTATATGTACCTAAAATGTACTTGACTCAACAACTATACAAAAACCAAATATTTTGTTTAAAATTTAAAAAAATAACTTATATTTATTTGTTAAAATAGTATACATTTATTTATAAAAATTGTATTATTTGATTTATGTACTGTATGAATAATTAAATACATTTTTGTTCCAAAACTGTGCAATTGTTGTCTACTACCTATTAAAAAATATTACTACCAATATATAAAAAAATATTATTTTAAAACTTTATATATATAGATATTAAAAAATTTAAATAACTATACTAAAATATTTTTTTACATTTACTATTCACACTTGAATATACATTTAGTTGAGGTAAGTGCTGGACACTAAACATAATTAATTTACTATTCCAACTCCAATCTGCATTTAATTAGGGTAGGTGCTGGAAACTTAACTTATTTAATTTACTATTCCAACTCTAATTAACATTTAATTAGGGTAGGTACTGGACACTGAACCTATTTAATTTACTATTCCAACTCCAATTAACATTTAATTAGGGTAGGTGCTGGACACTGAACCCAAATAATTTGCTATTCAAACTCCAAAGTACTTTTAATTAGGGTAAGTGCTAGACACTGAACCTATTTAATTTACTATTCCAACTCCAATCTACATTTAATTAGGGTAAGTGCTGGACACTGAACCTATTAACTTACTATTCCAACTCCAATCTACTTTTAAATAAGGTAGGGGCTGGACACTGAACCTATTTAATTTACTATTCCAACTCCAATCTACATTTAATTAGGGTAAGTGCTGGACACTGAACCTATTAACTTACTATTCCAACTCCAATCTACTTTTAAATAAGGTAGGGGCTGGACACTGAACCTATTTAATTTAGTGTTCTAACTTCAATTAACATTTAATTAGGGTAGGTGCTGGACACTAAACCCAAATAATTTACTATTCCAACTCCAATCTACATTTAATTAGGGTAGGTGATGTACACTTAACATAAGTAATTTACTATTCCAACTCCAAACTACATTTAATTAGGGTAGGTGCTGGACACTGAACCCAAATAATTTACTATTTCAACTCCAATCTACATTTAATTAGGGTAAGTGCTGGACACTGAACCTATTTAATTTACTATTCCAACTCCAATCTACATTTAATTAGGGTAAGTGCTGGACACTGAACCTAATTAATTTAGTATTCCAACTTCAATCTACATTTAATTAGGGTAGGTGCAGAAAACTGAACCCAAATAATGAACTATTCCAACTCCAAATAATATTGAATTAGGGTAGGTGCTGGACACAGAAACCGAATAATTTACTATTCCAACTCCAATCTACATTTAATTAGGGTAAGGGCTGGACACTGAACCTATTTAATTTACTATTCCAACTCCAACCTACATTTAATTAGGGTAAGTGCTGGACACTGAACCTATTTAATTTACTATTCCAATTCCAATCTGCATTTAATTAGGGTAGGTGCTGGAAACTTAACTTATTTAATTTACTATTCCAACTCTAATTAGCATTTAATTAGGGTAGGTACTGGACACTGAACCTATTTAATTTACTATTCCAACTCCAATTAACATTTAATTAGGGTAGGTGCTGGACACTGAACCCAAATAATTTGCTGTTCCAACTCCAAAGTACTTTTAATTAGGGTAAGTGCTGGACACTGAACCTATTTAATTTACTATTCCAACTCCAATCTACATTTAATTAGGGTAAGTGCTGGACACTGAACCTATTAACTTACTATTCCAACTCCAATCTACTTTTAATTAAGGTAGGGGCTGGACACTGAACCTATTTAATTTAGTATTCTAACTTCAATTAACATTTAATTAGGGTAGGTGCTGGACACTTAACCTATTTAATTTACTAATCCAACTCCAATTAACATTTAATTAGGGTGGGTGCTGTACACTGAACCTATTTAATTTACTATTCCAACTCCAATCTACATTTAATTAGGGTGAGTGCTGGACACTGAACCTATTTAATTTACTATTCTAACTCCAATCTATATTTAATTAGGGTAGGTGCTGGAAACTGAACCTATTAAATTTACTATTCCAACTCCAATTAACAATTAATTAGGGTAGGTGCTGAACACTGAACCCAAATAATTTACTATTCCAACTCCAATCTACATTTATTTAGGGTAGGTGCTGGACACTGAACCTATTTAATTTACTATTCCAACTCCAATCTATATTTAATTAGGGTAGGTGCTGAACACTGAACCCAAATAATGTACTATTCCAACTCCAATCTACATTTATTTAGGGTAGGTGTTGGACACTGAACCTATTTAATTTACTATTCCAACTCCAATGAACATTTAATTAGGGTAGGTGCTGGACACTGAACCCAAATAATGTACTATTCCAGCTCCAATTTACATTTAATTAGGGTAGATGCTGTATACTGAACCTATTTAATTTACTATTCCAACTCCAATTAACATTTAATTAGGGTAGGTGCTGGACACTGAACCCAAATAATTTACTATTCCAACTCTAATCTACATTTAATTAGCGTAAGTGCTGGACACTGAACCTATTTAATTTACTATTCAGACTCCAAATAATATTTAATTAGGGTAGGTGCTGGACACAAAAAACGAATAATTTACTATTCCAACTCCAATCTACATTTAATTAGGGTAAGGGCTGGACACTGAACCTATTTAATTTACTATTCCAACTCCAACCTACATTTAATTAGGGTAAGTGCTGGACACTGAACCTATTTAATTTACTATTCCAATTCCAATCTGCATTTAATTAGGGTAGGTGCTGGAAACTGAACTTATTTAATTCACTATTCCAAATCTAATTATCATTTAATTAGGGTAGGTACTGGACACTGAACCCAAATAATTTACTATTCCAACTCCAATCTACATTTAATTAGGGTAGGTGCTGGACACTGAACCTATTTAATTCACTATTCCAAATCTAATTATCATTTAATTAGGGTAGGTACTGGACACTGAACCCAAATAATTTACTATTCCAACTCCAATAATATTTAATTAGGGTAGGTGCTGGACACTGAAACCAAAGAATTTACTATTCCAACTCCAATCTACATTTAATTAGGGTAGGTGCTGGACACTGAACCTATTTAATTTACTAATCCAACTCCAATTAACATTTAATTAGGGTGGGTGCTGTACACTGAACCTATTTAATTTACTATTCCAACTCCAATCTACATTTAATTAGGGTGAGTGCTGGACACTGAACCTATTTAATTTACTATTCTAACTCCAATCTACATTTAATTAGGGTAGGTGCTGGAAACTGAACCTATTTAATTTACTATTCCAACTCCAATTAACATTTAATTAGGGTAGGTGCTGAACACTGAACCCAAATAATTTACTATTCCAACTCCAATCTACATTTATTTAGGGTAGGTGCTGGACACTGAACCTATTTAATTTACTATTCCAACTCCAATCTATATTTAATTAGGGTAGGTGCTGAACACTGAACCCAAATAATGTACTATTCCAACTCCAATCTACATTTATTTAGGGTAGGTGTTGGACACTGAACCTATTTAATTTACTATTCCAACTCCAATTAACATTTAATTAGGGTAGGTGCTGGACACCGCACCCAAATAATGTACTATTTCAGCTCCAATCTACATTTAATTAGGGTAGATGCTTATACTGAACCTATTTAATTTACTATTCCAACTCCAATTAACATTTAATTAGGGTAGGTGCTGGACACTGAACCCAAATAATTTACTATTCCAACTCTAATCTACATTTAATTAGGGTAAGTGCTGGACACTGAACCAATTTAATTTACTATTCCAACTCCAATTAATATTTAATTAGGGTAGGCGCTGGACACTGAACCCAAATAATTTACTATTCCAACTCCAATCAACATTTAATTAGGGTAAGGGCTGGACACTGAACCTAATTATTTACTATTCCAACTCGAACCACATTTAATTAGGGTAAGTGCTGGGCACTGAACCTATTTAATTTACTATTCCAATTCCAATCTATAATTAATTAGGGTAGGTGCTGGAAACTTAACTTATTTAATTTACTATTCCAACTCTAATTAACATTTAATTAGGGTAGGTGCTGGACACTGAACCCTAATAATTTACTATTCCAACTCCAATCTACATTTAAATAGGGTAGGTGCTGGACACTGAACCTATTTAATTTACTATTGCAACTCCAATTAACATTTAATTAGGGTAGGTGCTGGACACTGAACCCAAATATTTTGCTATTCCAACTCCAAACTAAATTTTATTAGGGTAGGTGCTGTACGCTGAACCTATTTAATTTACTATTCCAACTCCAATTAACATTTAATTAGGGTAGGTGATGGACACTTACCCAAATATTTACTATTCCAACTCTAATCTACATTTAATTAGGGTAGGTGCTGGAAACTGAACCTATTTAATTTACTATTCCAGCTCCAATTAACATTTAATTAGGGTAGGTGCTGAACACTGAACCCAAATAATGTACTATTCCAACTCCAATCTACATTTATTTAGGGTAGGTGCTGGACACTGAACCTATTTAATTTACTATTCCAACTCCAATTAACATTTAATTAGGATAGGTGCTGGAAACTGAACCTATGTAATTTACTATTCCAACTACAATTAACATTTAATTAGGGTAGGTGCTGAACACTGAACCCAAATAATTTACTATTCCAACTGAAATCTACATTTATTTAGGGTGGGTGCTGGACACTGAACCCAAATAATGTACTATTCCAGCTCCAAAATACATTTAATTAAGGTAAATGCTGAATACTGAACCTATTTAATTTACTATTCCAACTCCAATTAACATTTAATTAGGGTAGGTGCTGGACACTGTACCCAAATATTTTACTATTCCAACTCCAATCTACATTTAATTAGGGTAAGTGCTGGACACTGTACCTATTTAATTTACTATTCCAACTCCAATTAATATTTAATTAGGGTAGGTGCTGGACACTGAACCCAAATAATTTACTATTCCAACTCCAATCTACATTTAATTAGGGTAAGGGCTGGACACTGAACCTAATTAATTTACTATTCCAACTCCAACCACATTTAATTGGGGTAAGTGCTGGACACTGAACCTATTTAATTTACTATTCCAATTCCAATCTATAATAATTAGGGTAGGTGCTGGAAACTTAACTTATTTCATTTACTATTCCAACTCTAATTAACATTTAATTAGGGTAGGTGCTGGACACTGAACCCAAATAATTTGCTATTCCAACTCCAAACTACATTTTATTAGGGTAGGTGCTGTACGCTGAACCTATTTAATTTACTATTCCAACTCCAATTAACATTTAATTAGGGTAGGTGTTGGACACTGTACCCAAATAATTTACTATTCAAACTCCAATCTACATAAAATTAGGGTAAGTGCTGGACACTGAATCTATTTAATTTACTAATCCAACTCCAATCTACATTTAATTAGGGTAAGTGCTGGACACTGAACCTATTTAATTTACTATTCTAACTCCAATTAAAATTTAATTAGGGTAGGTGCTGGACACTGAACCCAAATAATTTACTATTCCAACTCCAATCTACATTTAATTAGGGTAAGTGCTGGACACCGAACCTATTTAATTTACGATTCAAACTCCAATCTACATTTAATTAGTGTAAGTGCTTGACACTGAACCTATTTAATTTACTATTCCTACTCCAATCTAACTTTAATTAGGGTAGGTGCTGGAAACTGAAGCTATTTAATTTACTATTCCAACTCCAATTAACATATAATTAGGGTAGGTGCTGGACACTCAACCCAAATAATTTACTATTCCAACTCCAATCTACATTTAATCATGGTCGGTGCTGGACACTGAACCTATTTAATTTACTAATCCAACTCCAATTAACATTTAATTAGGGTAGGTGCTGGACACTGAACCTATTTAATTTACTATTCCGACTCCAATCTACATTTAATTAGGGGGAGTGCTGGACACTAAACCTATTTAATTTACTATTCCAACTCCAATCTACATTTAATTAGGGTAGGTGCTGGAAACTGAACATATTTAATTTACTATTCCAACTCCAATTAACATTTAACTAGGGTACGTGCTGAACCCAAATAATTTACTATTCCAACTCCAATCTACATTTATTTAGGGTAGGTGCTGGACACTGAACTTATTTAATTTACTATTTGAACTCCAATCTATATTTAATTAGGGTAGGTGCTGGAAACTGAGCCTATTTAATTTACTATTCCAACTCCAATTAACATTTAATTAGGGTAGGTGCTGAACACTGAACCCAAATAATTTACTATTCCAACTCCAATCTACATTTAATTAGGGTATGTGCTGTACACTGTACCTATTTAATTTACTATTCCAACTCCAATTAACATTTAATTAGGGTAGGTGCTGGACACTGAACCCAAATAATGTACTATTCCAACTACAATCTACATTTAATTAGGGTAGGTGCTGGACAGTGACCCTATTTAATTTACTATTCCACCTCCAATCTACATTTAATTAGGGTAGGTGCTGGACACTGAACCTATTTAATTTACTATTCCAACTACAATTTACATTTAATTAGGGTAGGTGCTGGACACTGAACCTATTTAATTTACTATTCCAACTCCAATCTACATTTAATTAGGGTAGGTGCTGGACAGTGAACCTATTTAAATTACTATTCCACCTCCAATCTACATTTAATTAGGGTAGGTGCTGGACACTGAACCTATTTAATTTACTATTCCAAGTCCAATCTACATTTAATTAGGGTAGGTGCTGGACACTGAACCTATTTATTTTACTATTTCAACTCCAATCTACATTTAAATAGGGTAGATGCTGGACACCGAACCTATTTAATTTACTATCCCAATTCCAATCTACATTTAATTAGGGTAGGTGCTGGACACTGAACCTATTTAATTTACTATTTCAACTCCAATCTACATTTAAATAGGGTAGATGCTGGACACCGAACCTATTTAATTTACTATCCCAAATCCAATCTACATTTAATTATGGTAGGTGCTGGACACTGAACCTATTTAATTTACTATTCCAACTCCAATCTACATTTAATTAGAGTAAGTGCTGGACACTGAACCTATTTAATTTACTATTCCAACTCTAATCTACATTTCATTAGGGTAGGTGCTGGACACTGAACCTATTTAATTTACTATTCCAACTCTAATTGCCAATTAAATAGGGTAGGTGCTGGACACTGAACCCAAATAATTTACTATTCCAACTCCAATCTACATTTAATTAGGGTAGGTGCTGGACAGTGAACCTATTTAATTTACTATTCCAACTCCAATCTACATTTAATTATGGCAGGTGCTGGACATTTAACCTGTTTAATTTACTATTCCAACTCCAATCTACATTTAATTAGGGTAGATGCTGGACACTGAACCTATTTAATTTACTATTCCAACTCCAATCTACATTTCATTAGGGTAGATGCTGGACACTGAACCCAAATAATTTACTATTCCAACTCCAATCTACTTTTTTTAGGGTTGGTGCTGGACACTGAACCTATTTGATTTACTATACCAACTCCAATTAACATTTAATTAGGGAAGGTGCTGGACACTGAACCCAAATAATTTACTATTCCAACTCCAATCTACATTTAATTAGGGTATGTGCTGGACACTGAACCTATTTAATTTACTATTCCAACTCCAATTAACATTTAATTAGGGTAGGTGCTGGACACTGAACCCAAATAATGTACTATTCCAACTTCAATCTACATTTAATTAGGGTAGGTGCTGGACAGTGAACCTATTTAATTTACTATTCCACCTCCAATCTACATTTAATTAGGGTAGGTGCTGGACACTGAACCTATTTAATTTACTATTCCAACTCCAAATTACATTTAATTAGGGTAGGTGCTGAACACTGAACCCAAATAATTTACTATTCCAACTCCAATCTACATTTATTTAGGGTAGGTGCTGGACACTGAACCTATTTAATTTACTATTCCAACTCCAATCTATATTTAATTAGGGTAGGTGCTGAACACTGAACCCAAATAATGTACTATTCCAACTCCAATCTATATTTATTTAGGGTAGGTGTTGGACACTGAACCTATTTAATTTACTATTCCAACTCCAATTAACATTTAATTAGGGTAGGTGCTGGACACCGAACCCAAATAATGTACTATTTCAGCTCCAATCTACATTTAATTAGGGTAGATGCTTATACTGAACCTATTTAATTTACTATTCCAACTCCAATTAACATTTAATTAGGGTAGGTGCTGGACACTGAACCCAAATAATTTACTATTCCAACTCTAATCTACATTTAATTAGGGTAAGTGCTGGACACTGAACCTATTTATTTACTATTCCAACTCCAATTAATATTTAATTAGGGTAGGCGCTGGACACTGAACCCAAATAATTTACTATTCCAACTCCAATCAACATTTAATTAGGGTAAGGGCTGGACACTGAACCTAATTATTTACTATTCCAACTCCAACCACATTTAATTAGGGTAAGTGCTGGGCACTGAACCTATTTAATTTACTATTCCAATTCCAATCTATAATTAATTAGGGTAGGTGCTGGAAACTTAACTTATTTAATTTACTATTCCAACTCTAATTAACATTTAATTAGGGTAGGTGCTGGACACTGAACCCTAATATTTTACTATTCCAACTCCAATCTACATTTAAATAGGGTAGGTGCTGGACACTGAACCTATTTAATTTACTATTGCAACTCCAATTAACATTTAATTAGGGTAGGTGCTGGACACTGAACCCAAATATTTTGCTATTCCAACTCCAAACTAAATTTTATTAGGGTAGGTGCTGTACGCTGAACCTATTTAATTTACTATTCCAACTCCAATCTACATTTAATTAGGGTGAGTGCTGGACACTGAACCTATTTAATTTACTATTCTAACTCCAATCTACATTTAATTAGGATAGGTGCTGGAAACTGAACCTATGAAATTTACTATTCCAACTACAATTAACATTTAATTAGGGTAGGTGCTGAACACTGAACCCAAATAATTTAATATTCCAACTGAAATCTACATTTATTTAGGGTGGGTGCTGGACACTGAACCCAAATAATGTACTATTCCAGCTCCAAAATACATTTAATTAAGGTAAACGCTGAATACTGAACCTATTTAATTTACTATTCTAACTCCAATTAAAATTTAATTAGGGTAGGTGCTGGACACTGAACCCAAATAATTTACTATTCCAACTCCAATCTACATTTAATTAGGGTAAGTGCTGGACACCGAACCTATTTAATTTACGATTCAAACTCCAATCTACATTTAATTAGTGTAAGTGCTTGACACTGAACCTATTTAATTTACTATTCCTACTCCAATCTAACTTTAATTAGGGTAGGTGCTGGAAACTGAAGCTATTTAATTTACTATTCCAACTCCAATTAACATATATTTAGGGTAGGTGCTGGACACTCAACCCAAATAATTTACTATTCCAACTCCAATCTACATTTAATCATGGTCGGTGCTGGACACTGAACCTATTTAATTTACTAATCCAACTCCAATTAACATTTAATTAGGGTAGGTGCTGGACACTGAACCTATTTAATTTACTATTCTGACTCCAATCTACATTTAATTAGGGGGAGTGCTGGACACTAAACCTATTTAATTTACTATTCCAACTCCAATCTACATTTAATTAGGGTAGGTGCTGGAAACTGAACATATTTAATTTACTATTCCAACTCCAATTAACATTTTACTAGGGTAGGTGCTGAACCCAAATAATTTACTATTCCAACTCCAATCTACATTTATTTAGGGTAGGTGCTGGACACTGAACTTATTTAATTTACTATTCCAACTCCAATCTATATTTAATTAGGGTAGGTGCTGGAAACTGAGCCTATTTAATTTACTATTCCAACTCCAATTAACATTTAATTAGGGTAGGTGCTGAACACTGAACGCAAATAATTTACTATTCCAACTCCAATCTACATTTAATTAGGGTATGTGCTGTACACTGTACCTATTTAATTTACTATTCCAACTCCAATTAACATTTAATTAGGGTAGGTGCTGGACACTGAACCCAAATAATGTACTATTCCAACTCCAATCTACATTTAATTAGGGTAGGTGCTGGACAGTGACCCTATTTAATTTACTATTCCACCTCCAATCTACATTTAATTACGGTAGGTGCTGGACACTGAACCTATTTAATTTACTATTCCAACTACAATTTACATTTAATTAGGGTAGGTGCTGGACACTGAACCTATTTAATTTACTATTCCAACTCCAATCTACATTTAATTAGGGTAGGTGCTGGACAGTGAACCTATTTAAATTACTATTCCACCTCCAATCTACATTTAATTAGGGTAGGTGCTGGACACTGAACCTATTTAATTTACTATTCCAAGTCCAATCTACATTTAATTAGGGTAGGTGCTGGACACTGAACCTATTTATTTTACTATTTCAACTCCAATCTACATTTAAATAGGGTAGATGCTGGACACCGAACCTATTTAATTTACTATCCCAATTCCAATCTACATTTAATTAGGGTAGGTGCTGGACACTGAACCTATTTAATTTACTATTTCAACTCCAATCTACATTTAAATAGGGTAGATGCTGGACTCCGAACCTATTTAATTTACTATCCCAAATCCAATCTACATTTAATTATGGTAGGTGCTGGACACTGAACCTATTTAATTTACTATTCCAACTCCAATCTACATTTAATTAGAGTAAGTGCTGGACACTGAACCTATTTAATTTACTATTCCAACTCTAATCTACATTTCATTAGGGTAGGTGCTGGACACTGAACCTATTTAATTTACTATTCCAACTCTAATTGCCAATTAAATAGGGTAGGTGCTGGACACTGAACCCAAATAATTTACTATTCCAACTCCAATCTACATTTAATTAGGGTAGGTGCTGGACAGTGAACCTATTTAATTTACTATTCCAACTCCAATCTACATTTAATTATGGCAGGTGCTGGACATTTAACCTGTTTAATTTACTATTCCAACTCCAATCTACATTTAATTAGGGTAGATGCTGGACACTGAACCTATTTAATTTACTATTCCAACTCCAATCTACATTTCATTAGGGTAGGTGCTGGACACTGAACCCAAATAATTTACTATTCCAACTCCAATCTACTTTTTTTAGGGTTGGTGCTGGACACTGAACCTATTTGATTTACTATACCAACTCCAATTAACATTTAATTAGGGTAGGTGCTGGACACTGAACCCAAATAATGTACTATTCCAACTCCAATCTACATTTAATTAGGGTAGGTGCTGGACAGTGAACCTATTTAATTTACTATTCCACCTCCAATCTACATTTAATTAGGGTAGGTGCTGGACACTGAACCTATTTAATTTACTATTCCAACTCCAAATTACATTTAATTAGGGTAGGTGCTGAACACTGAACCCAAATAATTTACTATTCCAACTCCAATCTACATTTATTTAGGGTAGGTGCTGGACACTGAACCTATTTAATTTACTATTCCAACTCCAATCTATATTTAATTAGGGTAGGTGCTGAACACTGAACCCAAATAATGTACTATTCCAACTCCAATCTACATTTATTTAGGGTAGGTGTTGGACACTGAACCTATTTAATTTACTATTCCAACTCCAATTAACATTTAATTAGGGTAGGTGCTGGACACCGAACCCAAATAATGTACTATTTCAGCTCCAATCTACATTTAATTAGGGTAGATGCTTATACTGAACCTATTTAATTTACTATTCCAACTCCAATTAACATTTAATTAGGGTAGGTGCTGGACACTGAACCCAAATAATTTATTATTCCAACTCTAATCTACATTTAATTAGGGTAAGTGCTGGACACTGAACCTATTTAATTTACTATTCCAACTCCAATTAATATTTAATTAGGGTAGGCGCTGGACACTGAACCCAAATAATTTACTATTCCAACTCCAATCAACATTTAATTAGGGTAAGGGCTGGACACTGAACCTAATTATTTACTATTCCAACTCCAACCACATTTAATTAGGGTAAGTGCTGGGCACTGAACCTATTTAATTTACTATTCCAATTCCAATCTATAATTAATTAGGGTAGGTGCTGGAAACTTAACTTATTTAATTTACTATTCCAACTCTAATTAACATTTAATTAGGGTAGGTGCTGGACACTGAACCCAAATATTTTGCTATTCCAACTCCAAACTAAATATTATTAGTGTAGGTGCTGTACGCTGAACCTATTTAATTTACTATTCCGACTCCAATCTACATTTAATTAGGGGGAGTACTGGACACTAAACCTATTTAATTTACTATTCCAACTCCAATCTACATTTAATTAGGGTAGGTGCTGGAAACTGAACATATTTAATTTACTATTCCAACTCCAATTAACATTTAACTAGGGTAGGTGCTGAACCCAAATAATTTACTATTCCAACTCCAATCTACATTTATTTAGGGTAGGTGCTGGACACTGAACTTATTTAATTTACTATTCCAACTCCAATCTATATTTAATTAGGGTAGGTGCTGGAAACTGAGCCTATTTAATTTACTATTCCAACTCCAATTAACATTTAATTAGGGTAGGTGCTGAACACTGAACCCAAATAATTTACTATTCCAACTCCAATCTACATTTAATTAGGGTATGTGCTGTACACTGTACCTATTTAATTTACTATTCCAACTCCAATTAACATTTAATTAGGGTAGGTGCTGGACACTGAACCCAAATAATGTACTATTCCAACTCCAATCTACATTTAATTAGGGTAGGTGCTGGACAGTGACCCTATTTAATTTACTATTCCACCTCCAATCTACATTTAATTAGGGTAGGTGCTGGACACTGAACCTATTTAATTTACTATTCCAACTACAATTTACATTTAATTAGGGTAGGTGCTGGACACTGAACCTATTTAATTTACTATTCCAACTCCAATCTACATTTAATTAGGGTAGGTGCTGGACAGTGAACCTATTTATTTTACTATTTCAACTCCAATCTACATTTAAATAGGGTAGATGCTGGACACCGAACCTATTTAATTTACTATCCCAAATCCAATCTACATTTAATTATGGTAGGTGCTGGACAGTGAACCTATTTAAATTACTATTCCACCTCCAATCTACATTTAATTAGGGTAGGTGCTGGACACTGAACCTATTTAATTTACTATTCCAAGTCCAATCTACATTTAATTAGGGTAGGTGCTGGACACTGAACCTATTTAATTTACTATTCCAACTCTAATCTACATTTCATTAGGGTAGGTGCTGGACACTGAACCTATTTAATTTACTATTCCAACTCTAATTGCCAATTAAATAGGGTAGGTGCTGGACACTGAACCCAAATAATTTACTATTCCAACTCCAATCTACATTTAATTAGGGTAGGTGCTGGACAGTGAACCTATTTAATTTACTATTCCAACTCCAATCTACATTTAATTATGGCAGGTGCTGGACATTTAACCTGTTTAATTTACTATTCCAACTCCAATCTACATTTAATTAGAGTAAGTGCTGGACACTGAACCTATTTAATTTACTATTCCAACTCTAATCTACATTTCATTAGGGTAGGTGCTGGACACTGAACCTATTTAATTTACTATTCCAACTCTAATTGCCAATTAAATAGGGTAGGTGCTGGACACTGAACCCAAATAATTTACTATTCCAAGTCCAATCTACATTTAATTAGGGTAGGTGCTGGACACTGAACCTATTTATTTTACTATTTCAACTCCAATCTACATTTAAATAGGGTAGATGCTGGACACCGAACCTATTTAATTTACTATCCCAAATCCAATCTACATTTAATTATGGTAGGTGCTGGACACTGAACCTATTTAATTTACTATTCCAACTCTAATCTACATTTCATTAGGGTAGGTGCTGGACACTGAACCTATTTAATTTACTATTCCAACTCTAATTGCCAATTAAATAGGGTAGGTGCTGGACACTGAACCCAAATAATTTACTATTCCAACTCCAATCTACATTTAATTAGGGTAGGTGCTGGACAGTGAACCTATTTAATTTACTATTCCAAATCCAATCTACATTTAATTATGGTAGGTGCTGGACACTGAACCTATTTAATTTACTATTCCAACTCTAATTGCCAATTAAATAGGGTAGGTGCTGGACACTGAACCCAAATAATTTACTATTCCAACTCCAATCTACATTTAATTAGGGTAGGTGCTGGACAGTGAACCTATTTAATTTACTATTCCAACTCCAATCTACATTTAATTATGGCAGGTGCTGGACATTTAACCTGTTTAATTTACTATTCCAACTCCAATCTACATTTAATTAGAGTAAGTGCTGGACACTGAACCTATTTAATTTACTATTCCAACTCTAATCTACATTTCATTAGGGTAGGTGCTGGACACTGAACCTATTTAATTTACTATTCCAACTCTAATTGCCAATTAAATAGGGTAGGTGCTGGACACTGAACCCAAATAATTTACTATTCCAAGTCCAATCTACATTTAATTAGGGTAGGTGCTGGACACTGAACCTATTTATTTTACTATTTCAACTCCAATCTACATTTAAATAGGGTAGATGCTGGACACCGAACCTATTTAATTTACTATCCCAAATCCAATCTACATTTAATTATGGTAGGTGCTGGACACTGAACCTATTTAATTTACTATTCCAACTCTAATCTACATTTCATTAGGGTAGGTGCTGGACACTGAACCTATTTAATTTACTATTCCAACTCTAATTGCCAATTAAATAGGGTAGGTGCTGGACACTGAACCCAAATAATTTACTATTCCAACTCCAATCTACATTTAATTAGGGTAGGTGCTGGACAGTGAACCTATTTAATTTACTACTCCAAATCCAATCTACATTTAATTATGGTAGGTGCTGGACACTGAACCTATTTAATTTACTATTCCAACTCCAATCTACATTTAATTAGAGTAAGTGCTGGACACTGAACCTATTTAATTTACTATTCCAACTCTAATCTACATTTCATTAGGGTAGGTGCTGGACACTGAACCTATTTAATTTACTATTCCAACTCTAATTGCCAATTAAATAGGGTAGGTGCTGGACACTGAACCCAAATAATTTACTATTCCAACTCCAATCTACATTTTATTAGGGTAGGTGCTGTACGCTGAACCTATTTAATTTACTATTCCGACTCCAATCTACATTTAATTAGGGGGAGTGCTGGACACTAAACCTATTTAATTTACTATTCCAACTCCAATCTACATTTAATTAGGGTAGGTGCTGGAAACTGAACATATTTAATTTACTATTCCAACTCCAATTAACATTTAACTAGGGTAGGTGCTGAACCCAAATAATTTACTATTCCAACTCCAATCTACATTTATTTAGGGTAGGTGCTGGACACTGAACTTATTTAATTTACTATTCCAACTCCAATCTATATTTAATTAGGGTAGGTGCTGGACACTGAGCCTATTTAATTTACTATTCCAACTCCAATTAACATTTAATTAGGGTAGGTGCTGAACACTGAACCCAAATAATTTACTATTCCAACTCCAATCTACATTTAATTAGGGTATGTGCTGTACACTGTACCTATTTAATTTACTATTCCAACTCCAATTAACATTTAATTAGGGTAGGTGCTGGACACTGAACCCAAATAATGTACTATTCCAACTCCAATCTACATTTAATTAGGGTAGGTGCTGGACAGTGACCCTATTTAATTTACTATTCCACCTCCAATCTACATTTAATTAGGGTAGGTGCTGGACACTGAACCTATTTAATTTACTATTCCAACTACAATTTACATTTAATTAGGGTAGGTGCTGGACACTGAACCTATTTAATTTACTATTCCAACTCCAATCTACATTTAATTAGGGTAGGTGCTGGACAGTGAACCTATTTAAATTACTATTCCACCTCCAATCTACATTTAATTAGGGTAGGTGCTGGACACTGAACCTATTTAATTTACTATTCCAAGTCCAATCTACATTTAATTAGGGTAGGTGCTGGACACTGAACCTATTTATTTTACTATTTCAACTCCAATCTACATTTAAATAGGGTAGATGCTGGACACCGAACCTATTTAATTTACTATCCCAAATCCAATCTACATTTAATTATGGTAGGTGCTGGACACTGAACCTATTTAATTTACTATTCCAACTCCAATCTACATTTAATTAGAGTAAGTGCTGGACACTGAACCTATTTAATTTACTATTCCAACTCTAATCTACATTTCATTAGGGTAGGTGCTGGACACTGAACCTATTTAATTTACTATTCCAACTCTAATTGCCAATTAAATAGGGTAGGTGCTGGACACTGAACCCAAATAATTTACTATTCCAACTCCAATCTACATTTAATTAGGGTAGGTGCTGGACAGTGAACCTATTTAATTTACTATTCCAACTCCAATCTACATTTAATTATGGCAGGTGCTGGACATTTAACCTGTTTAATTTACTATTCCAACTCCAATCTACATTTAATTAGGGTAGATGCTGGACACTGAACCTATTTAATTTACTATTCCAACTCCAATCTACATTTCATTAGGGTAGATGCTGGACACTGAACCCAAATAATTTACTATTCCAACTCCAATCTACTTTTTTTAGGGTTGGTGCTGGACACTGAACCTATTTGATTTACTATACCAACTCCAATTAACATTTAATTAGGGAAGGTGCTGGACACTGAACCCAAATAATTTACTATTCCAACTCCAATCTACATTTAATTAGGGTATGTGCTGGACACTGAACCTATTTAATTTACTATTCCAACTCCAATTAACATTTAATTAGGGTAGGTGCTGGACACTGAACCCAAATAATGTACTATTCCAACTCCAATCTACATTTAATTAGGGTAGGTGCTGGACAGTGAACCTATTTAATTTACTATTCCACCTCCAATCTACATTTAATTAGGGTAGGTGCTGGACACTGAACCTATTTAATTTACTATTCCAACTCCAAATTACATTTAATTAGGGTAGGTGCTGAACACTGAACCCAAATAATTTACTATTCCAACTCCAATCTACATTTATTTAGGGTAGGTGCTGGACACTGAACCTATTTAATTTACTATTCCAACTCCAATCTATATTTAATTAGGGTAGGTGCTGAACACTGAACCCAAATAATGTACTATTCCAACTCCAATCTACATTTATTTAGGGTAGGTGTTGGACACTGAACCTATTTAATTTACTATTCCAACTCCAATTAACATTTAATTAGGGTAGGTGCTGGACACCGAACCCAAATAATGTACTATTTCAGCTCCAATCTACATTTAATTAGGGTAGATGCTTATACTGAACCTATTTAATTTACTATTCCAACTCCAATTAACATTTAATTAGGGTAGTTGCTGGACACTGAACCCAAATAATTTACTATTCCAACTCTAATCTACATTTAATTAGGGTAAGTGCTGGACACTGAACCTATTTAATTTACTATTCCAACTCCAATTAATATTTAATTAGGGTAGGCGCTGGACACTGAACCCAAATAATTTACTATTCCAACTCCAATCAACATTTAATTAGGGTAAGGGCTGGACACTGAACCTAATTATTTACTATTCCAACTCCAACCACATTTAATTAGGGTAAGTGCTGGGCACTGAACCTATTTAATTTACTATTCCAATTCCAATCTATAATTAATTAGGGTAGGTGCTGGAAACTTAACTTATTTAATTTACTATTCCAACTCTAATTAACATTTAATTAGGGTAGGTGCTGGACACTGAACCCTAATAATTTACTATTCCAACTCCAATCTACATTTAAATAGGGTAGGTGCTGGACACTGAACCTATTTAATTTACTATTGCAACTCCAATTAACATTTAATTAGGGTAGGTGCTGGACACTGAACCCAAATATTTTGCTATTCCAACTCCAAACTAAATTTTATTAGGGTAGGTGCTGTACGCTGAACCTATTTAATTTACTATTCCAACTCCAATCTACATTTAATTAGGGTGAGTGCTGGACACTGAACCTATTTAATTTACTATTCTAACTCCAATCTACATTTAATTAGGATAGGTGCTGGAATCTGAACCTATGTAATTTACTATTCCAACTACAATTAACATTTAATTAGGGTAGGTGCTGAACACTGAACCCAAATAATTTACTATTCCAACTGAAATCTACATTTATTTAGGGTGGGTGCTGGACACTGAACCCAAATAATGTACTATTCCAGCTCCAAAATACATTTAATTAAGGTAAATGCTGAATACTGAACCTATTTAATTTACTATTCTAACTCCAATTAAAATTTAATTAGGGTAGGTGCTGGACACTGAACCCAAATAATTTACTATTCCAACTCCAATCTACATTTAATTAGGGTAAGTGCTGGACACCGAACCTATTTAATTTACGATTCAAACTCCAATCTACATTTAATTAGTGTAAGTGCTTGACACTGAACCTATTTAATTTACTATTCCTACTCCAATCTAACTTTAATTAGGGTAGGTGCTGGAAACTGAAGCTATTTAATTTACAATTCCAACTCCAATTAACATATATTTAGGGTAGGTGCTGGACACTCAACCCAAATAATTTACTATTCCAACTCCAATCTACATTTAATCATGGTCGGTGCTGGACACTGAACCTATTTAATTTACTAATCCAACTCCAATTAACATTTAATTAGGGTAGGTGCTGGACACTGAACCTATTTAATTTACTATTCCGACTCCAATCTACATTTAATTAGGGGGAGTTCTGGACACTAAACCTATTTAATTTACTATTCCAACTCCAATCTACATTTAATTAGGGTAGGTGCTGGAAACTGAACATATTTAATTTACTATTCCAACTCCAATTAACATTTAACTAGGGTAGGTGCTGAACCCAAATAATTTACTATTCCAACTCCAATCTACATTTATTTAGGGTAGGTGCTGGACACTGAACTTATTTAATTTACTATTCCAACTCCAATCTATATTTAATTAGGGTAGGTGCTGGAAACTGAGCCTATTTAATTTACTATTCCAACTCCAATTAACATTTAATTAGGGTAGGTGCTGAACACTGAACCCAAATAATTTACTATTCCAACTCCAATCTACATTTAATTAGGGTATGTGCTGTACACTGTACCTATTTAATTTACTATTCCAACTCCAATTAACCTTTAATTAGGGTAGGTGCTGGACACTGAACCCAAATAATGTACTATTCCAACTCCAATCTACATTTAATTAGGGTAGGTGCTGGACAGTGACCCTATTTAATTTACTATTCCACCTCCAATCTACATTTAATTAGGGTAGGTGCTGGACACTGAACCTATTTAATTTACTATTCCAACTACAATTTACATTTAATTAGGGTAGGTGCTGGACACTGAACCTATTTAATTTACTATTCCAACTCCAATCTACATTTAATTAGGGTAGGTGCTGGACAGTGAACCTATTTAAATTACTATTCCACCTCCAATCTACATTTAATTAGGGTAGGTGCTGGACACTGAACCTATTTAATTTACTATTCCAAGTCCAATCTACATTTAATTAGGGTAGGTGCTGGACACTGAACCTATTTATTTTACTATTTCAACTCCAATCTACATTTAAATAGGGTAGATGCTGGACACCGAACCTATTTAATTTACTATCCCAATTCCAATCTACATTTAATTAGGGTAGGTGCTGGACACTGAACCTATTTAATTTACTATTTCAACTCCAATCTACATTTAAATAGGGTAGATGCTGGACTCCGAACCTATTTAATTTACTATCCCAAATCCAATCTACATTTAATTATGGTAGGTGCTGGACACTGAACCTATTTAATTTACTATTCCAACTCCAATCTACATTTAATTAGAGTAAGTGCTGGACACTGAACCTATTTAATTTACTATTCCAACTCTAATCTACATTTCATTAGGGTAGGTGCTGGACACTGAACCTATTTAATTTACTATTCCAACTCTAATTGCCAATTAAATAGGGTAGGTGCTGGACACTGAACCCAAATAATTTACTATTCCAACTCCAATCTACATTTAATTAGGGTAGGTGCTGGACAGTGAACCTATTTAATTTACTATTCCAACTCCAATCTACATTTAATTATGGCAGGTGCTGGACATTTAACCTGTTTAATTTACTATTCCAACTCCAATCTACATTTAATTAGGGTAGATGCTGGACACTGAACCTATTTAATTTACTATTCCAACTCCAATCTACATTTCATTAGGGTAGGTGCTGGACACTGAACCCAAATAATTTACTATTCCAACTCCAATCTACTTTTTTTAGGGTTGGTGCTGGACACTGAACCTATTTGATTTACTATACCAACTCCAATTAACATTTAATTAGGGAAGGTGCTGGACACTGAACCCAAATAATTTACTATTCCAACTCCAATCTACATTTAATTAGGGTATGTGCTGGACACTGAACCTATTTAATTTACTATTCCAACTCCAATTAACATTTAATTAGGGTAGGTGCTGGACACTGAACCCAAATAATGTACTATTCCAACTCCAATCTACATTTAATTAGGGTAGGTGCTGGACAGTGAACCTATTTAATTTACTATTCCACCTCCAATCTACATTTAATTAGGGTAGGTGCTGGACACTGAACCTATTTAATTTACTATTCCAACTCCAAATTACATTTAATTAGGGTAGGTGCTGAACACTGAACCCAAATAATTTACTATTCCAACTCCAATCTACATTTATTTAGGGTAGGTGCTGGACACTGAACCTATTTAATTTACTATTCCAACTCCAATCTATATTTAATTAGGGTAGGTGCTGAACACTGAACCCAAATAATGTACTATTCCAACTCCAATCTACATTTATTTAGGGTAGGTGTTGGACACTGAACCTATTTAATTTACTATTCCAACTCCAATTAACATTTAATTAGGGTAGGTGCTGGACACCGAACCCAAATAATGTACTATTTCAGCTCCAATCTACATTTAATTAGGGTAGATGCTTATACTGAACCTATTTAATTTACTATTCCAACTCCAATTAACATTTAATTAGGGTAGGTGCTGGACACTGAACCCAAATAATTTACTATTCCAACTCTAATCTACATTTAATTAGGGTAAGTGCTGGACACTGAACCTATTTAATTTACTATTCCAACTCCAATTAATATTTAATTAGGGTAGGCGCTGGACACTGAACCCAAATAATTTACTATTCCAACTCCAATCAACATTTAATTAGGGTAAGGGCTGGACACTGAACCTAATTATTTACTATTCCACCTCCAACCACATTTAATTAGGGTAAGTGCTGGGCACTGAACCTATTTAATTTACTATTCCAATTCCAATCTATAATTAATTAGGGTAGGTGCTGGAAACTTAACTTATTTAATTTACTATTCCAACTCTAATTAACATTTAATTAGGGTAGGTGCTGGACACTGAACCCAAATATTTTGCTATTCCAACTCCAAACTAAATATTATTAGTGTAGGTGCTGTACGCTGAACCTATTTAATTTACTATTCCGACTCCAATCTACATTTAATTAGGGGGAGTGCTGGACACTAAACCTATTTAATTTACTATTCCAACTCCAATCTACATTTAATTAGGGTAGGTGCTGGAAACTGAACATATTTAATTTACTATTCCAACTCCAATTAACATTTAACTAGGGTAGGTGCTGAACCCAAATAATTTACTATTCCAACTCCAATCTACATTTATTTAGGGTAGGTGCTGGACACTGAACTTATTTAATTTACTATTCCAACTCCAATCTATATTTAATTAGGGTAGGTGCTGGAAACTGAGCCTATTTAATTTACTATTCCAACTCCAATTAACATTTAATTAGGGTAGGTGCTGAACACTGAACCCAAATAATTTACTATTCCAACTCCAATCTACATTTAATTAGGGTATGTGCTGTACACTGTACCTATTTAATTTACTATTCCAACTCCAATTAACATTTAATTAGGGTAGGTGCTGGACACTGAACCCAAATAATGTACTATTCCAACTCCAATCTACATTTAATTAGGGTAGGTGCTGGACAGTGACCCTATTTAATTTACTATTCCACCTCCAATCTACATTTAATTAGGGTAGGTGCTGGACACTGAACCTATTTAATTTACTATTCCAACTACAATTTACATTTAATTAGGGTAGGTGCTGGACACTGAACCTATTTAATTTACTATTCCAACTCCAATCTACATTTAATTAGGGTAGGTGCTGGACAGTGAACCTATTTAAATTACTATTCCACCTCCAATCTACATTTAATTAGGGTAGGTGCTGGACACTGAACCTATTTAATTTACTATTCCAAGTCCAATCTACATTTAATTAGGGTAGGTGCTGGACACTGAACCTATTTATTTTACTATTTCAACTCCAATCTACATTTAAATAGGGTAGATGCTGGACACCGAACCTATTTAATTTACTATTCCAACTCCAATCTACATTTAATTATGGCAGGTGCTGGACATTTAACCTGTTTAATTTACTATTCCAACTCCAATCTACATTTAATTATAGTAAGTGCTGGACACTGAACCTATTTAATTTACTATTCCAACTCTAATCTACATTTCATTAGGGTAGGTGCTGGACACTGAACCTATTTAATTTACTATTCCAACTCTAATTGCCAATTAAATAGGGTAGGTGCTGGACACTGAACCCAAATAATTTACTATTCCAAGTCCAATCTACATTTAATTAGGGTAGGTGCTGGACACTGAACCTATTTATTTTACTATTTCAACTCCAATCTACATTTAAATAGGGTAGATGCTGGACACCGAACCTATTTAATTTACTATCCCAAATCCAATCTACATTTAATTATGGTAGGTGCTGGACACTGAACCTATTTAATTTACTATTCCAACTCTAATCTACATTTCATTAGGGTAGGTGCTGGACACTGAACCTATTTAATTTACTATTCCAACTCTAATTGCCAATTAAATAGGGTAGGTGCTGGACACTGAACCCAAATAATTTACTATTCCAACTCCAATCTACATTTAATTAGGGTAGGTGCTGGACAGTGAACCTATTTAATTTACTATTCCAAATCCAATCTACATTTAATTATGGTAGGTGCTGGACACTGAACCTATTTAATTTACTATTCCAACTCCAATCTACATTTAATTAGAGTAAGTTCTGGACACTGAACCTATTTAATTTACTATTCCAACTCTAATCTACATTTCATTAGGGTAGGTGCTGGACACTGAACCTATTTAATTTACTATTCCAACTCTAATTGCCAATTAAATAGGGTAGGTGCTGGACACTGAACCCAAATAATTTACTATTCCAACTCCAATCTACATTTTATTAGGGTAGGTGCTGTACGCTGAACCTATTTAATTTACTATTCCGACTCCAATCTACATTTAATTAGGGGGAGTGCTGGACACTAAACCTATTTAATTTACTATTCCAACTCCAATCTACATTTAATTAGGGTAGGTGCTGGAAACTGAACATATTTAATTTACTATTCCAACTCCAATTAACATTTAACTAGGGTAGGTGCTGAACCCAAATAATTTACTATTCCAACTCCAATCTACATTTATTTAGGGTAGGTGCTGGACACTGAACGTATTTAATTTACTATTCCAACTCCAATCTATATTTAATTAGGGTAGGTGCTGGAAACTGAGCCTATTTAATTTACTATTCCAACTCCAATTAACATTTAATTAGGGTAGGTGCTGAACACTGAACCCAAATAATTTACTATTCCAACTCCAATCTACATTTAATTAGGGTATGTGCTGTACACTGTACCTATTTAATTTACTATTCCAACTCCAATTAACATTTAATTAGGGTAGGTGCTGGACACTGAACCCAAATAATGTACTATTCCAACTCCAATCTACATTTAATTAGGGTAGGTGCTGGACAGTGACCCTATTTAATTTACTATTCCACCTCCAATCTACATTTAATTAGGGTAGGTGCTGGACACTGAACCTATTTAATTTACTATTCCAACTACAATTTACATTTAATTAGGGTAGGTGCTGGACACTGAACCTATTTAATTTACTATTCCAACTCCAATCTACATTTAATTAGGGTAGGTGCTGGACAGTGAACCTATTTAAATTACTATTCCACCTCCAATCTACATTTAATTAGGGTAGGTGCTGGACACTGAACCTATTTATTTTACTATTTCAACTCCAATCTACATTTAAATAGGGTAGATGCTGGACACCGAACCTATTTAATTTACTATCCCAAATCCAATCTACATTTAATTATGGTAGGTGCTGGACACTGAACCTATTTAATTTACTATTCCAACTCCAATCTACATTTAATTAGAGTAAGTGCTGGACACTGAACCTATTTAATTTACTATTCCAACTCTAATCTACATTTCATTAGGGTAGGTGCTGGACACTGAACCTATTTAATTTACTATTCCAACTCTAATTGCCAATTAAATAGGGTAGGTGCTGGACACTGAACCCAAATAATTTACTATTCTAACTCCAATCTACATTTAATTAGGGTAGGTGCTGGACAGTGAACCTATTTAATTTACTATTCCAACTCCAATCTACATTTAATTATGGCAGGTGCTGGACATTTAACCTGTTTAATTTACTATTCCAACTCCAATCTACATTTAATTAGGGTAGATGCTGGACACTGAACCTATTTAATTTACTATTCCAACTCCAATCTACATTTCATTAGGGTAGATGCTGGACACTGAACCCAAATAATTTACTATTCCAACTCCAATCTACTTTTTTTAGGGTTGGTGCTGGACACTGAACCTATTTGATTTACTATACCAACTCCAATTAACATTTAATTAGGGAAGGTGCTGGACACTGAACCCAAATAATTTACTATTCCAACTCCAATCTACATTTAATTAGGGTATGTGCTGGACACTGAACCTATTTAATTTACTATTCCAACTCCAATTAACATTTAATTAGGGTAGGTGCTGGACACTGAACCCAAATAATGTACTATTCCAACTCCAATCTACATTTAATTAGGGTAGGTGCTGGACAGTGAACCTATTTAATTTACTATTCCACCTCCAATCTACATTTAATTAGGGTAGGTGCTGGACACTGAACCTATTTAATTTACTATTCCAACTCCAAATTACATTTAATTAGGGTAGGTGCTGAACACTGAACCCAAATAATTTACTATTCCAACTCCAATCTACATTTATTTAGGGTAGGTGCTGGACACTGAACCTATTTCATTTACTATTCCAACTCCAATCTATATTTAATTAGGGTAGGTGCTGAACACTGAACCCAAATAATGTACTATTCCAACTCCAATCTACATTTATTTAGGGTAGGTGTTGGACACTGAACCTATTTAATTTACTATTCCAACTCCAATTAACATTTAATTAGGGTAGGTGCTGGACACCGAACCCAAATAATGTACTATTTCAGCTCCAATCTACATTTAATTAGGGTAGATGCTTATACTGAACCTATTTAATTTACTATTCCAACTCCAATTAACATTTAATTAGGGTAGTTGCTGGACACTGAACCCAAATAATTTACTATTCCAACTCTAATCTACATTTAATTAGGGTAAGTGCTGGACACTGAACCTATTTAATTTACTATTCCAACTCCAATTAATATTTAATTAGGGTAGGCGCTGGACACTGAACCCAAATAATTTACTATTCCAACTCCAATCAACATTTAATTAGGGTAAGGGCTGGACACTGAACCTAATTATTTACTATTCCAACTCCAACCACATTTAATTAGGGTAAGTGCTGGGCACTGAACCTATTTAATTTACTATTCCAATTCCAATCTATAATTAATTAGGGTAGGTGCTGGAAACTTAACTTATTTAATTTACTATTCCAACTCTAATTAACATTTAATTAGGGTAGGTGCTGGACACTGAACCCTAATAATTTACTATTCCAACTCCAATCTACATTTAAATAGGGTAGGTGCTGGACACTGAACCTATTTAATTTACTATTCCAACTCCAATCTACATTTAATTAGGGTGAGTGCTGGACACTGAACCTATTTAATTTACTATTCTAACTCCAATCTACATTTAATTAGGATAGGTGCTGGAAACTGAACCTATGTAATTTACTATTCCAACTACAATTAACATTTAATTAGGGTAGGTGCTGAACACTGAACCCAAATAATTTACTATTCCAACTGAAATCTACATTTATTTAGGGTGAGTGCTGGACACTGAACCTATTTAATTTACTATTCTAACTCCAATCTACATTTAATTAGGATAGGTGCTGGAAACTGAACCTATGTAATTTACTATTCCAACTACAATTAACATTTAATTAGGGTAGGTGCTGAACACTGAACCCAAATAATTTACTATTCCAACTGAAATCTACATTTATTTAGGGTGGGTGCTGGACACTGAACCCAAATAATGTACTATTCCAGCTCCAAAATACATTTAATTAAGGTAAATGCTGAATACTGAACCTATTTAATTTACTATTCTAACTCCAATTAAAATTTAATTAGGGTAGGTGCTGGACACTGAACCCAAATAATTTACTATTCCAACTCCAATCTACATTTAATTAGGGTAAGTGCTGGACACCGAACCTATTTAATTTACGATTCAAACTCCAATCTACATTTAATTAGTGTAAGTGCTTGACACTGAACCTATTTAATTTACTATTCCTACTCCAATCTAACTTTAATTAGGGTAGGTGCTGGAAACTGAAGCTATTTAATTTACTATTCCAACTCCAATTAACATATAATTAGGGTAGGTGCTGGACACTCAACCCAAATAATTTACTATTCCAACTCCAATCTACATTTAATCATGGTCGGTGCTGGACACTGAACCTATTTAATTTACTAATCCAACTCCAATTAACATTTAATTAGGGTAGGTGCTGGACACTGAACCTATTTAATTTACTATTCCGACTCCAATCTACATTTAATTAGGGGGAGTGCTGGACACTAAACCTATTTAATTTACTATTCCAACTCCAATCTACATTTAATTAGGGTAGGTGCTGGAAACTGAACATATTTAATTTACTATTCCAACTCCAATTAACATTTAACTAGGGTAGGTGCTGAACCCAAATAATTTACTATTCCAACTCCAATCTACATTTATTTAGGATAGGTGCTGGACACTGAACTTATTTAATTTACTATTCCAACTCCAATCTATATTTAATTAGGGTAGGTGCTGGAAACTGAGCCTATTTAATTTACTATTCCAACTCCAATTAACATTTAATTAGGGTAGGTGCTGAACACTGAACCCAAATAATTTACTATTCCAACTCCAATCTACATTTAATTAGGGTATGTGCTGTACACTGTACCTATTTAATTTACTATTCCAACTCCAATTAACATTTAATTAGGGTAGGTGCTGGACACTGAACCCAAATAATGTACTATTCCAACTCCAATCTACATTTAATTAGGGTAGGTGCTGGACAGTGACCCTATTTAATTTACTATTCCACCTCCAATCTACATTTAATTAGGGTAGGTGCTGGACACTGAACCTATTTAATTTACTATTCCAACTACAATTTACATTTAATTAGGGTAGGTGCTGGACACTGAACCTATTTAATTTACTATTCCAACTCCAATCTACATTTAATTAGGGTAGGTGCTGGACAGTGAACCTATTTAAATTACTATTCCACCTCCAATCTACATTTAATTAGGGTAGGTGCTGGACACTGAACCTATTTAATTTACTATTCCAAGTCCAATCTACATTTAATTAGGGTAGGTGCTGGACACTGAACCTATTTATTTTACTATTTCAACTCCAATCTACATTTAAATAGGGTAGATGCTGGACACCGAACCTATTTAATTTACTATCCCAATTCCAATCTACATTTAATTAGGGTAGGTGCTGGACACTGAACCTATTTAATTTACTATTTCAACTCCAATCTACATTTAAATAGGGTAGATGCTGGACACCGAACCTATTTAATTTACTATCCCAAATCCAATCTACATTTAATTATGGTAGGTGCTGGACACTGAACCTATTTAATTTACTATTCCAACTCCAATCTACATTTAATTAGAGTAAGTGCTGGACACTGAACCTATTTAATTTACTATTCCAACTCTAATCTACATTTCATTAGGGTAGGTGCTGGACACTGAACCTATTTAATTTACTATTCCAACTCTAATTGCCAAATAAATAGGGTAGGTGCTGGACACTGAACCCAAATAATTTACTATTCCAACTCCAATCTACATTTAATTAGGGTAGGTGCTGGACAGTGAACCTATTTAATTTACTATTCCAACTCCAATCTACATTTAATTATGGCAGGTGCTGGACATTTAACCTGTTTAATTTACTATTCCAACTCCAATCTACATTTAATTAGGGTAGATGCTGGACACTGAACCTATTTAATTTACTATTCCAACTCCAATCTACATTTCATTAGGGTAGGTGCTGGACACTGAACCCAAATAATTTACTATTCCAACTCCAATCTACTTTTTTAGGGTTGGTGCTGGACACTGAACCTATTTGATTTACTATACCAACTCCAATTAACATTTAATTAGGGAAGTTGCTGGACACTGAACCCAAATAATTTACTATTCCAACTCCAATCTACATTTAATTAGGGTATGTGCTGGACACTGAACCTATTTAATTTACTATTCCAACTCCAATTAACATTTAATTAGGGTAGGTGCTGGACACTGAACCCAAATAATGTACTATTCCAACTCCAATCTACATTTAATTAGGGTAGGTGCTGGACAGTGAACCTATTTAATTTACTATTCCACCTCCAATCTACATTTAATTAGGGTAGGTGCTGGACACTGAACCTATTTAATTTACTATTCCAACTCCAAATTACATTTAATTAGGGTAGGTGCTGAACACTGAACCCAAATAATTTACTATTCCAACTCCAATCTACATTTATTTAGGGTAGGTGCTGGACACTGAACCTATTTAATTTACTATTCCAACTCCAATCTATATTTAATTAGGGTAGGTGCTGAACACTGAACCCAAATAATGTACTATTCCAACTCCAATCTACATTTATTTAGGGTAGGTGTTGGACACTGAACCTATTTAATTTACTATTCCAACTCCAATTAACATTTAATTAGGGTAGGTGCTGGACACCGAACCCAAATAATGTACTATTTCAACTCCAATCTACATTTAATTAGGGTAGATGCTTATACTGAACCTATTTAATTTACTATTCCAACTCCAATTAACATTTAATTAGGGTAGGTGCTGGACACTGAACCCAAATAATTTACTATTCCAACTCTAATCTACATTTAATTAGGGTAAGTGCTGGACACTGAACCTATTTAATTTACTATTCCAACTCCAATTAATATTTAGTTAGGGTAGGCGCTGGACACTGAACCCAAATAATTTACTATTCCAACTCCAATCAACATTTAATTAGGGTAAGGGCTGGACACTGAACCTAATTATTTACTATTCCAACTCCAACCACATTTAATTAGGGTAAGTGCTGGGCACTGAACCTATTTAATTTACTATTCCAATTCCAATCTATAATTAATTAGGGTAGGTGCTGGAAACTTAACTTATTTAATTTACTATTCCAACTCTAATTAACATTTAATTAGGGTAGGTGCTGGACACTGAACCCTAATAATTTACTATTCCAACTCCAATCTACATTTAAATAGGGTAGGTGCTGGACACTGAACCTATTTAATTTACTATTGCAACTCCAATTAACATTTAATTAGGGTAGGTGCTGGACACTGAACCCAAATATTTTGCTATTCCAACTCCAAACTAAATTTTATTAGGGTAGGTGCTGTACGCTGAACCTATTTAATTTACTATTCCAACTCCAATCTACATTTAATTAGGGTGAGTGCTGGACACTGAACCTATTTAATTTACTATTCTAACTCCAATCTACATTTAATTAGGATAGGTGCTGGAAACTGAACCTATGTAATTTACTATTCCAACTACAATTAACATTTAATTAGGGTAGGTGCTGAACACTGAACCCAAATAATTTACTATTCCAACTGAAATCTACATTTATTTAGGGTGGGTGCTGGACACTGAACCCAAATAATGTACTATTCCAGCTCCAAAATACATTTAATTAAGGTAAATGCTGAATACTGAACCTATTTAATTTACTATTCCAACTCCAATTAACATTTAATTAGGGTAGGTGCTGGACACTGTACCCAAATATTTTACTATTCCAACTCCAATCTACATTTAATTAGGGTAAGTGCTGGACACTGTACCTATTTAATTTACTATTCCAACTCCAATTAATATTTAATTAGGGTAGGTGCTGGACACTGAACCCAAATAATTTACTATTCCAACTCCAATCTACATTTAATTAGGGTAAGGGCTGGACACTGAACCTAATTATTTACTATTCCAACTCCAATCTACATTTAATTAGGGTAGATGCTGGACACCGAACCTATTTAATTTACTATCCCAAATCCAATCTACATTTAATTATGGTAGGTGCTGGACACTGAACCTATTTAATTTACTATTCCAACTCCAATCTACATTTAATTAGAGTAAGTGCTGGACACTGAACCTATTTAATTTACTATTCCAACTCTAATCTACATTTCATTAGGGTAGGTGCTGGACACTGAACCTATTTAATTTACTATTCCAACTCTAATTGCCAATTAAATAGGGTAGGTGCTGGACACTGAACCCAAATAATTTACTATTCCAACTCCAATCTACATTTAATTAGGGTAGGTGCTGGACAGTGAACCTATTTAATTTACTATTCCAACTCCAATCTACATTTAATTATGGCAGGTGCTGGACATACAACCTGTTTAATTTACTATTCCAACTCCAATCTACATTTAATTAGGGTAGATGCTGGACACTGAACCTATTTAATTTACTATTCCAACTCCAATCTACATTTCATTAGGGTAGATGCTGGACACTGAACCCAAATAATTTACTATTCCAACTCCAATCTACTTTTTTTAGGGTTGGTGCTGGACACTGAACCTATTTGATTTACTATACCAACTCCAATTAACATTTAATTAGGGAAGGTGCTGGACACTGAACCCAAATAATTTACTATTCCAACTCCAATCTACATTTAATTAGGGTATGTGCTGGACACTGAACCTATTTAATTTACTATTCCAACTCCAATTAACATTTAATTAGGGTAGGTGCTGGACACTGAACCCAAATAATGTACTATTCCAACTCCAATCTACATTTAATTAGGGTAGATGCTGGACAGTGAACCTATTTAATTTACTATTCCACCTCCAATCTACATTTAATTAGGGTAGGTGCTGGACACTGAACCTATTTAATTTACTATTCCAACTCCAAATTACATTTAATTAGGGTAGGTGCTGAACACTGAACCCAAATAATTTACTATTCCAACTCCAATCTACATTTATTTAGGGTAGGTGCTGGACACTGAACCTATTTAATTTACTATTCCAACTCCAATCTATATTTAATTAGGGTAGGTGCTGAACACTGAACCCAAATAATGTACTATTCCAACTCCAATCTACATTTATTTAGGGTAGGTGTTGGACACTGAACCTATTTAATTTACTATTCCAACTCCAATTAACATTTAATTAGGGTAGGTGCTGGACACCGAACCCAAATAATGTACTATTTCAGCTCCAATCTACATTTAATTAGGGTAGATGCTTATACTGAACCTATTTAATTTACTATTCCAACTCCAATTAACATTTAATTAGGGTAGTTGCTGGACACTGAACCCAAATAATTTACTATTCCAACTCTAATCTACATTTAATTAGGGTAAGTGCTGGACACTGAACCTATTTAATTTACTATTCCAACTCCAATTAATATTTAATTAGGGTAGGCGCTGGACACTGAACCCAAATAATTTACTATTCCAACTCCAATCAACATTTAATTAGGGTAAGGGCTGGACACTGAACCTAATTATTTACTATTCCAACTCCAACCACATTTAATTAGGGTAAGTGCTGGGCACTGAACCTATTTAATTTACTATTCCAATTCCAATCTATAATTAATTAGGGTAGGTGCTGGAAACTTAACTTATTTAATTTACTATTCCAACTCTAATTAACATTTAATTAGGGTAGGTGCTGGACACTGAACCCTAATAATTTACTATTCCAACTCCAATCTACATTTAAATAGGGTAGGTGCTGGACACTGAACCTATTTAATTTACTATTCCAACTCCAATCTACATTTAATTAGGGTGAGTGCTGGACACTGAACCTATTTAATTTACTATTCTAACTCCAATCTACATTTAATTAGGATAGGTGCTGGAAACTGAACCTATGTAATTTACTATTCCAACTACAATTAACATTTAATTAGGGTAGGTGCTGAACACTGAACCCAAATAATTTACTATTCCAACTGAAATCTACATTTATTTAGGGTGAGTGCTGGACACTGAACCTATTTAATTTACTATTCTAACTCCAATCTACATTTAATTAGGATAGGTGCTGGAAACTGAACCTATGTAATTTACTATTCCAACTACAATTAACATTTAATTAGGGTAGGTGCTGAACACTGAACCCAAATAATTTACTATTCCAACTGAAATCTACATTTATTTAGGGTGGGTGCTGGACACTGAACCCAAATAATGTACTATTCCAGCTCCAAAATACATTTAATTAAGGTAAATGCTGAATACTGAACCTATTTAATTTACTATTCTAACTCCAATTAAAATTTAATTAGGGTAGGTGCTGGACACTGAACCCAAATAATTTACTATTCCAACTCCAATCTACATTTAATTAGGGTAAGTGCTGGACACCGAACCTATTTAATTTACGATTCAAACTCCAATCTACATTTAATTAGTGTAAGTGCTTGACACTGAACCTATTTAATTTACTATTCCTACTCCAATCTAACTTTAATTAGGGTAGGTGCTGGAAACTGAAGCTATTTAATTTACTATTCCAACTCCAATTAACATATAATTAGGGTAGGTGCTGGACACTCAACCCAAATAATTTACTATTCCAACTCCAATCTACATTTAATCATGGTCGGTGCTGGACACTGAACCTATTTAATTTACTAATCCAACTCCAATTAACATTTAATTAGGGTAGGTGCTGGACACTGAACCTATTTAATTTACTATTCCGACTCCAATCTACATTTAATTAGGGGGAGTGCTGGACACTAAACCTATTTAATTTACTATTCCAACTCCAATCTACATTTAATTAGGGTAGGTGCTGGAAACTGAACATATTTAATTTACTATTCCAACTCCAATTAACATTTAACTAGGGTAGGTGCTGAACCCAAATAATTTACTATTCCAACTCCAATCTACATTTATTTAGGGTAGGTGCTGGACACTGAACTTATTTAATTTACTATTCCAACTCCAATCTATATTTAATTAGGGTAGGTGCTGGAAACTGAGCCTATTTAATTTACTATTCCAACTCCAATTAACATTTAATTAGGGTAGGTGCTGAACACTGAACCCAAATAATTTACTATTCCAACTCCAATCTACATTTAATTAGGGTATGTGCTGTACACTGTACCTATTTAATTTACTATTCCAACTCCAATTAACATTTAATTAGGGTAGGTGCTGGACACTGAACCCAAATAATGTACTATTCCAACTCCAATCTACATTTAATTAGGGTAGGTGCTGGACAGTGACCCTATTTAATTTACTATTCCACCTCCAATCTACATTTAATTAGGGTAGGTGCTGGACACTGAACCTATTTAATTTACTATTCCAACTACAATTTACATTTAATTAGGGTAGGTGCTGGACACTGAACCTATTTAATTTACTATTCCAACTCCAATCTACATTTAATTAGGGTAGGTGCTGGACAGTGAACCTATTTAAATTACTATTCCACCTCCAATCTACATTTAATTAGGGTAGGTGCTGGACACTGAACCTATTTAATTTACTATTCCAAGTCCAATCTACATTTAATTAGGGTAGGTGCTGGACACTGAACCTATTTATTTTACTATTTCAACTCCAATCTACATTTAAATAGGGTAGATGCTGGACACCGAACCTATTTAATTTACTATCCCAATTCCAATCTACATTTAATTAGGGTAGGTGCTGGACACTGAACCTATTTAATTTACTATTTCAACTCCAATCTACATTTAAATAGGGTAGATGCTGGACACCGAACCTATTTAATTTACTATCCCAAATCCAATCTACATTTAATTATGGTAGGTGCTGGACACTGAACCTATTTAATTTACTATTCCAACTCCAATCTACATTTAATTAGAGTAAGTGCTGGACACTGAACCTATTTAATTTACTATTCCAACTCTAATCTACATTTCATTAGGGTAGGTGCTGGACACTGAACCTATTTAATTTACTATTCCAACTCTAATTGCCAAATAAATAGGGTAGGTGCTGGACACTGAACCCAAATAATTTACTATTCCAACTCCAATCTACATTTAATTAGGGTAGGTGCTGGACAGTGAACCTATTTAATTTACTATTCCAACTCCAATCTACATTTAATTATGGCAGGTGCTGGACATTTAACCTGTTTAATTTACTATTCCAACTCCAATCTACATTTAATTAGGGTAGATGCTGGACACTGAACCTATTTAATTTACTATTCCAACTCCAATCTACATTTCATTAGGGTAGGTGCTGGACACTGAACCCAAATAATTTACTATTCCAACTCCAATCTACTTTTTTAGGGTTGGTGCTGGACACTGAACCTATTTGATTTACTATACCAACTCCAATTAACATTTAATTAGGGAAGGTGCTGGACACTGAACCCAAATAATTTACTATTCCAACTCCAATCTACATTTAATTAGGGTATGTGCTGGACACTGAACCTATTTAATTTACTATTCCAACTCCAATTAACATTTAATTAGGGTAGGTGCTGGACACTGAACCCAAATAATGTACTATTCCAACTCCAATCTACATTTAATTAGGGTAGGTGCTGGACAGTGAACCTATTTAATTTACTATTCCACCTCCAATCTACATTTAATTAGGGTAGGTGCTGGACACTGAACCTATTTAATTTACTATTCCAACTCCAAATTACATTTAATTAGGGTAGGTGCTGAACACTGAACCCAAATAATTTACTATTCCAACTCCAATCTACATTTATTTAGGGTAGGTGCTGGACACTGAACCTATTTAATTTACTATTCCAACTCCAATCTATATTTAAATAGGGTAGGTGCTGTACACTGAACCCAAATAATGTACTATTCCAACTCCAATCTACATTTATTTAGGGTAGGTGTTGGACACTGAACCTATTTAATTTACTATTCCAACTCCAATTAACATTTAATTAGGGTAGGTGCTGGACACCGAACCCAAATAATGTACTATTTCAGCTCCAATCTACATTTAATTAGGGTAGATGCTTATACTGAACCTATTTAATTTACTATTCCAACTCCAATTAACATTTAATTAGGGTAGGTGCTGGACACTGAACCCAAATAATTTACTATTCCAACTCTAATCTACATTTAATTAGGGTAAGTGCTGGACACTGAACCTATTTAATTTACTATTCCAACTCCAATTAACATTTAATTAGGGTAGGTGCTGGACACTGTACCCAAATATTTTACTATTCCAACTCCAATCTACATTTAATTAGGGTAAGTGCTGGACACTGTACCTATTTAATTTACTATTCCAACTCCAATTAATATTTAATTAGGGTAGGTGCTGGACACTGAACCCAAATAATTTACTATTCCAACTCCAATCTACATTTAATTAGGGTAAGGGCTGGACACTGAACCTAATTATTTACTATTCCAACTCCAATCTACATTTAATTAGGGTAGATGCTGGACACCGAACCTATTTAATTTACTATCCCAAATCCAATCTACATTTAATTATGGTAGGTGCTGGACACTGAACCTATTTAATTTACTATTCCAACTCCAATCTACATTTAATTAGAGTAAGTGCTGGACACTGAACCTATTTAATTTACTATTCCAACTCTAATCTACATTTCATTAGGGTAGGTGCTGGACACTGAACCTATTTAATTTACTATTCCAACTCTAATTGCCAATTAAATAGGGTAGGTGCTGGACACTGAACCCAAATAATTTACTATTCCAACTCCAATCTACATTTAATTAGGATAGGTGCTGGACAGTGAACCTATTTAATTTACTATTCCAACTCCAATCTACATTTAATTATGGCAGGTGCTGGACATTTAACCTGTTTAATTTACTATTCCAACTCCAATCTACATTTAATTAGGGTAGATGCTGGACACTGAACCTATTTAATTTACTATTCCAACTCCAATCTACATTTCATTAGGGTAGATGCTGGACACTGAACCCAAATAATTTACTATTCCAACTCCAATCTACTTTTTTTAGGGTTGGTGCTGGACACTGAACCTATTTGATTTACTATACCAACTCCAATTAACATTTAATTAGGGAAGGTGCTGGACACTGAACCCAAATAATTTACTATTCCAACTCCAATCTACATTTAATTAGGGTATGTGCTGGACACTGAACCTATTTAATTTACTATTCCAACTCCAATTAACATTTAATTAGGGTAGGTGCTGGACACTGAACCCAAATAATGTACTATTCCAACTCCAATCTACATTTAATTAGGGTAGATGCTGGACAGTGAACCTATTTAATTTACTATTCCACCTCCAATCTACATTTAATTAGGGTAGGTGCTGGACACTGAACCTATTTAATTTACTATTCCAACTCCAAATTACATTTAATTAGGGTAGGTGCTGAACACTGAACCCAAATAATTTACTATTCCAACTCCAATCTACATTTATTTAGGGTAGGTGCTGGACACTGAACCTATTTAATTTACTATTCCAACTCCAATCTATATTTAATTAGGGTAGGTGCTGAACACTGAACCCAAATAATGTACTATTCCAACTCCAATCTACATTTATTTAGGGTAGGTGTTGGACACTGAACCTATTTAATTTACTATTCCAACTCCAATTAACATTTAATTAGGGTAGGTGCTGGACACCGAACCCAAATAATGTACTATTTCAGCTCCAATCTACATTTAATTAGGGTAGATGCTTATACTGAACCTATTTAATTTACTATTCCAACTCCAATTAACATTTAATTAGGGTAGTTGCTGGACACTGAACCCAAATAATTTACTATTCCAACTCTAATCTACATTTAATTAGGGTAAGTGCTGGACACTGAACCTATTTAATTTACTATTCCAACTCCAATTAATATTTAATTAGGGTAGGCGCTGGACACTGAACCCAAATAATTTACTATTCCAACTCCAATCAACATTTAATTAGGGTAAGGGCTGGACACTGAACCTAATTATTTACTATTCCAACTCCAACCACATTTAATTAGGGTAAGTGCTGGGCACTGAACCTATTTAATTTACTATTCCAATTCCAATCTATAATTAATTAGGGTAGGTGCTGGAAACTTAACTTATTTAATTTACTATTCCAACTCTAATTAACATTTAATTAGGGTAGGTGCTGGACACTGAACCCTAATAATTTACTATTCCAACTCCAATCTACATTTAAATAGGGTAGGTGCTGGACACTGAACCTATTTAATTTACTATTCCAACTCCAATCTACATTTAATTAGGGTGAGTGCTGGACACTGAACCTATTTAATTTACTATTCTAACTCCAATCTACATTTAATTAGGATAGGTGCTGGAAACTGAACCTATGTAATTTACTATTCCAACTACAATTAACATTTAATTAGGGTAGGTGCTGAACACTGAACCCAAATAATTTACTATTCCAACTGAAATCTACATTTATTTAGGGTGAGTGCTGGACACTGAACCTATTTAATTTACTATTCTAACTCCAATCTACATTTAATTAGGATAGGTGCTGGAAACTGAACCTATGTAATTTACTATTCCAACTACAATTAACATTTAATTAGGGTAGGTGCTGAACACTGAACCCAAATAATTTACTATTCCAACTGAAATCTACATTTATTTAGGGTGGGTGCTGGACACTGAACCCAAATAATGTACTATTCCAGCTCCAAAATACATTTAATTAAGGTAAATGCTGAATACTGAACCTATTTAATTTACTATTCTAACTCCAATTAAAATTTAATTAGGGTAGGTGCTGGACACTGAACCCAAATAATTTACTATTCCAACTCCAATCTACATTTAATTAGGGTAAGTGCTGGACACCGAACCTATTTAATTTACGATTCAAACTCCAATCTACATTTAATTAGTGTAAGTGCTTGACATTGAACCTATTTAATTTACTATTCCTACTCCAATCTAACTTTAATTAGGGTAGGTGCTGGAAACTGAAGCTATTTAATTTACTATTCCAACTCCAATTAACATATAATTAGGGTAGGTGCTGGACACTCAACCCAAATAATTTACTATTCCAACTCCAATCTACATTTAATCATGGTCGGTGCTGGACACTGAACCTATTTAATTTACTAATCCAACTCCAATTAACATTTAATTAGGGTAGGTGCTGGACACTGAACCTATTTAATTTACTATTCCGACTCCAATCTACATTTAATTAGGGGGAGTGCTGGACACTAAACCTATTTAATTTACTATTCCAACTCCAATCTACATTTAATTAGGGTAGGTGCTGGAAACTGAACATATTTAATTTACTATTCCAACTCCAATTAACATTTAACTAGGGTAGGTGCTGAACCCAAATAATTTACTATTCCAACTCCAATCTACATTTATTTAGGGTAGGTGCTGGACACTGAACTTATTTAATTTACTATTCCAACTCCAATCTATATTTAATTAGGGTAGGTGCTGGAAACTGAGCCTATTTAATTTACTATTCCAACTCCAATTAACATTTAATTAGGGTAGGTGCTGAACACTGAACCCAAATAATTTACTATTCCAACTCCAATCTACATTTAATTAGGGTATGTGCTGTACACTGTACCTATTTAATTTACTATTCCAACTCCAATTAACATTTAATTAGGGTAGGTGCTGGACACTGAACCCAAATAATGTACTATTCCAACTCCAATCTACATTTAATTAGGGTAGGTGCTGGACAGTGACCCTATTTAATTTACTATTCCACCTCCAATCTACATTTAATTAGGGTAGGTGCTGGACACTGAACCTATTTAATTTACTATTCCAACTACAATTTACATTTAATTAGGGTAGGTGCTGGACACTGAACCTATTTAATTTACTATTCCAACTCCAATCTACATTTAATTAGGGTAGGTGCTGGACAGTGAACCTATTTAAATTACTATTCCACCTCCAATCTACATTTAATTAGGGTAGGTGCTGGACACTGAACCTATTTAATTTACTATTCCAAGTCCAATCTACATTTAATTAGGGTAGGTGCTGGACACTGAACCTATTTATTTTACTATTTCAACTCCAATCTACATTTAAATAGGGTAGATGCTGGACACCGAACCTATTTAATTTACTATCCCAATTCCAATCTACATTTAATTAGGGTAGGTGCTGGACACTGAACCTATTTAATTTACTATTTAAACTCCAATCTACATTTAAATAGGGTAGATGCTGGACACCGAACCTATTTAATTTACTATCCCAAATCCAATCTACATTTAATTATGGTAGGTGCTGGACACTGAACCTATTTAATTTACTATTCCAACTCCAATCTACATTTAATTAGAGTAAGTGCTGGACACTGAACCTATTTAATTTACTATTCCAACTCTAATCTACATTTCATTAGGGTAGGTGCTGGACACTGAACCTATTTAATTTACTATTCCAACTCTAATTGCCAAATAAATAGGGTAGGTGCTGGACACTGAACCCAAATAATTTACTATTCCAACTCCAATCTACATTTAATTAGGGTAGGTGCTGGACAGTGAACCTATTTAATTTACTATTCCAACTCCAATCTACATTTAATTATGGCAGGTGCTGGACATTTAACCTGTTTAATTTACTATTCCAACTCCAATCTACATTTAATTAGGGTAGATGTTGGACACTGAACCTATTTAATTTACTATTCCAACTCCAATCTACATTTCATTAGGGTAGGTGCTGGACACTGAACCCAAATAATTTACTATTCCAACTCCAATCTACTTTTTTAGGGTTGGTGCTGGACACTGAACCTATTTGATTTACTATACCAACTCCAATTAACATTTAATTAGGGAAGGTGCTGGACACTGAACCCAAATAATTTACTATTCCAACTCCAATCTACATTTAATTAGGGTATGTGCTGGACACTGAACCTATTTAATTTACTATTCCAACTCCAATTAACATTTAATTAGGGTAGGTGCTGGACACTGAACCCAAATAATGTACTATTCCAACTCCAATCTACATTTAATTAGGGTAGGTGCTGGACAGTGAACCTATTTAATTTACTATTCCACCTCCAATCTACATTTAATTAGGGTAGGTGCTGGACACTGAACCTATTTAATTTACTATTCCAACTCCAAATTACATTTAATTAGGGTAGGTGCTGAACACTGAACCCAAATAATTTACTATTCCAACTCCAATCTACATTTATTTAGGGTAGGTGCTGGACACTGAACCTATTTAATTTACTATTCCAACTCCAATCTATATTTAAATAGGGTAGGTGCTGTACACTGAACCCAAATAATGTACTATTCCAACTCCAATCTACATTTATTTAGGGTAGGTGTTGGACACTGAACCTATTTAATTTACTATTCCAACTCCAATTAACATTTAATTAGGGTAGGTGCTGGACACCGAACCCAAATAATGTACTATTTCAGCTCCAATCTACATTTAATTAGGGTAGATGCTTATACTGAACCTATTTAATTTACTATTCCAACTCCAATTAACATTTAATTAGGGTAGGTGCTGGACACTGAACCCAAATAATTTACTATTCCAACTCTAATCTACATTTAATTAGGGTAAGTGCTGGACACTGAACCTATTTAATTTACTATTCCAACTCCAATTAATATTTAGTTAGGGTAGGCGCTGGACACTGAACCCAAATAATTTACTATTCCAACTCCAATCAACATTTAATTAGGGTAAGGGCTGGACACTGAACCTAATTATTTACTATTCCAACTCCAACCACATTTAATTAGGGTAAGTGCTGGGCACTGAACCTATTTAATTTACTATTCCAATTCCAATCTATAATTAATTAGGGTAGGTGCTGGAAACTTAACTTATTTAATTTACTATTCCAACTCTAATTAACATTTAATTAGGGTAGGTGCTGGACACTGAACCCTAATAATTTACTATTCCAACTCCAATCTACATTTAAATAGGGTAGGTGCTGGACACTGAACCTATTTAATTTACTATTGCAACTCCAATTAACATTTAATTAGGGTAGGTGCTGGACACTGAACCCAAATATTTTGCTATTCCAACTCCAAACTAAATTTTATTAGGGTAGGTGCTGTACGCTGAACCTATTTAATTTACTATTCCAACTCCAATCTACATTTAATTAGGGTGAGTGCTGGACACTGAACCTATTTAATTTACTATTCTAACTCCAATCTACATTTAATTAGGATAGGTGCTGGAAACTGAACCTATGTAATTTACTATTCCAACTACAATTAACATTTAATTAGGGTAGGTGCTGAACACTGAACCCAAATAATTTACTATTCCAACTGAAATCTACATTTATTTAGGGTGGGTGCTGGACACTGAACCCAAATAATGTACTATTCCAGCTCCAAAATACATTTAATTAAGGTAAATGCTGAATACTGAACCTATTTAATTTACTATTCCAACTCCAATTAACATTTAATTAGGGTAGGTGCTGGACACTGTACCCAAATATTTTACTATTCCAACTCCAATCTACATTTAATTAGGGTAAGTGCTGGACACTGTACCTATTTAATTTACTATTCCAACTCCAATTAATATTTAATTAGGGTAGGTGCTGGACACTGAACCCAAATAATTTACTATTCCAACTCCAATCTACATTTAATTAGGGTAAGGGCTGGACACTGAACCTAATTAATTTACTATTCCAACTCCAACCACATTTAATTGGGGTAAGTGCTGGACACTGAACCTATTAATTTACTATTCCAATTCCAATCTATAATAATTAGGGTAGGTGCTGGAAACTTAACTTATTTCATTTACTATTCCAACTCTAATTAACATTTAATTAGGGTAGGTGCTGGACACTGAACCCAAATAATTTGCTATTCCAACTCCAAACTACATTTTATTAGGGTAGGTGCTGTACGCTGAACCTATTTAATTTACTATTCCAACTCCAATTAACATTTAATTAGGGTAGGTGTTGGACACTGTACCCAAATAATTTACTATTCAAACTCCAATCTACATAAAATTAGGGTAAGTGCTGGACACTGAACCTATTTAATTTACTAATCCAACTCCAATCTACATTTAATTAGGGTAAGTGCTGGACACTGAACCTATTTAATTTACTATTCTAACTCCAATTAAAATTTAATTAGGGTAGGTGCTGGACACTGAACCCAAATAATTTACTATTCCAACTCCAATCTACATTTAATTAGGGTAAGTGCTGGACACCGAACCTATTTAATTTACGATTCAAACTCCAATCTACATTTAATTAGTGTAAGTGCTTGACACTGAACCTATTTAATTTACTATTCCTACTCCAATCTAACTTTAATTAGGGTAGGTGCTGGAAACTGAAGCTATTTAATTTACTATTCTAACTCCAATTAACATATAATTAGGGTAGGTGCTGGACACTCAACCCAAATAATTTACTATTCCAACTCCAATCTACATTTAATTATGGTCGGTGCTGGACACTGAACCTATTTAATTTACTAATCCAACTCCAATTAACATTTAATTAGGGTAGGTGCTGGACACTGAACCTATTTAATTTACTATTCCGACTCCAATATACATTTAATTAGGGGGAGTGCTGGACACTAAACCTATTTAATTTACTATTCCAACTCCAATCTACATTTAATTAGGGTAGGTGCTGGAAACTGAACATATTTAATTTACTATTCCAACTCCAATTAACATTTAACTAGGGTAGGTGCTGAACCCAAATAATTTACTATTCCAACTCCAATCTACATTTATTTAGGGTAGGTGCTGGACACTGAACCTATTTAATTTACTATTCCAACTCCAATCTATATTTAATTAGGGTAGGTGCTGGAAACTGAACCTATTTAATTTACTATTCCAACTCCAATTAACATTTAATTAGGGTAGGTGCTGAACACTGAACCCAAATAATTTACTATTCCAACTCCAATCTACATTTAATTAGGGTATGTGCTGTACACTGTACCTATTTAATTTACTATTCCAACTCCAATTAACATTTAATTAGGGTAGGTGCTGGACACTGAACCTAAATAATGTACTATTCCAACTACAATCTACATTTAATTAGGGTAGGTGCTGGACAGTGACCCTATTTAATTTACTATTCCACCTCCAATCTACATTTAATTAGGGTAGGTGCTGGACACTGAACCTATTTAATTTACTATTCCAACTACAATTTACATTTAATTAGGGTAGGTGCTGGACACTGAACCTATTTAATTTACTATTCCAACTCCAATCTACATTTAATTAGGGTAGGTGCTGGACAGTGAACCTATTTAAATTACTATTCCACCTCCAATCTACATTTAATTAGGGTAGGTGCTGGACACTGAACCTATTTAATTTACTATTCCAAGTCCAATCTACATTTAATTAGGGTAGGTGCTGGACACTGAACCTATTTATTTTACTATTTCAACTCCAATCTACATTTAAATAGGGTAGATGCTGGACACCGAACCTATTTAATTTACTATCCCAATTCCAATCTACATTTAATTAGGGTAGGTGCTGGACACTGAACCTATTTAATTTACTATTTCAACTCCAATCTACATTTAAATAGGGTAGATGCTGGACACCGAACCTATTTAATTTACGATCCCAAATCCAATCTACATTTAATTATGGTAGGTGCTGGACACTGAACCTATTTAATTTACTATTTCAACTCCAATCTACATTTAATTAGAGTAAGTGCTGGACACTGAACCTATTTAATTTACTATTCCAACTCTAATCTACATTTCATTAGGGTAGGTGCTGGACACTGAACCTATTTAATTTACTATTCCAACTCTAATTGCCAATTAAATAGGGTAGGTGCTGGACACTGAACCCAAATAATTTACTATTGCAACTCCAATCTACATTTAATTAGGGTAGGTGCTGGACAGTGAACCTATTTAATTTACTATTCCAACTCCAATCTACATTTAATTAGGGCAGGTGCTGGACATTTAACCTGTTTAATTTACTATTCCAACTCCAATCTACATTTAATTAGGGTAGATGCTGGACACTGAACCTATTTAATTTACTATTCCAACTCCAATCTACATTTCATTAGGGTAGGTGCTGGACACTGAACCCAAATAATTTACTATTCCAACTCCAATCTACTTTTTTTAGGGTTGGTGCTGGACACTGAACCTATTTGATTTACTATACCAACTCCAATTAACATTTAATTAGGGAAGGTGCTGGACACTGAACCCAAATAATTTACTATTCCAACTCCAATCTACATTTAATTAGGGTATGTGCTGGACACTGAACCTATTTAATTTACTATTCCAACTCCAATTAACATTTAATTAGGGTAGGTGCTGGACACTGAACCCAAATAATGTACTATTCCAACTCCAATCTACATTTAATTAGGGTAGGTGCTGGACAGTGAACCTATTTAATTTACTATTCCACCTCCAATCTACATTTAATTAGGGTAGGTGCTGGACACTGAACCTATTTAATTTACTATTCCAACTCCAAATTACATTTAATTAGGGTAGGTGCTGAACACTGAACCCAAATAATTTACTATTCCAACTCCAATCTACATTTATTTAGGGTAGGTGCTGGACACTGAACCTATTTAATTTACTATTCCAACTCCAATCTATATTTAATTAGGGTAGGTGCTGAACACTGAACCCAAATAATGTACTATTCCAACTCCAATCTATATTTATTTAGGGTAGGTGTTGGACACTGAACCTATTTAATTTACTATTCCAACTCCAATTAACATTTAATTAGGGTAGGTGCTGGACACCGAACCCAAATAATGTACTATTTCAGCTCCAATCTACATTTAATTAGGGTAGATGCTTATACTGAACCTATTTAATTTACTATTCCAACTCCAATTAACATTTAATTAGGGTAGGTGCTGGACACTGAACCCAAATAATTTACTATTCCAACTCTAATCTACATTTAATTAGGGTAAGTGCTGGACACTGAACCTATTTAATTTACTATTCCAACTCCAATTAATATTTAATTAGGGTAGGCGCTGGACACTGAACCCAAATAATTTACTATTCCAACTCCAATCAACATTTAATTAGGGTAAGGGCTGGACACTGAACCTAATTATTTACTATTCCAACTCCAACCACATTTAATTAGGGTAAGTGCTGGGCACTGAACCTATTTAATTTACTATTCCAATTCCAATCTATAATTAATTAGGGTAGGTGCTGGAAACTTAACTTATTTAATTTACTATTCCAACTCTAATTAACATTTAATTAGGGTAGGTGCTGGACACTGAACCTATTTAATTTACTATTCCAACTCTAATTGCCAAATAAATAGGGTAGGTGCTGGACACTGAACCCAAATAATTTACTATTCCAACTCCAATCTACATTTAATTAGGGTAGGTGCTGGACAGTGAACCTATTTAATTTACTATTCCAACTCCAATCTACATTTAATTATGGCAGGTGCTGGACATTTAACCTGTTTAATTTACTATTCCAACTCCAATCTACATTTAATTAGGGTAGATGCTGGACACTGAACCTATTTAATTTACTATTCCAACTCCAATCTACATTTCATTAGGGTAGGTGTTGGACACTGAACCCAAATAATTTACTATTCCAACTCCAATCTACTTTTTTAGGGTTGGTGCTGGACACTGAACCTATTTGATTTACTATACCAACTCCAATTAACATTTAATTAGGGAAGGTGCTGGACACTGAACCCAAATAATTTACTATTCCAACTCCAATCTACATTTAATTAGGGTATGTGCTGGACACTGAACCTATTTAATTTACTATTCCAACTCCAATTAACATTTAATTAGGGTAGGTGCTGGACACTGAACCCAAATAATGTACTATTCCAACTCCAATCTACATTTAATTAGGGTAGGTGCTGGACAGTGAACCTATTTAATTTACTATTCCACCTCCAATCTACATTTAATTAGGGTAGGTGCTGGACACTGAACCTATTTAATTTACTATTCCAACTCCAAATTACATTTAATTAGGGTAGGTGCTGAACACTGAACCCAAATAATTTACTATTCCAACTCCAATCTACATTTATTTAGGGTAGGTGCTGGACACTGAACCTATTTAATTTACTATTCCAACTCCAATCTATATTTAAATAGGGTAGGTGCTGTACACTGAACCCAAATAATGTACTATTCCAACTCCAATCTACATTTATTTAGGGTAGGTGTTGGACACTGAACCTATTTAATTTACTATTCCAACTCCAATTAACATTTAATTAGGGTAGGTGCTGGACACCGAACCCAAATAATGTACTATTTCAGCTCCAATCTACATTTAATTAGGGTAGATGCTTATACTGAACCTATTTAATTTACTATTCCAACTCCAATTAACATTTAATTAGGGTAGGTGCTGGACACTGAACCCAAATAATTTACTATTCCAACTCTAATCTACATTTAATTAGGGTAAGTGCTGGGCACTGAACCTATTTAATTTACTATTCCAACTCCAATTAATATTTAGTTAGGGTAGGCGCTGGACACTGAACCCAAATAATTTACTATTCCAACTCCAATCAACATTTAATTAGGGTAAGGGCTGGACACTGAACCTAATTATTTACTATTCCAACTCCAACCACATTTAATTAGGGTAAGTGCTGGGCACTGAACCTATTTAATTTACTATTCCAATTCCAATCTATAATTAATTAGGGTAGGTGCTGGAAACTTAACTTATTTAATTTACTATTCCAACTCTAATTAACATTTAATTAGGGTAGGTGCTGGACACTGAACCCTAATAATTTACTATTCCAACTCCAATCTACATTTAAATAGGGTAGGTGCTGGACACTGAACCTATTTAATTTACTATTGCAACTCCAATTAACATTTAATTAGGGTAGGTGCTGGACACTGAACCCAAATATTTTGCTATTCCAACTCCAAACTAAATTTTATTAGGGTAGGTGCTGTACGCTGAACCTATTTAATTTACTATTCCAACTCCAATCTACATTTAATTAGGGTGAGTGCTGGACACTGAACCTATTTAATTTACTATTCTAACTCCAATCTACATTTAATTAGGATAGGTGCTGGAAACTGAACCTATGTAATTTACTATTCCAACTACAATTAACATTTAATTAGGGTAGGTGCTGAACACTGAACCCAAATAATTTACTATTCCAACTGAAATCTACATTTATTTAGGGTGGGTGCTGGACACTGAACCCAAATAATGTACTATTCCAGCTCCAAAATACATTTAATTAAGGTAAATGCTGAATACTGAACCTATTTAATTTACTATTCCAACTCCAATTAACATTTAATTAGGGTAGGTGCTGGACACTGTACCCAAATATTTTACTATTCCAACTCCAATCTACATTTAATTAGGGTAAGTGCTGGACACTGTACCTATTTAATTTACTATTCCAACTCCAATTAATATTTAATTAGGGTAGGTGCTGGACACTGAACCCAAATAATTTACTATTCCAACTCCAATCTACATTTAATTAGGGTAAGGGCTGGACACTGAACCTAATTAATTTACTATTCCAACTCCAACCACATTTAATTGGGGTAAGTGCTGGACACTGAACCTATTAATTTACTATTCCAATTCCAATCTATAATAATTAGGGTAGGTGATGGAAACTTAACTTATTTCATTTACTATTCCAACTCTAATTAACATTTAATTAGGGTAGGTGCTGGACACTGAACCCAAATAATTTGCTATTCCAACTCCAAACTACATTTTATTAGGGTAGGTGCTGTACGCTGAACCTATTTAATTTACTATTCCAACTCCAATTAACATTTAATTAGGGTAGGTGTTGGACACTGTACCCAAATAATTTACTATTCAAACTCCAATCTACATAAAATTAGGGTAAGTGCTGGACACTGAACCTATTTAATTTACTAATCCAACTCCAATCTACATTTAATTAGGGTAAGTGCTGGACACTGAACCTATTTAATTTACTATTCTAACTCCAATTAAAATTTAATTAGGGTAGGTGCTGGACACTGAACCCAAATAATTTACTATTCCAACTCCAATCTACATTTAATTAGGGTAAGTGCTGGACACCGAACCTATTTAATTTACGATTCAAACTCCAATCTACATTTAATTAGTGTAAGTGCTTGACACTGAACCTATTTAATTTACTATTCCTACTCCAATCTAACTTTAATTAGGGTAGGTGCTGGACACTCAACCCAAATAATTTACTATTCCAACTCCAATCTACATTTAATTATGGTCGGTGCTGGACACTGAACCTATTTAATTTACTAATCCAACTCCAATTAACATTTAATTAGGGTAGGTGCTGGACACTGAACCTATTTAATTTACTATTCCGACTCCAATCTACATTTAATTAGGGGGAGTGCTGGACTCTAAACCTATTTAATTTACTATTCCAACTCCAATCTACATTTAATTAGGGTAGGTGCTGGAAACTGAACATATTTAATTTACTATTCCAACTCCAATTAACATTTAACTAGGGTAGGTGCTGAACCCAAATAATTTACTATTCCAACTCCAATCTGAATTTATTTAGGGTAGGTGCTGGACACTGAACCTATTTAATTTACTATTCCAACTCCAATCTATATTTAATTAGGGTAGGTGCTGGAAACTGAACCTATTTAATTTACTATTCCAACTCCAATTAACATTTAATTAGGGTAGGTGCTGAACACTGAACCCAAATAATTTACTATTCCAACTCCAATCTACATTTAATTAGGGTATGTGCTGTACACTGTACCTATTTAATTTACTATTCCAACTCCAATTAACATTTAATTAGGGTAGGTGCTGGACACTGAACCCAAATAATGTACTATTCCAACTACAATCTACATTTAATTAGGGTAGGTGCTGGACAGTGACCCTATTTAATTTACTATTCCACCTCCAATCTACATTTAATTAGGGTAGGTGCTGGACACTGAACCTATTTAATTTACTATTCCAACTACAATTTACATTTAATTAGGGTAGGTGCTGGACACTGAACCTATTTAATTTACTATTCCAACTCCAATCTACATTTAATTAGGGTAGGTGCTGGACAGTGAACCTATTTAAATTACTATTCCACCTCCAATCTACATTTAATTAGGGTAGGTGCTGGACACTGAACCTATTTAATTTACTATTCCAAGTCCAATCTACATTTAATTAGGGTTGGTGCTGGACACTGAACCTATTTATTTTACTATTTCAACTCTAATCTACATTTAAATAGGGTAGATGCTGGACACCGAACCTATTTAATTTACTATCCCAATTCCAATCTACATTTAATTAGGGTAGGTGCTGGACACTGAACCTATTTAATTTACTATTTCAACTCCAATCTACATTTAAATAGGGTAGATGCTGGACACCGAACCTATTTAATTTACGATCCCAAATCCAATCTACATTTAATTATGGTAGGTGCTGGACACTGAACCTATTTAATTTACTATTCCAACTCCAATCTACATTTAATTAGAGTAAGTGCTGGACACTGAACCTATTTAATTTACTATTCCAACTCTAATCTACATTTCATTAGGGTAGGTGCTGGACACTGAACCTATTTAATTTACTATTCCAACTCTAATTGCCAATTAAATAGGGTAGGTGCTGGACACTGAACCCAAATAATTTACTATTGCAACTCCAATCTACATTTAATTAGGGTAGGTGCTGGACAGTGAACCTATTTAATTTACTATTCCAACTCCAATCTACATTTAATTAGGGCAGGTGCTGGACATTTAACCTGTTTAATTTACTATTCCAACTCCAATCTACATTTAATTAGGGTAGATGCTGGACACTGAACCTATTTAATTTACTATTCCAACTCCAATCTACATTTCATTAGGGTAGGTGCTGGACACTGAACCCAAATAATTTACTATTCCAACTCCAATCTACTTTTTTTAGGGTTGGTGCTGGACACTGAACCTATTTGATTTACTATACCAACTCCAATTAACATTTAATTAGGGAAGGTGCTGGACACTGAACCCAAATAATTTACTATTCCAACTCCAATCTACATTTAATTAGGGTATGTGCTGGACACTGAACCTATTTAATTTACTATTCCAACTCCAATTAACATTTAATTAGGGTAGGTGCTGGACACTGAACCCAAATAATGTACTATTCCAACTCCAATCTACATTTAATTAGGGTAGGTGCTGGACAGTGAACCTATTTAATTTACTATTCCACCTCCAATCTACATTTAATTAGGGTAGGTGCTGGACACTGAACCTATTTAATTTACTATTCCAACTCCAAATTACATTTAATTAGGGTAGGTGCTGAACACTGAACCCAAATAATTTACTATTCCAACTCCAATCTACATTTATTTAGGGTAGGTGCTGGACACTGAACCTATTTAATTTACTATTCCAACTCCAATCTATATTTAATTAGGGTAGGTGCTGAACACTGAACCCAAATAATGTACTATTCCAACTCCAATCTATATTTATTTAGGGTAGGTGTTGGACACTGAACCTATTTAATTTACTATTCCAACTCCAATTAACATTTAATTAGGGTAGGTGCTGGACACCGAACCCAAATAATGTACTATTTCAGCTCCAATCTACATTTAATTAGGGTAGATGCTTATACTGAACCTATTTAATTTACTATTCCAACTCCAATTAACATTTAATTAGGGTAGGTGCTGGACACTGAACCCAAATAATTTACTATTCCAACTCTAATCTACATTTAATTAGGGTAAGTGCTGGACACTGAACCTATTTAATTTACTATTCCAACTCCAATTAATATTTAATTAGGGTAGGCGCTGGACACTGAACCCAAATAATTTACTATTCCAACTCCAATCAACATTTAATTAGGGTAAGGGCTGGACACTGAACCTAATTATTTACTATTCCAACTCCAACCACATTTAATTAGGGTAAGTGCTGGGCACTGAACCTATTTAATTTACTATTCCAATTCCAATCTATAATTAATTAGGGTAGGTGCTGGAAACTTAACTTATTTAATTTACTATTCCAACTCTAATTAACATTTAATTAGGGTAGGTGCTGGACACTGAACCCTAATAATTTACTATTCCAACTCCAATCTACATTTAAATAGGGTAGGTGCTGGACACTGAACCTATTTAATTTACTATTGCAACTCCAATTAACATTTAATTAGGGTAGGTGCTGGACACTGAACCCAAATATTTTGCTATTCCAACTCCAAACTAAATTTTATTAGGGTAGGTGCTGTACGCTGAACCTATTTAATTTACTATTCCAACTCCAATCTACATTTAATTAGGGTGAGTGCTGGACACTGAACCTATTTAATTTACTATTCTAACTCCAATCTACATTTAATTAGGATAGGTGCTGGAAACTGAACCTATGTAATTTACTATTCCAACTACAATTAACATTTAATTAGGGTAGGTGCTGAACACTGAACCCAAATAATTTACTATTCCAACTGAAATCTACATTTATTTAGGGTGGGTGCTGGACACTGAACCCAAATAATGTACTATTCCAGCTCCAAAATACATTTAATTAAGGTAAATGCTGAATACTGAACCTATTTAATTTACTATTCTAACTCCAATTAAAATTTAATTAGGGTAGGTGCTGGACACTGAACCCAAATAATTTACTATTCCAACTCCAATCTACATTTAATTAGGGTAAGTGCTGGACACCGAACCTATTTAATTTACGATTCAAACTCCAATCTACATTTAATTAGTGTAAGTGCTTGACACTGAACCTATTTAATTTACTATTCCTACTCCAATCTAACTTTAATTAGGGTGGGTGCTGGAAACTGAAGCTATTTAATTTACTATTCCAACTCCAATTAACATATATTTAGGGTAGGTGCTGGACACTCAACCCAAATAATTTACTATTCCAACTCCAATCTACATTTAATCATGGTCGGTGCTGGACACTGAACCTATTTAATTTACTAATCCAACTCCAATTAACATTTAATTAGGGTAGGTGCTGGACACTGAACCTATTTAATTTACTATTCCGACTCCAATCTACATTTAATTAGGGGGAGTGCTGGACACTAAACCTATTTAATTTACTATTCCAACTCCAATCTACATTTAATTAGGGTAGGTGCTGGAAACTGAACATATTTAATTTACTATTCCAACTCCAATTAACATTTAACTAGGGTAGGTGCTGAACCCAAATAATTTACTATTCCAACTCCAATCTACATTTATTTAGGGTAGGTGCTGGACACTGAACTTATTTAATTTACTATTCCAACTCCAATCTATATTTAATTAGGGTAGGTGCTGGAAACTGAGCCTATTTAATTTACTATTCCAACTCCAATTAACATTTAATTAGGGTAGGTGCTGAACACTGAACCCAAATAATTTACTAGTCCAACTCCAATCTACATTTAATTAGGGTATGTGCTGTACACTGTACCTATTTAATTTACTATTCCAACTCCAATTAACATTTAATTAGGGTAGGTGCTGGACACTGAACCCAAATAATGTACTATTCCAACTCCAATCTACATTTAATTAGGGTAGGTGCTGGACAGTGACCCTATTTAATTTACTATTCCACCTCCAATCTACATTTAATTAGGGTAGGTGCTGGACACTGAACCTATTTAATTTACTATTCCAACTACAATTTACATTTAATTAGGGTAGGTGCTGGACACTGAACCTATTTAATTTACTATTCCAACTCCAATCTACATTTAATTAGGGTAGGTGCTGGACAGTGAACCTATTTAAATTACTATTCCACCTCCAATCTACATTTAATTAGGGTAGGTGCTGGACACTGAACCTATTTAATTTACTATTCCAAGTCCAATCTACATTTAATTAGGGTAGGTGCTGGACACTGAACCTATTTATTTTACTATTTCAACTCCAATCTACATTTAAATAGGGTAGATGCTGGACACCGAACCTATTTAATTTACTATCCCAATTCCAATCTACATTTAATTAGGGTAGGTGCTGGACACTGAACCTATTTAATTTACTATTTCAACTCCAATCTACATTTAAATAGGGTAGATGCTGGACTCCGAACCTATTTAATTTACTATCCCAAATCCAATCTACATTTAATTATGGTAGGTGCTGGACACTGAACCTATTTAATTTACTATTCCAACTCCAATCTACATTTAATTAGAGTAAGTGCTGGACACTGAACCTATTTAATTTACTATTCCAACTCTAATCTACATTTCATTAGGGTAGGTGCTGGACACTGAACCTATTTAATTTACTATTCCAACTCTAATTGCCAATTAAATAGGGTAGGTGCTGGACACTGAACCCAAATAATTTACTATTCCAACTCCAATCTACATTTAATTAGGGTAGGTGCTGGACAGTGAACCTATTTAATTTACTATTCCAACTCCAATCTACATTTAATTATGGCAGGTGCTGGACATTTAACCTGTTTAATTTACTATTCCAACTCCAATCTACATTTAATTAGGGTAGATGCTGGACACTGAACCTATTTAATTTACTATTCCAACTCCAATCTACATTTCATTAGGGTAGGTGCTGGACACTGAACCCAAATAATTTACTATTCCAACTCCAATCTACTTTTTTTAGGGTTGGTGCTGGACACTGAACCTATTTGATTTACTATACCAACTCCAATTAACATTTAATTAGGGAAGGTGCTGGACACTGAACCCAAATAATTTACTATTCCAACTCCAATCTACATTTAATTAGGGTATGTGCTGGACACTGAACCTATTTAATTTACTATTCCAACTCCAATTAACATTTAATTAGGGTAGGTGCTGGACACTGAACCCAAATAATGTACTATTCAAACTCCAATCTACATTTAATTAGGGTAGGTGCTGGACAGTGAACCTATTTAATTTACTATTCCACCTCCAATCTACATTTAATTAGGGTAGGTGCTGGACACTGAACCTATTTAATTTACTATTCCAACTCCAAATTACATTTAATTAGGGTAGGTGCTGAACACTGAACCCAAATAATTTACTATTCCAACTCCAATCTACATTTATTTAGGGTAGGTGCTGGACACTGAACCTATTTAATTTACTATTCCAACTCCAATCTATATTTAATTAGGGTAGGTGCTGAACACTGAACCCAAATAATGTACTATTCCAACTCCAATCTACATTTATTTAGGGTAGGTGTTGGACACTGAACCTATTTAATTTACTATTCCAACTCCAATTAACATTTAATTAGGGTAGGTGCTGGACACCGAACCCAAATAATGTACTATTTCAGCTCCAATCTACATTTAATTAGGGTAGATGCTTATACTGAACCTATTTAATTTACTATTCCAACTCCAATTAACATTTAATTAGGGTAGGTGCTGGACACTGAACCCAAATAATTTACTATTCCAACTCTAATCTACATTTAATTAGGGTAAGTGCTGGACACTGAACCTATTTAATTTACTATTCCAACTCCAATTAATATTTAATTAGGGTAGGCGCTGGACACTGAACCCAAATAATTTACTATTCCAACTCCAATCAACATTTAATTAGGGTAAGGGCTGGACACTGAACCTAATTATTTACTATTCCAACTCCAACCACATTTAATTAGGGTAAGTGCTGGGCACTGAACCTATTTAATTTACTATTCCAATTCCAATCTATAATTAATTAGGGTAGGTGCTGGAAACTTAACTTATTTAATTTACTATTCCAACTCTAATTAACATTTAATTAGGGTAGGTGCTGGACACTGAACCCAAATATTTTGCTATTCCAACTCCAAACTAAATTTTATTAGGGTAGGTGCTGTACGCTGAACCTATTTAATTTACTATTCCGACTCCAATCTACATTTAATTAGGGGGAGTGCTGGACACTAAACCTATTTAATTTACTATTCCAACTCCAATCTACATTTAATTAGGGTAGGTGCTGGAAACTGAACATATTTAATTTACTATTCCAACTCCAATTAACATTTAACTAGGGTAGGTGCTGAACCCAAATAATTTACTATTCCAACTCCAATCTACATTTATTTAGGGTAGGTGCTGGACACTGAACTTATTTAATTTACTATTCCAACTCCAATCTATATTTAATTAGGGTAGGTGCTGGAAACTGAGCCTATTTAATTTACTATTCCAACTCCAATCTACATTTATTTAGGGTAGGTGCTGGACACTGAACTTATTTAATTTACTATTCCAACTCCAATCTATATTTAATTAGGGTAGGTGCTGGAAACTGAACCTATTTAATTTACTATTCTAACTCCAATTAAAATTTAATTAGGGTAGGTGCTGGACACTGAACCCAAATAATTTACTATTCCAACTCCAATCTACATTTAATTAGGGTAAGTGCTGGACACCGAACCTATTTAATTTACGATTCAAACTCCAATCTACATTTAATTAGTGTAAGTGCTTGACACTGAACCTATTTAATTTACTATTCCTACTCCAATCTAACTTTAATTAGGGTAGGTGCTGGAAACTGAAGCTATTTAATTTACTATTCCAACTCCAATTAACATATATTTAGGGTAGGTGCTGGACACTCAACCCAAATAATTTACTATTCCAACTCCAATCTACATTTAATCATGGTCGGTGCTGGACACTGAACCTATTTAATTTACTAATCCAACTCCAATTAACATTTAATTAGGGTAGGTGCTGGACACTGAACCTATTTAATTTACTATTCCGACTCCAATCTACATTTAATTAGGGGGAGTGCTGGACACTAAACCTATTTAATTTACTATTCCAACTCCAATCTACATTTAATTAGGGTAGGTGCTGGAAACTGAACATATTTAATTTACTATTCCAACTCCAATTAACATTTAACTAGGGTAGGTGCTGAACCCAAATAATTTACTATTCCAACTCCAATCTACATTTATTTAGGGTAGGTGCTGGACACTGAACTTATTTAATTTACTATTCCAACTCCAATCTATATTTAATTAGGGTAGGTGCTGGAAACTGAGCCTATTTAATTTACTATTCCAACTCCAATTAACATTTAATTAGGGTAGGTGCTGAACACTGAACCCAAATAATTTACTAGTCCAACTCCAATCTACATTTAATTAGGGTATGTGCTGTACACTGTACCTATTTAATTTACTATTCCAACTCCAATTAACATTTAATTAGGGTAGGTGCTGGACACTGAACCCAAATAATGTACTATTCCAACTCCAATCTACATTTAATTAGGGTAGGTGCTGGACAGTGACCCTATTTAATTTACTATTCCACCTCCAATCTACATTTAATTAGGGTAGGTGCTGGACACTGAACCTATTTAATTTACTATTCCAACTACAATTTACATTTAATTAGGGTAGGTGCTGGACACTGAACCTATTTAATTTACTCTTCCAACTCCAATCTACATTTAATTAGGGTAGGTGCTGGACAGTGAACCTATTTAAATTACTATTCCACCTCCAATCTACATTTAATTAGGGTAGGTGCTGGACACTGAACCTATTTAATTTACTATTCCAAGTCCAATCTACATTTAATTAGGGTAGGTGCTGGACACTGAACCTATTTATTTTACTATTTCAACTCCAATCTACATTTAAATAGGGTAGATGCTGGACACCGAACCTATTTAATTTACTATCCCAATTCCAATCTACATTTAATTAGGGTAGGTGCTGGACACTGAACCTATTTAATTTACTATTTCAACTCCAATCTACATTTAAATAGGGTAGATGCTGGACTCCGAACCTATTTAATTTACTATCCCAAATCCAATCTACATTTAATTATGGTAGGTGCTGGACACTGAACCTATTTAATTTACTATTCCAACTCCAATCTACATTTAATTAGAGTAAGTGCTGGACACTGAACCTATTTAATTTACTATTCCAACTCTAATCTACATTTCATTAGGGTAGGTGCTGGACACTGAACCTATTTAATTTACTATTCCAACTCTAATTGCCAATTAAATAGGGTAGGTGCTGGACACTGAACCCAAATAATTTACTATTCCAACTCCAATCTACATTTAATTAGGGTAGGTGCTGGACAGTGAACCTATTTAATTTACTATTCCAACTCCAATCTACATTTATTTAGGGTAGGTGCTGGACACTGAACTTATTTAATTTACTATTCCAACTCCAATCTATATTTAATTAGGGTAGGTGCTGGAAACTGAGCCTATTTAATTTACTATTCCAACTCCAATTAACATTTAATTAGGGTAGGTGCTGAACACTGAACCCAAATAATTTACTAGTCCAACTCCAATCTACATTTAATTAGGGTATGTGCTGTACACTGTACCTATTTAATTTACTATTCCAACTCCAATTAACATTTAATTAGGGTAGGTGCTGGACACTGAACCCAAATAATGTACTATTCCAACTCCAATCTACATTTAATTAGGGTAGGTGCTGGACAGTGACCCTATTTAATTTACTATTCCACCTCCAATCTACATTTAATTAGGGTAGGTGCTGGACACCTAACCTATTTAATTTACTATTCCAACTACAATTTACATTTAATTAGGGTAGGTGCTGGACACTGAACCTATTTAATTTACTATTCCAACTCCAATCTACATTTAATTAGGGTAGGTGCTGGACAGTGAACCTATTTAAATTACTATTCCACCTCCAATCTACATTTAATTAGGGTAGGTGCTGGACACTGAACCTATTTAATTTACTATTCCAAGTCCAATCTACATTTAATTAGGGTAGGTGCTGGACACTGAACCTATTTATTTTACTATTTCAACTCCAATCTACATTTAAATAGGGTAGATGCTGGACACCGAACCTATTTAATTTACTATCCCAATTCCAATCTACATTTAATTAGGGTAGGTGCTGGACACTGAACCTATTTAATTTACTATTTCAACTCCAATCTACATTTAAATAGGGTAGATGCTGGACTCCGAACCTATTTAATTTACTATCCCAAATCCAATCTACATTTAATTATGGTAGGTGCTGGACACTGAACCTATTTAATTTACTATTCCAACTCCAATCTACATTTAATTAGAGTAAGTGCTGGACACTGAACCTATTTAATTTACTATTCCAACTCTAATCTACATTTCATTAGGGTAGGTGCTGGACACTGAACCTATTTAATTTACTATTCCAACTCTAATTGCCAATTAAATAGGGTAGGTGCTGGACACTGAACCCAAATAATTTACTATTCCAACTCCAATCTACATTTAATTAGGGTAGGTGCTGGACAGTGAACCTATTTAATTTACTATTCCAACTCCAATCTACATTTAATTATGGCAGGTGCTGGACATTTAACCTGTTTAATTTACTATTCCAACTCCAATCTACATTTAATTAGGGTAGATGCTGGACACTGAACCTATTTAATTTACTATTCCAACTCCAATCTACATTTCATTAGGGTAGGTGCTGGACACTGAACCCAAATAATTTACTATTCCAACTCCAATCTACTTTTTTTAGGGTTGGTGCTGGACACTGAACCTATTTGATTTACTATACCAACTCCAATTAACATTTAATTAGGGAAGGTGCTGGACACTGAACCCAAATAATTTACTATTCCAACTCCAATCTACATTTAATTAGGGTATGTGCTGGACACTGAACCTATTTAATTTACTATTCCAACTCCAATTAACATTTAATTAGGGTAGGTGCTGGACACTGAACCCAAATAATGTACTATTCCAACTCCAATCTACATTTAATTAGGGTAGGTGCTGGACAGTGAACCTATTTAATTTACTATTCCACCTCCAATCTACATTTAATTAGGGTAGGTGCTGGACACTGAACCTATTTAATTTACTATTCCAACTCCAAATTACATTTAATTAGGGTAGGTGCTGAACACTGAACCCAAATAATTTACTATTCCAACTCCAATCTACATTTATTTAGGGTAGGTGCTGGACACTGAACCTATTTAATTTACTATTCCAACTCCAATCTATATTTAATTAGGGTAGGTGCTGAACACTGAACCCAAATAATGTACTATTCCAACTCCAATCTACATTTATTTAGGGTAGGTGTTGGACACTGAACCTATTTAATTTACTATTCCAACTCCAATTAACATTTAATTAGGGTAGGTGCTGGACACCGAACCCAAATAATGTACTATTTCAGCTCCAATCTACATTTAATTAGGGTAGATGCTTATACTGAACCTATTTAATTTACTATTCCAACTCCAATTAACATTTAATTAGGGTAGGTGCTGGACACTGAACCCAAATAATTTACTATTCCAACTCTAATCTACATTTAATTAGGGTAAGTGCTGGACACTGAACCTATTTAATTTACTATTCCAACTCCAATTAATATTTAATTAGGGTAGGCGCTGGACACTGAACCCAAATAATTTACTATTCCAACTCCAATCAACATTTAATTAGGGTAAGGGCTGGACACTGAACCTAATTATTTACTATTCCAACTCCAACCACATTTAATTAGGGTAAGTGCTGGGCACTGAACCTATTTAATTTACTATTCCAATTCCAATCTATAATTAATTAGGGTAGGTGCTGGAAACTTAACTTATTTAATTTACTATTCCAACTCTAATTAACATTTAATTAGGGTAGGTGCTGGACACTGAACCCAAATATTTTGCTATTCCAACTCCAAACTAAATTTTATTAGGGTAGGTGCTGTACGCTGAACCTATTTAATTTACTATTCCGACTCCAATCTACATTTAATTAGGGGGAGTGCTGGACACTAAACCTATTTAATTTACTATTCCAACTCCAATCTACATTTAATTAGGGTAGGTGCTGGAAACTGAACATATTTAATTTACTATTCCAACTCCGATTAACATTTAACTAGGGTAGGTGCTGAACCCAAATAATTTACTATTCCAACTCCAATCTACATTTATTTAGGGTAGGTGCTGGACACTGAACTTATTTAATTTACTATTCCAACTCCAATCTATATTTAATTAGGGTAGGTGCTGGAAACTGAGCCTATTTAATTTACTATTCCAACTCCAATTAACATTTAATTAGGGTAGGTGCTGAACACTGAACCCAAATAATTTACTATTCCAACTCCAATCTACATTTAATTAGGGTATGTGCTGTACACTGTACCTATTTAATTTACTATTCCAACTCCGATTAACATTTAATTAGGGTAGGTGCTGGACACTGAACCCAAATAATGTACTATTCCAACTCCAATCTACATTTAATTAGGGTAGGTGCTGGACAGTGACCCTATTTAATTTACTATTCCACCTCCAATCTACATTTAATTAGGGTAGGTGCTGGACACTGAACCTATTTAATTTACTATTCCAACTACAATTTACATTTAATTAGGGTAGGTGCTGGACACTGAACCTATTTAATTTACTATTCCAACTCCAATCTACATTTAATTAGGGTAGGTGCTGGACAGTGAACCTATTTAAATTACTATTCCACCTCCAATCGACATTTAATTAGGGTAGGTGCTGGACACTGAACCTATTTAATTTACTATTCCAAGTCCAATCTACATTTAATTAGGGTAGGTGCTGGACACTGAACCTATTTATTTTACTATTTCAACTCCAATCTACATTTAAATAGGGTAGATGCTGGACACCGAACCTATTTAATTTACTATCCCAAATCCAATCTACATTTAATTATGGTAGGTGCTGGACACTGAACCTATTTAATTTACTATTCCAACTCCAATCTACATTTAATTAGAGTAAGTGCTGGACACTGAACCTATTTAATTTACTATTCCAACTCTAATCTACATTTCATTAGGGTAGGTGCTGGACACTGAACCTATTTAATTTACTATTCCAACTCTAATTGCCAATTAAATAGGGTAGGTGCTGGACACTGAACCCAAATAATTTACTATTCCAACTCCAATCTACATTTAATTAGGGTAGGTGCTGGACAGTGAACCTATTTAATTTACTATTCCAACTCCAATCTACATTTAATTATGGCAGGTGCTGGACATTTAACCTGTTTAATTTACTATTCCAACTCCAATCTACATTTAATTAGGGTAGATGCTGGACACTGAACCTATTTAATTTACTATTCCAACTCCAATCTACATTTCATTAGGGTAGATGCTGGACACTGAACCCAAATAATTTACTATTCCAACTCCAATCTACTTTTTTTAGGGTTGGTGCTGGACACTGAACCTATTTGATTTACTATACCAACTCCAATTAACATTTAATTAGGGAAGGTGCTGGACACTGAACCCAAATAATTTACTATTCCAACTCCAATCTACATTTAATTAGGGTATGTGCTGGACACTGAACCTATTTAATTTACTATTCCAACTCCAATTAACATTTAATTAGGGTAGGTGCTGGACACTGAACCCAAATAATGTACTATTCCAACTCCAATCTACATTTAATTAGGGTAGGTGCTGGACAGTGAACCTATTTAATTTACTATTCCACCTCCAATCTACATTTAATTAGGGTAGGTGCTGGACACTGAACCTATTTAATTTACTATTCCAACTCCAAATTACATTTAATTAGGGTAGGTGCTGAACACTGAACCCAAATAATTTACTATTCCAACTCCAATCTACATTTATTTAGGGTAGGTGCTGGACACTGAACCTATTTAATTTACTATTCCAACTCCAATCTATATTTAATTAGGGTAGGTGCTGAACACTGAACCCAAATAATGTACTATTCCAACTCCAATCTACATTTATTTAGGGTAGGTGTTGGACACTGAACCTATTTAATTTACTATTCCAACTCCAATTAACATTTAATTAGGGTAGGTGCTGGACACCGAACCCAAATAATGTACTATTTCAGCTCCAATCTACATTTAATTAGGGTAGATGCTTATACTGAACCTATTTAATTTACTATTCCAACTCCAATTAACATTTAATTAGGGTAGGTGCTGGACACTGAACCCAAATAATTTACTATTCCAACTCTAATCTACATTTAATTAGGGTAAGTGCTGGACACTGAACCTATTTAATTTACTATTCCAACTCCAATTAATATTTAATTAGGGTAGGCGCTGGACACTGAACCCAAATAATTTACTATTCCAACTCCAATCAACATTTAATTAGGGTAAGGGCTGGACACTGAACCTAATTATTTACTATTCCAACTCCAACCACATTTAATTAGGGTAAGTGCTGGGCACTGAACCTATTTAATTTACTATTCCAATTCCAATCTATAATTAATTAGGGTAGGTGCTGGAAACTTAACTTATTTAATTTACTATTCCAACTCTAATTAACATTTAATTAGGGTAGGTGCTGGACACTGAACCCTAATAATTTACTATTCCAACTCCAATCTACATTTAAATAGGGTAGGTGCTGGACACTGAACCTATTTAATTTACTATTGCAACTCCAATTAACATTTAATTAGGGTAGGTGCTGGACACTGAACCCAAATATTTTGCTATTCCAACTCCAAACTAAATTTTATTAGGGTAGGTGCTGTACGCTGAACCTATTTAATTTACTATTCCAACTCCAATCTACATTTAATTAGGGTGAGTGCTGGACACTGAACCTATTTAATTTACTATTCTAACTCCAATCTACATTTAATTAGGATAGGTGCTGGAAACTGAACCTATGTAATTTACTATTCCAACTACAATTAACATTTAATTAGGGTAGGTGCTGAACACTGAACCCAAATAATTTACTATTCCAACTGAAATCTACATTTATTTAGGGTGGGTGCTGGACACTGAACCCAAATAATGTACTATTCCAGCTCCAAAATACATTTAATTAAGGTAAATGCTGAATACTGAACCTATTTAATTTACTATTCTAACTCCAATTAAAATGTAATTAGGGTAGGTGCTGGACACTGAACCCAAATAATTTACTATTCCAACTCCAATCTACATTTAATTAGGGTAAGTGCTGGACACCGAACCTATTTAATTTACGATTCAAACTCCAATCTACATTTAATTAGTGTAAGTGCTTGACACTGAACCTATTTAATTTACTATTCCTACTCCAATCTAACTTTAATTAGGGTAGGTGCTGGAAACTGAAGCTATTTAATTTACTATTCCAACTCCAATTAACATATAATTAGGGTAGGTGCTGGACACTCAACCCAAATAATTTACTATTCCAACTCCAATCTACATTTAATCATGGTCGGTGCTGGACACTGAACCTATTTAATTTACTAATCCAACTCCAATTAACATTTAATTAGGGTAGGTGCTGGACACTGAACCTATTTAATTTACTATTCCGACTCCAATCTACATTTAATTAGGGGGAGTGCTGGACACTAAACCTATTTAATTTACTATTCCAACTCCAATCTACATTTAATTAGGGTAGGTGCTGGAAACTGAACATATTTAATTTACTATTCCAACTCCAATTAACATTTAACTAGGGTAGGTGCTGAACCCAAATAATTTACTATTCCAACTCCAATCTACATTTATTTAGGGTAGGTGCTGGACACTGAACTTATTTAATTTACTATTCCAACTCCAATCTATATTTAATTAGGGTAGGTGCTGGAAACTGAGCCTATTTAATTTACTATTCCAACTCCAATTAACATTTAATTAGGGTAGGTGCTGAACACTGAACCCAAATAATTTACTATTCCAACTCCAATCTACATTTAATTAGGGTATGTGCTGTACACTGTACCTATTTAATTTACTATTCCAACTCCAATTAACATTTAATTAGGGTAGGTGCTGGACACTGAACCCAAATAATGTACTATTCCAACTCCAATCTACATTTAATTAGGGTAGGTGCTGGACAGTGACCCTTTTTAATTTACTATTCCACCTCCAATCTACATTTAATTAGGGTAGGTGCTGGACACTGAACCTATTTAATTTACTATTCCAACTACAATTTACATTTAATTAGGGTAGGTGCTGGACACTGAACCTATTTAATTTACTATTCCAACTCCAATCTACATTTAATTAGGGTAGGTGCTGGACAGTGAACCTATTTAAATTACTATTCCACCTCCAATCTACATTTAATTAGGGTAGGTGCTGGACACTGAACCTATTTAATTTACTATTCCAAGTCCAATCTACATTTAATTAGGGTAGGTGCTGGACACTGAACCTATTTATTTTACTATTTCAACTCCAATCTACATTTAAATAGGGTAGATGCTGGACACCGAACCTATTTAATTTACTATCCCAATTCCAATCTACATTTAATTAGGGTAGGTGCTGGACACTGAACCTATTTAATTTACTATTTCAACTCCAATCTACATTTAAATAGGGTAGATGCTGGACACCGAACCTATTTAATTTACTATCCCAAATCCAATCTACATTTAATTATGGTAGGTGCTGGACACTGAACCTATTTAATTTACTATTCCAACTCCAATCTACATTTAATTAGAGTAAGTGCTGGACACTGAACCTATTTAATTTACTATTCCAACTCTAATCTACATTTCATTAGGGTAGGTGCTGGACACTGAACCTATTTAATTTACTATTCCAACTCTAATTGCCAATTAAATAGGGTAGGTGCTGGACACTGAACCCAAATAATTTACTATTCCAACTCCAATCTACATTTAATTAGGGTAGGTGCTGGACAGTGAACCTATTTAATTTACTATTCCAACTCCAATCTACATTTAATTATGGCAGGTGCTGGACATTTAACCTGTTTAATTTACTATTCCAACTCCAATCTACATTTAATTAGGGTAGATGCTGGACACTGAACCTATTTAATTTACTATTCCAACTCCAATCTACATTTCATTAGGGTAGGTGCTGGACACTGAACCCAAATAATTTACTATTCCAACTCCAATCTACTTTTTTAGGGTTGGTGCTGGACACTGAACCTATTTGATTTACTATACCAACTCCAATTAACATTTAATTAGGGAAGGTGCTGGACACTGAACCCAAATAATTTACTATTCCAACTCCAATCTACATTTAATTAGGGTATGTGCTGGACACTGAACCTATTTAATTTACTATTCCAACTCCAATTAACATTTAATTAGGGTAGGTGCTGGACACTGAACCCAAATAATGTACTATTCCAACTCCAATCTACATTTAATTAGGGTAGGTGCTGGACAGTGAACCTATTTAATTTACTATTCCACCTCCAATCTACATTTAATTAGGGTAGGTGCTGGACACTGAACCTATTTAATTTACTATTCCAACTCCAAATTACATTTAATTAGGGTAGGTGCTGAACACTGAACCCAAATAATTTACTATTCCAACTCCAATCTACATTTATTTAGGGTAGGTGCTGGACACTGAACCTATTTAATTTACTATTCCAACTCCAATCTATATTTAATTAGGGTAGGTGCTGAACACTGAACCCAAATAATGTACTATTCCAACTCCAATCTACATTTATTTAGGGTAGGTGTTGGACACTGAACCTATTTAATTTACTATTCCAACTCCAATTAACATTTAATTAGGGTAGGTGCTGGACACCGAACCCAAATAATGTACTATTTCAGCTCCAATCTACATTTAATTAGGGTAGATGCTTATACTGAACCTATTTAATTTACTATTCCAACTCCAATTAACATTTAATTAGGGTAGGTGCTGGACACTGAACCCAAATAATTTACTATTCCAACTCTAATCTACATTTAATTAGGGTAAGTGCTGGACACTGAACCTATTTAATTTACTATTCCAACTCCAATTAATATTTAATTAGGGTAGGCGCTGGACACTGAACCCAAATAATTTACTATTCCAACTCCAATCAACATTTAATTAGGGTAAGGGCTGGACACTGAACCTAATTATTTACTATTCCAACTCCAACCACATTTAATTAGGGTAAGTGCTGGGCACTGAACCTATTTAATTTACTATTCCAATTCCAATCTATAATTAATTAGGGTAGGTGCTGGAAACTTAACTTATTTAATTTACTATTCCAACTCTAATTAACATTTAATTAGGGTAGGTGCTGGACACTGAACCCTAATAATTTACTATTCCAACTCCAATCTACATTTAAATAGGGTAGGTGCTGGACACTGAACCTATTTAATTTACTATTGCAACTCCAATTAACATTTAATTAGGGTAGGTGCTGGACACTGAACCCAAATATTTTGCTATTCCAACTCCAAACTAAATTTTATTAGGGTAGGTGCTGTACGCTGAACCTATTTAATTTACTATTCCAACTCCAATCTACATTTAATTAGGGTGAGTGCTGGACACTGAACCTATTTAATTTACTATTCTAACTCCAATCTACATTTAATTAGGATAGGTGCTGCAAACTGAACCTATGTAATTTACTATTCCAACTACAATTAACATTTAATTAGGGTAGGTGCTGAACACTGAACCCAAATAATTTACTATTCCAACTGAAATCTACATTTATTTAGGGTGGGTGCTGGACACTGAACCCAAATAATGTACTATTCCAGCTCCAAAATACATTTAATTAAGGTAAATGCTGAATACTGAACCTATTTAATTTACTATTCCAACTCCAATTAACATTTAATTAGGGTAGGTGCTGGACACTGTACCCAAATATTTTACTATTCCAACTCCAATCTACATTTAATTAGGGTAAGTGCTGGACACTGTACCTATTTAATTTACTATTCCAACTCCAATTAATATTTAATTAGGGTAGGTGCTGGACACTGAACCCAAATAATTTACTATTCCAACTCCAATCTACATTTAATTAGGGTAAGGGCTGGACACTGAACCTAATTAATTTACTATTCCAACTCCAACCAGATTTAATTGGGGTAAGTGCTGGACACTGAACCTATTTAATTTACTATTCCAATTCCAATCTATAATAATTAGGGTAGGTGCTGGAAACTTAACTTATTTCATTTACTATTCCAACTCTAATTAACATTTAATTAGGGTAGGTGCTGGACACTGAACCCAAATAATTTGCTATTCCAACTCCAAACTACATTTTATTAGGGTAGGTGCTGTACGCTGAACCTATTTAATTTACTATTCCAACTCCAATTAACATTTAATTAGGGTAGGTGTTGGACACTGTACCCAAATAATTTACTATTCAAACTCCAATCTACATAAAATTAGGGTAAGTGCTGGACACTGAACCTATTTAATTTACTAATCCAACTCCAATCTACATTTAATTAGGGTAAGTGCTGGACACTGAACCTATTTAATTTACTATTCTAACTCCAATTAAAATTTAATTAGGGTAGGTGCTGGACACTGAACCCAAATAATTTACTATTCCAACTCCAATCTACATTTAATTAGGGTAAGTGCTGGACACCGAACCTATTTAATTTACGATTCAAACTCCAATCTACATTTAATTAGTGTAAGTGCTTGACACTGAACCTATTTAATTTACTATTCCTACTCCAATCTAACTTTAATTAGGGTAGGTGCTGGAAACTGAAGCTATTTAATTTACTATTCCAACTCCAATTAACATATAATTAGGGTAGGTGCTGGACACTCAACCCAAATAATTTACTATTCCAACTCCAATCTACATTTAATTATGGTCGGTGCTGGACACTGAACCTATTTAATTTACTAATCCAACTCCAATTAACATTTAATTAGGGTAGGTGCTGGACACTGAACCTATTTAATTTACTATTCCGACTCCAATCTACATTTAATTAGGGGGAGTGCTGGACACTAAACCTATTTAATTTACTATTCCAACTCCAATCTACATTTAATTAGGGTAGGTGCTGGAAACTGAACATATTTAATTTACTATTCCAACTCCAATTAACATTTAACTAGGGTAGGTGCTGAACCCAAATAATTTACTATTCCAACTCCAATCTACATTTATTTAGGGTAGGTGCTGGACACTGAACCTATTTAATTTACTATTCCAACTCCAATCTATATTTAATTAGGGTAGGTGCTGGAAACTGAACCTATTTAATTTACTATTCCAACTCCAATTAACATTTAATTAGGGTAGGTGCTGAACACTGAACCCAAATAATTTACTATTCCAACTCCAATCTACATTTATTTAGGGTAGGTGCTGGACACTGAACCTATTTAATTTACTATTCCAACTCCAATCTATATTTAATTAGGGTAGGTGCTGGAAACTGAACCTATTTAATTTACTATTCCAACTCCAATCTACATTTAATTAGGGTAGGTGCTGGACAGTGAACCTATTTAAATTACTATTCCACCTCCAATCTACATTTAATTAGGGTAGGTGCTGGACACTGAACCTATTTAATTTACTATTCCAAGTCCAATCTACATTTAATTAGGGTAGGTGCTGGACACTGAACCTATTTATTTTACTATTTCAACTCCAATCTACATTTAAATAGGGTAGATGCTGGACACCGAACCTATTTAATTTACTATCCCAATTCCAATCTACATTTAATTAGGGTAGGTGCTGGACACTGAACCTATTTAATTTACTATTTCAACTCCAATCTACATTTAAATAGGGTAGATGCTGGACACCGAACCTATTTAATTTACTATCCCAAATCCAATCTACATTTAATTATGGTAGGTGCTGGACACTGAACCTATTTAATTTACTATTCCAACTCCAATCTACATTTAATTAGAGTAAGTGCTGGACACTGAACCTATTTAATTTACTATTCCAACTCTAATCTACATTTCATTAGGGTAGGTGCTGGACACTGAACCTATTTAATTTACTATTCCAACTCTAATTGCCAATTAAATAGGGTAGGTGCTGGACACTGAACCCAAATAATTTACTATTGCAACTCCAATCTACATTTAATTAGGGTAGGTGCTGGACAGTGAACCTATTTAATTTACTATTCCAACTCCAATCTACATTTAATTAGGGCAGGTGCTGGACATTTAACCTGTTTAATTTACTATTCCAACTCCAATCTACATTTAATTAGGGTAGATGCTGGACACTGAACCTATTTAATTTACTATTCCAACTCCAATCTACATTTCATTAGGGTAGGTGCTGGACACTGAACCCAAATAATTTACTATTCCAACTCCAATCTACTTTTTTTAGGGTTGGTGCTGGACACTGAACCTATTTGATTTACTATACCAACTCCAATTAACATTTAATTAGGGAAGGTGCTGGACACTGAACCCAAATAATTTACTATTCCAACTCCAATCTACATTTAATTAGGGTATGTGCTGGACACTGAACCTATTTAATTTACTATTCCAACTCCAATTAACATTTAATTAGGGTAGGTGCTGGACACTGAACCCAAATAATGTACTATTCCAACTCCAATCTACATTTAATTAGGGTAGGTGCTGGACAGTGAACCTATTTAATTTACTATTCCACCTCCAATCTACATTTAATTAGGGTAGGTGCTGGACACTGAACCTATTTAATTTACTATTCCAACTCCAAATTACATTTAATTAGGGTAGGTGCTGGACACTGAACCTATTTAATTTACTATTCCAACTCCAATCTACATTTAATTAGGGTAGGTGCTGTACAGTGAACCTATTTAATTTACTATTCCACCTCCAATCAACATTTAATTAGGGTAGGTGCTGGACACTGAACCTATTTAATTTTCTATTCCAATTCCAATCTACATTTAATTAGCGTAGGTGCTGGACACTGAACCTATTTAATTTACTATTCCAACTCCAATCTACATTTAAATAGGGTAGATGCTGGACACTGAACCTATTTAATTTACTATCCCAAATCCAATCTACATGTAATTATGGTAGGTGCCGGACACTGAACCTATTTAATTTACTATTCCAACTCCAATATACATTTAATTAGAGTAAGTGCTGGACACTGAACCTATTTATTTTACTATTCCAACTCCAATCTACATTTCATTAGGGTAGGTGCTGGACACTGAACCCAAATAATTTACTATTCCACCTCCAATCTACATTTAATTAGGGTAGGTGCTGGACACTGAACCTATTTAATTTACTATTCCAACTCTAATTACCAATTAAATAGGGTAGGTGCTGGACACTGAATCCAAATAATTTACTATTCCAACCCCAATCTACATTTAATTAGGGTAGGTGCTGGACACTGAACCTTTTTAATTTACTATTCCAACTCCAATCTACATTTAATTAGGGCAGGTGCTGGACACTGAACCTGTTTAATTTACTAATCCAACTCTAATCTACATTTAATTAGGGTAGATGCTGGACACTGAACCTATTTAATTTACTATTCCAAATCCAATCTACATTTAATTAGGGTAGGTGCTGGAAACTGAAGCTATTTAATTTACTATTCCAACTATAATTTACATTTAATTAGGGTAGGTGCTGGACACTGAACCCAAAAAAACTTACTTTTCCTACTCCAATCTACATTTAATTAGGGTAGGTCCAGGACACTGAACATTTTTAATGTTTAATTCCAAATTAATTTTGTAAATAATAAATAATTTTGAAATATATTAATTTATTTTATAGTGAATTTCAAAAATATTGAAGTATTTTTTCATGAATTTTGTATATTTCAACAAAAATCACACATAAACGCAACATCCAAATAATAAAAATGTAGAACAAATTTAAAATTTGAATTCGAAATTTAATAATTATTTTTTTTTAAATGTTTTAAACATTTAATATTTTTCTAAATACTCACCACCCTTATCCCCTAGAAAACCAACATCCCACTCTAAATAAAAAATGTCAAATTTAAATTTCTTTCTTTTTTTTTAAATGAATTCAACTTTTGAATTTTTTAAAACTGTCCCCACCCTTATACCCTATAAACTCCTATTATTTTAAATGAAAGTATAAATTTCAAATTTCAAATTCCAATTTAAATGTTTTAAATTGAATAATAACATTCTTTTAAATTACATATTTCAAAAGCACTCCCCACCTTTATCCCCTATAAACCCAACATCCAGCTCCTAAAATTTTAAATGAAATTTTAAATTTCAAATTTCAAATTCCTATTTCAATTTTATAAATGTAATCAAAAATATTTTAAATGACATATTTTTAAAACACTCCCCATCCCTTATCCCCTATAAACCCAACACCCCGCTCCTAAAATTTAAATGAAATTTAAAATTTAAAATTTAAAATTCCTATTTCAATTTTATACATTTATTAAAAAAATGAATTTAAATGTCATATTTTTAAAACACTCCCCACCCTTATCCCCTATAAACCCAACATCCCGCTCCTAATTTTTTTTAATACATTACTAAACTTTTTATAATATCTATAAAAAATAATTGATAACAATTAAAAATTAAAAAATTATAATAGATAAAACAACAATATTTTGACATTTCAATATTTTTACATATCAATATTTCTAATCGCGACATTACTTGCATCAATAATAAATACAATAGATCAAAACGATATTTTAAACTTCGATATTTACAACATCGATATTTCTACCTTCGATATTTGAGACTCGATATTACTGCAAGTAGACATCAGGGACTCGATATTTTGACTGTGTACCCCAAGATGTATGTCTTCTGTTTCCATGATTGTAATGAAGAACGCCCTTAAAATGACTACGCTGCAGCCCGACCGTTGAACCTGACAAAAGCCGACAGGCTGAAACGCATTGCTCTTGGTGCAGTTCGCGGTGTGCCACCTTCTTTTAAATTGGGAAAGGATTGTGATGCATAAATTAATTATATTAGATGTGTGGTTAACGTTTTTTAATTAAGTTTATCTGTTAAATGTGTTAAATTGTATATTAAATCTTATTTTGTTTTTTATTAATTTTATTATATTTAATATATTTAATACTTATTATTTTATTGAATATATATTTAAAAATCTATATTTTGTACAACTATATTTTTGACATCAAAATTTGTTGGGGATTTTTTTGAACTTACCTGTTTAATTATACGGAGTCAATATTTTTGCATTCTATATTTTTACCTCTGTATCTTTTACTTTTATATTTTTTAGATCGATATTTTGTCTGTGAACCCACATAGTGTAGCTTACTACTTATGTAGGCAAGCGCTTCAGTGCTCCACATAGGGGTAGTAGGTCCTCTATAAATATAACGATGCAATACATTCCAACCCGCTCCATTCCCCCATCTCTTGTCTTCTTGGCTTTGTCCCTTTAGCTCCTGCCTCCATGCAGATGCCCATTTAGTACATGCTTTCTTGCATCTATCCCTTCAACTCCTGCCTTCTTCGATCCTAACTGTTAAGTGATTACTTCCTATTCATTCATGTAGGCCTAGAGGCCTATAGGAATGAATGGGATTGCATCTGCAATTTGTGAGTACCAAATAGGTACTCTCAAATTGCGCATGCAATTTCAAGTGTGCAAGAGGGCCTAAAGACCACCCTGGTGCACCCCAAAAGAAGGTAAGTATGCACATGTGGTGCACACACATGCTCTAAGGGCATGTGTATGCATCACAATGCACTTTGAAAAATGCTTTTTGTTTGCATTTCTCAAAGGAATTGCAAATTACCATCAACTTGAAGTTGATGGTAATTTGCGATTCTAAATTGCGAAAATGCAATTTGCAAAGGCATAATGCATCGCATTTAGGGAATCGAAATTTGCGATTCCCTAACTGCATTCGCAAAATAGGTCATCGCAAATTTTGCGATGACCTATTTTACTAATTGCTTTTGGGTTGATGCATCCCAAATGGCAAAATACTGGTCGCAAAGGGGCCGATACTGCAAATCGGCCCATTTGCGATCAGTAGTTTGCTTGATGCATCTGGCCCTATGTTCCTTAAGATTGAAGAAATTCCTACTGCAGTCAAAATTATTGAATGCTTTGTTGGCTTCCATAACATCACAGACCAAAGGGCTGAGGGGATAGCTACAGAACTTGGAAACATCATAAGGGACAAAGGCCTAGTGCTTAATAAATGTTGAGGTCAGAGATGGTGCCAGCACAATGAGAGGTATATATAGTTTAGTACAAACAAGAATACAACAGAAAGAACCCAATGCAGCCTATGTACACAGTGTTGCTCATAATCTAAATTTAGTGTTGAATGATGCCTGCATGCACATTCCTGAAATTGCAGAATTTCATGACATTCAACAGAAAATATATTTATTTTTCAGTTAAAGCATCAAAAGTTAGGAACTACTTACAAAAGAGAACACAACAAAGCCAACACTGAAGAGACTCTGTCCAATACGTTGGGCATCGAGACATGATGCTCTATTTGCTCTATGCTATTGTTTTATGGATCAAACAAGTGTGCCTCTCACTATTCGATAAAAGCCAAAAATCAGGGCGTTTGAAGACGCTATTTGTCGTATTCAACACGGTATTTTTATTTTTACCATTAACTTATATAGTTTGTCAAAGATTTGTCGCAAACAACATATGATCAGCAGAAAAGACCTGTATAACACAACAGTTTTTACACAAAGTTTGAATCAATCATTGCAACACATTGTCAAACTTAAACATAGACCTGAATGCGGTCAACAGATAGAAACATTAAACATATATGACAAAGTACATAGTGCAACACATAATATTTGTATCAGTGCAAAGTTTGGTTAAAGCAAAAGCATAGTGAATGAAAGAAAAGATTAGAAAAAATTAGAAAAAGGAACGCGAGTGAATTCAAAACTCTATATTATCATCAGCAATGGCTTAGGTTTGAATTGTCCTTTTCTAATTCGCTTTTGCTTTAACCAAACTTTGCACTGATACAAATATTATGTGTTGCACTATGTACTTTGTCATATATGTTTAATGTTTCTATCTGTTGACCGCATTCAGGTCTATGTTTAAGTTTGACAATGTGTTGCAATGATTGATTCAAACTTTGTGTAAAAACTGTTGTGTTATACAGGTCTTTTCTGCTGATCATATGTTGTTTGCGACAAATCTTTGACAAACTATATAAGTTAATGGTAAAAATAAAAATACCGTGTTGAATACGACAAATAGCGTCTTCAAACGCCCTGATTTTTGGCTTTTATCGAATAGTGAGAGGCACACTTGTTTGTTCCCTAAATTCAGGCCCAGCCTTCTCACTTGTCCCCTAAGGGCCAAGCTCCCCTTGTTCTACTACATTGTTTTATGGATATCATTAAAGCACTCACTACCATTTTACTACAGTCTAAAAAGATTGATGAGCGCATAGAAGCTCAGGGTCTTAGAAAGTGCACAGAAACTTTTGAGATGGTGTTAATGGTTGTAATCCAGTCTAAAGTGCTGAAGACAATTAATATTATGCACAAACTGATTTGGTCTAAAGATCTGGACCTTTTCACAAGCATCAAATATGTTAAGTAGTGCAGCTAATATGTTTACAAGTTTCAGAGAACAGTTTGAAGATGTTAAAAGCTCAGCACCTTCACTTGCAGCTGCATGGAGAATTCAATTCCATTTTCCATAAAAATGTCATTGATGCAAAAAAAAAGCACTTCAATGAAATCTCTGAAGACCAAAGGTTATCCAATCATGAATACAATTAGAAGTTGTAAATGTGTTATGCTAACATAGATATGGTTGTTAATCATATAAAAACAATATTTGCTGGTATGAACGCCCTAATACAATGCTTTCATTTCATGAGGCATCAGAAATCCTCAGAGCTAGTGAGGAGGAGTTATTTGAAGCAGCCATGACCCTGGTAGCTCATTACGAAAAAGACTTGTCCCTAAAAGACTTGTCCCTAGAGTTTTTAGAACAACTCTTCTCATTAAAAGGAGTGTCGAAAGAACAAACACAACTTATCTCATGTGGCACAATAAAGGATCTGGCTGTCATTTTATTTTTGAGAAACAATGCAGTTCTGCCCAGTATTTTGGATGTTGTAACAGCACTGAAACTTTTTCTTAACAATTCCAGTTACTGTAGCCAGTGCAGAAAGGTCATTTTCAAAGTTAAATTTGATCAGGAACTATCTACAAAGCACAATGATGCAGGATTAGACTGTGGGAGGTGTTGATCACTCCAATTTGTTGCAGGTGCTGTTGACTCTGGTTGTGTCAGAGGAAACACACAGGATAATTTTAATTCAGGATGAGATATGCCATGATCTTTTGTGGCCATACTCAGGAGCCAAGGTGTGCAGAGGAGTTGTCTCTCAGGGCAGACAGGTGTGTGTGGGTACTCTCACAATGTGTATTACTTGATACAGAGGGAGTGCTGTTTGAGTCGCTGGTTCGGGTCCGCATCTGCCTTTATTTATTTTTTGGCATGATTCGTTAAGCAATGGTGTGTTTGTTTTACATATTAGGTACACGTCTGGCCCCTGCTGTTGGGGTCTTTCCGGTGCATTATCAATAGTGTAGAACTATTTGGGGATGTAGTTGAGTTAGTTGTTTTTTTGGTCAGTTGTTCCTCGCTTTCCTAAGACGTTTGCGTTACCTTTTGGTTAGGGAGAGCGGTTGCTGGTAGTCACGGGGGAGGTTTTTCTGCTTGGCAGTTTGTTCATTGTTGCTGTCAATTGTCCATTTTCTTTTTGCAGTATGAGTTTGCCCTGCGTGGCTGTTCTTAAGTGTTGGAGTCATCTTTGGGAAAGGTGGAGCCGGGCTGTCCAAACTTGCTGTGGGGGATCATTCTGTTGGGGCCGGCTGCTTCAAAGATTTAACTTCTGTTCGGATTCCTGACAAGATGTTTGGGATTGATGTTAAGTGGTCCAGGGTAGAGGAGCATTGTCAAGTGTGGTATGCTGTGTTAGGGTCTTTTTGCACTTGCTTGATTAAACAATTTAATTCCTGCTGATTGCGTTCAACGCCTGAGATGTGAGTGGCCAGAGCGTTCAGTAAGTCAACTTCAATTTCAAGTTTTTCTGAATAGAATGTTAGGGCTGAGGAAATCACATCCATCGTGTTTATAAATGGGGCCCAATAGTGACTGATGATGAAGGTGAGTGCGGAGCTGGCTTGCATTGTTTTGTAGGTGAGAGAGCTTTGCTTGCTGAATTTTCATTGTTCTTATCCTCTGAAGTGTTGTTATGGGCAATGGGACCTTTTTCATACTGGATCCTAATTGGGGAGAGCAAGGCAATATAGTCATGCTTGGGTTGGGAGTTCACAGTTGTAATTGGATGATCCTTGTCTTCAATATGTTTCCCCTGGAAGGGACTGAGTAACAAATCCTTCTGCTATATTGACGTTTCTAATGGTCTTTCTAGCAGTGCAATATTGTGATCTTTGTAAGGGTAATTAGGGAAGTGGTGGGTGAGCAGACTACTCCCGGAGATAGTGACTGAGGGTGAGCTGTTGGGTGGGTCCCTGCTTTGTTGTTCGGTTTTCTGTGGTGTGAACATGTGTATTGACTATTATCTGATTAGTAGGTGTTTTTATGGGTTTCTCTGTCGGAAGTTGGGACAAAATTGGTTTGGAGTATCTGTGCAATGCCATGACTTGTTTCCTTGGAGATTTTAAAAATTCTGTATTTTTAAACTCCTGGATATTGTTTTTTTGTTAGTTGAGCCAACAAGGCTGATGTGAGTGTTCAGCTGTTAAAGAATGATTTCCATTGGCTGCCTGGTCTAGTGACTGGGGTTTAGTCTCTGAGATGCGTTTCTCTGCGGCTTTGATGGTCTCTGAGATCTTCCTGATCTCATGGTAGTGGCATTTACCCTTGCTTTACCCTTTCAGTCCCATTTCCACACTTTGGGGCTAGATCCGCTGAGGGGCAGAGAGGCAGTGGTGCAGTTGCGTCTAGTTCCCTTTGCCTCTCTTTGGGGTTCACTGTTGTGAGCTTGCTGTTACAAGGTGGGTTAGAAAGAAGGTGCAGGGGTCCGGAGGTTTGGTGGTCTTTTTGGTTGGTTGTGAAATTGTGTTCCCCTTTTGGCTGTTGTAGCAGCTCTCTTCTACAGGGAGTGTTGATGGGGTGCTTGGAGTCTCCTTTGTAGGTATCGGTATACAAGGGAACCCGTAAGATTGGCCGCGGACCACGGGTGGGACTGGTTATTTTTATTTAACAAAAGTCCTAGGTTAAAGTAATAACAAAAGAATTAAATTACACAGGCTCAAGATAAAGGCTGTGTTTTTCCTTCTTCAAAGTCCAGCCGGACCTAGAAGCGTTTATTTTGGAAAACAATTTTGTAAGCATAGATAGAATTTAGGCGAAGACAGGTCGCACATGAATAACTGGGCACAAGCCTGTACCTGGTCAGAAGAAGACAATACAGGGGAAAAGGAAAAAGAATTAACAGGCAAACAAGGAGAAAAGGGTGGCTTATAACACAATGCAAACTATTTTTGAATAAGCACAAACCCACAGTAACTACCGTAAAAATTGCAAATCATAACACGAGCAGTACTGTAAAACAGTCGACGAACGTTTCGATCCCTATCTCCAAAAATATAGTGGGATCATCTTCAGGACTAAAGTGAGCTTTGCCTGATTGGTTGAGTGAGCCTGTAGGGTTTAAACAGGGAGCAAAAGAAAGGGAAATGAAAATTCTAACAACAATAAGAATTTACAACTAGTCAGTTGCCTCTTTTTTCATGCAAGGTGCCACACGTGCACATGCAGTTGTTTGATACAAAGGGCACGGATGGCTATGTGCTCGTATTTGGAGTGTGGGTGACCGAGTAGGACATACCGCTTTGGCTCATTGAGAAGTGCTCTGGGACGTGGTATCCGGTGTTGGTGCGAAGAATGACAGAGTGGGGGAGTGTAGGCCAGGAATTCGACAAGGTTGTAAATTAATCTAAAATTAGTAAATCATGGTTACCACGAGCGGCGAGGCACGGAGGGCTGGACGTGGCTTGAAAACACTTCAGTCGGCACTCAGGTTCCGAAGTAACCAATTGCCTATAAAAAAGCGATTTAGTCATACACTTGGCGAATGACAGGTTTGAGTCAATAAGATAGGAATAGGGTTACCGGGGTTACCGTTTTCCGCCTTGCATTTGGCGCGCGGCGTTTCAGGAAGGATAACTGTATTTACCCAGTCTGGTCGGTTCGATTTAGGCCTGAAATAGAGTGGTAGGTCGGAGATTAGGACCTGTGAAGTGAGGTCGATGTGGCAGGTATAAGTGCAGTGGAGGAACAGAATATTACCGTTACAGCCTAGTGTCTCTAGCGTAGGCTCGGCGGGAAACTTCGATAGAAATATAACCTGTGAACAAAAAGGGGTTGAAGGTTTTTAAGGGTGGAAGTGCATACGGGTGAAGGTGAGAGCGGCGGGTGCAGGCAGGTAATTACCGTGAGTTACGGATTATTATCTCCGCAGGGCGCTCAATGGCGTTGGCCTTTTCCATGCGAGCCTGCAAGGAAGAATATGGAAGGCACACATAAGATATATTGGACTGGACCCGTCCCTCGTGAGGGTCAGGGAGGTGTATCAAGTCAAGGCTTACCGTAATGTGCTCGTAGTGGGGCCGAAATGCGGTCCCGTCTGGAGGCTCAATGGCCTGGTGTTGAGTGTCTGCATGCTGCCGCGCCTAATGTAGTCCGTGATTGTGGTGATGGAAAGTGAGAGCGGACTTATCCGGAGTGACAGTGATTCCGATAATGGGCGCCATCTTAGAGTGGTGAGTGAACCAACTGGTGATTTAGGGGGTTAGAAGGGAGCGCATCTAAATATAAGGGCTCTTGTCAAGGTGCGGTTCTCTGAATCACAGGGTCACAAGCTAATTAAAAACAACTAACATTTGAGAAGATTACAATTGAATTACAGACGATTGTATAAGCTCATGCAGGAGGAGAAAAACAACTTATATTAAACTGGTCCAATCCTCTGTTCTGTTTAGGCCATCCTGGATAGAGTTGAACTGTATGATGGATTTCAGCTCTTCTTTGTTCAGTAACTGTCCCATGTTACCACCTCTCGGTGGAAGTCTCAGTACTTTCAGGACAGTCCATTTCAAATCGCTGTCAGAATGTTTTTTGGGCTGTAAAATGTTCCACCAGAGGTGCATTTAGAGTCCCGCACCGAATGCGACTTCTGTGTTGCCCAATACGGATTTTTACCTTCTGGCTAGTTTGTCCAATGTAAACTTTTTGGCATAGGATTAAATAAATGACATTGCAGGTGTTGCAGTTGGAGAAGGAACAACATTGTATTGTAACATTGTTGAAGGTGAAACTTTTTCCTTCTATGGTGCTATCACAATTATTGCACCCACCACATTTAGCATGCCCCACAATGGGGGACAGACCCCATACATTATCAAGTGTAGCCGGAGGTAAAGAAGTGGGCAAAGCAGCCCTCACAAGGTGGTCTCTGAGGTTTTTACTTTTTTTGAAAGCAAATACTGGTTTTTCAATGGAGAGGACACCTGTGTTTAGTATTGGCCAGTGTTTAAGAATGGTCTTTCTCAACTGATTGGAAATTGGTGAGAAAGTCGAGACACAAGCTATGCGCTTAGAGTCAGTCTTTTCCTTTGGTACTAGTAGGGCTTCCCTAGGACAATACCAAGCCCGCTTGGTAGCGTTTTTGACTAGTTTTTTTGGGTAGCCCCTTTCCTTGAGTTTGGATGCTAAGGTAGCAGCTTCTCTGAAGTAGTCATCTTTGCAAGAGCAGTTCCGCCTGATTCGCAGAAATTGCGAGTAAGGGAGTGAATCGCGCAGTGCTCTTGGGTGATTGCTATTGTAAGCCAGAAGGGTGTTTTTCTCAGTTGGCTTACAATAGAGGCGTGTCAGTAGGGAGCCTTCACTGTGGTAAATGGTAAGATCCAAAAAGGAGATAAAGTCATTACTAGTGGAAATGGTGAAAGTGAGCCCTAGGCAGTTATTATTCAGCCAGTGTAAGAATTGGCGCAGGCAATCGTCGCTTCCATTCCAAATGATGAAAATATCATCGATATACCTGCGCCAAAACTTTATCCCTGAAAGGAAAGGATTGGTGGGATTGATGATCACATTGGTCTCTATCTCATCCATAAAGAGTATCGCCAAATTAGGGGCAAAAATTGCGCCCATGGCGGTCCCCTTAATTTGTTCATAGAAATTGCCATCAAAGAGGAAAAAGTTTTTTGTGAGGCATATTTCTAGGAGCTGGATGATAAACATGCTCGGTACAGCGTGGGGACGTGGTCGTGAGTCCAGAATCTTTTTGATCACTAAGAGTGCTGTAGTCTGCGGGATATTAGTGTAAAGGGACTCGATGTCCATAGTGACCAGAGTTTCAATCATTGGGTTGTACGGGTGGTTTTCGATCATGTTGATCATGTGCATAGAGTCCTTTATGTAGCATTGTGTTGACGGGACAAACTCTTTGATAAAGAAGTCTACATACGATCCCAATGGTTCTAGGATGGACCCGCAGGCTGAAACAATGGGACGGCCTGGGGGATTTTTCTCATCTTTGTGCACTTTGGGCAGCGTGTATATCACCGGGATTCTGGGCGTTTTGACATTTAAGAAATTGTACTCTTTTTTCGATAGAAATCCTGCATCAAGACCTTCTTTAGTTATTTTTTGTATTAGGCTCTGTATCTCTTTAGTTGGATTATGACTCAGTCTTTTGTAATGCTCTTTATTCTCCAATTGCCGCATTATTTCTGAAATGTATGCTGTTTTCTCTTGTAGGACGATTCCCCCGCCTTTATTGGCGCTCTTAATTATGAGATTATCATTGGCTTTGAGTTGTGTGATGGCATTTTTCTCTTCCCTAGAGATGTTATAGGGAATGAACAGGCCTATCATTTGTACCCACAATTCCACCTAACTATATGGATTTACAAACTGAACTAATGAGATTCTTTAGACGTATACGCCTACAGGCCTTCTTTCAGTTACATCCTACACCAGAAAGGACAAATAATACCCCCTTTCGACCACCTTCCATCTTTTCTCCTTCTGCCAGTATGATTCCCACTGAAGTGGTTACATTTGAGAAGGTTATTTTGAAGGAACTGCAGAACTTCCAAAATAAGAAACAATGTCCACTTGATAATGTATGGGGTCTGTCCCCCATTGTGGGGCATGCTAAATGTGGTGGGTGCAATAATTGTGATAGCACCATAGAAGAAAAAAGTTTCACCTTCAACAATGTTACAATACAATGTCGTTCCTTCTCCAACTGCAACACCTGCAATGTCATTTATTTAATCCTATGCCCATGCCAAAAAGTTTACATTGGACAAACTAGCCAGAAGGTAAAAATCCGTATTGGGCAACACAGAAGTCGCATTCGGTGCGGGACTCTAAATGCACCTCTGGTGGAACATTTTACAGCCCAAAAACATTCTAACAGCGATTTGAAATGGACTGTCCTGAAAGTACTGAGACTTCCACGAGAGGTGGTAATATGGGACAGTTACTGAACAAAGAAGAGCTGAAATCCATCATACAGTTCAACTCTATCAAGGATGGCCTAAACAGAACAGAGGATTGGACCAGTTTAATATAAGTTGTTTTTCTCCTCCTGCATGAGCTTATACAATCGTCTGTAATTCAATTGTAATCTTCTCAAATGTTAGTTGTTTTTAATTAGCTTGTGACCCTGTGATTCAGAGAACCGCACCTTGACAAGAGCCCTTATATTTAGATGCGCTCCCTTCTAACCCCCTAAATCACCAGTTGGTTCACTCACCACTCTAAGATGGTGCCCATTATCGGAATCACTGTCACTCCGGATAAGTCCGCTCTCACTTTCCATCACCACAATCACGGACTACATTAGGCGCGGCAGCATGCAGACACTCAACACCAGGCCATTGAGCCTCCAGACGGGACCCCATTTCGGCCCCACTACGAGCACATTACGGTAAGCCTTGACTTGATACACCTCCCTGACCCTCACGAGGGACGGGTCCAGTCCAATATATCTTATGTGTGCCTTCCATATTCTTCCTTGCAGGCTCGCACGGAAAAGGCCAACGCCATTGAGCGCCCTGCGGAGATAATAATCCGTAACTCACGGTAATTACCTGCCTGCACCCGCCGCCCTCACCTTCACCCGTATGCACTTCCACCCTTAAAAACCTTCAACCCCTTTTTGTTCACAGGTTATATTTCTATCGAAGTTTCCCGCCGAGCCTACGCTAGAGACACTAGGCTGTAACTGTAATATTCTGTTCCTCCACTGCACTTATACCTGCCACATCGACCTCACTTCACAGGTCCTAATCACCGATCTACCACTCTATTTCAGGCCTAAATCGAACCGACCAGACTGGGTAAATACAGTTATCCTTCCTGAAACGCCGCGCGCCAAATGCAAGGCAGAAAACGGTAACCCTGGTAACCCTATTCCTATCTTATTGACTCAAACCTGTCATTCGCCAAGTGTATGACTAAATCGCTTTTTTATAGGCAATTGGTTACTTCGGAACCTGAGTGCCGACTGAAGTGTTTTCAAGCCACGTCCAGCCCTCCGTGCCTCGCTCGTGGTAACCATGATTTACTAATTTTAGATTAATTCACAACCTTGTCGAATTCCTGGCCTACACTCCCCCACTCTGTCATTCTTCGCACCAACACCGGATACCACGTCCCAGAGCACTTCTCAATGAGCCAAAGCGGTATGTCCTACTCGGTCACCCACACTCCAAATACGAGCACATAGCCAGCCGTGCCCTTTGGATCAAACAACTGCATGTGCACGTGTGGCACCTTGCATGAAAAAAGAGGCAACTGACTAGTTGTAAATTCTTATTGTTGTTAGAATTTTCATTTCCCTTTCTTTTCCTCCCTGTTTAAACCCTACAGGCTCACTCAACCAATCAGGCAAAGCTCACTTTAGTCCTGAAGATGATCCCACTATATTTTTGGAGATAGGGATCGAAACGTTCGTCGACTGTTTTACAGTACTGCTCGTGTTATGATTTGCAATTTTTACGGTAGTTACTGTGGGTTTGTGCTTATTCAAAAATTGTTTGCATTGTGTTATAAGCCACCCTTTTCTCCTTGTTTGCCTGTTAATTCTTTTTCCTTTTCCCCTGTATTGTCTTCTTCTGACCAGGTACAGGCTTGTGCCCAGTTATTCATGTGCGACCTGTTTTCGCCTAAATTCTATCTATGCTTACAAAATTGTTTTCCAAAATAAACGCTTCTAGGTCCGGCTGGACTTTGAAGAAGGAAAAACACAGCCTTTATCTTGAGCCTGTGTAATTTAATTATTTTGTTATTACTGGAGTCTCCTTTGGTCACACTAGGGTGAACTTGGACGTCTTGGGAAATGGTCAAAGGAATAGGAGGGTCTTCAGCTGTTATTGGTGTTGGTCACCTCAGGCTGCCTATAACTGGCCTCGCTGTGTTGCACATGATGAAGGCGCCCGCTTGTTGCGTTTGTCACTAAACATTGTGGGAGGAGGTTTTGGGGCAAGTGCAGGTCTGGTTCAGTGTAAGGGCCAGGTGAGGGAGCTCATGGGTGGGTCTGAGTGGGACACACTGGTCACCGTAAGCCGTACCCAGGCCCAGCAGGGCTGCTTCCATGGGGGCCTGTGTTTGTGCTTGATGGATGGTAGCTACTACCACCGCACTCATACCCTCCCCCACCTCTAAGCGCCACTTCCGCATCCTGCTGCGGCCGACCAGTCTAGAGTAAGATGACCCTTAATTTTTTTCTTCCTCAGTTGGGGGCCACATTTCTCGGCTGAGGCAGCACAACTTCAAGGGTGCGCGGGTGGCATGGGGCAGGGGATTGACCTTAGCCACATGGGTTGAGCTCAAAGATTGATATCAGTCTCCCACACAGCTGGTATCGTGTGCAGCCTCACCCTAAGTCTCTTTTCAAGCCCACACTCTGCGCTCTTCAGTCATGCCAAGGTCTCGCCAAGATCTCACCCACTTTCACTGGCCCGTGGAGGGTCCCTGTGGTCACTGCAGTTGAGAGGACCGAGGGCACTGTTCCTGCTTCTGCTCCACTGCCCTGCAGCTCCATTGCTCTGTCTCTGCACTCTGTGTCTGCCCACCCACATATTATAGAGGCAAGAAGAAATGTTTTCAATTTAACCTAACCTATATGCCCTACTTGACACTTTCTTTTTTTCACAGACAAAAAGGGCATCATTTGAGTAAACAGATTTTTTATTTTTGCTGAGGAACTTGTTATTGTTTGCCAGTCATTTTTAAATATATGCACCTTTATACACAAATGAATGGGGCATTGTTTGCCTAGACTGGTTTGATGTTTATTCTGCTAAACTTGTTATTACTTTACCAGTCACTTTGAAATATTTGCACCTTCATGCACAAATCAAAGGGCCATTGGTTGACTAAACTGGTTTGATTTGTCTTAGCAGCTGCTTGCTGTTCTTGTTATTGCTTCACCAGTCACGTTGGCAACTCACCTATGCAATACCGAGACACTGGGTGATTTGTGGGCTTGTGGACTACAAAAAGGTTCGACAAATGGACCTTATTGGGATCTCCAGGATTGGGGACCTAAGGGCAAAGGGCGAGGTAATATTGTTTGCTTCCCTTCAGCAGAAGCATGACCTAGCCAATTCAGAATATTTTAGATATCTGCAGATATGACATGCCCTACAAACACAGATACCAAAAGGGTCAGACTCTTAGATGGCTACTACCCCACCAAAGCTGTGCCACTAACTTATAAGAAATTGCTTAACAACACTGCAAACCCCCTCCAAGAACTGCAGGAGAGATGGGAGGGAGACAACCTGGAACTGGATGATGAGGAGTGGCAGAAAGCTGTTGATTCTCCACAAGAGGTAGCTATCTCAGCCGACTGAGACTTATACAGCTTAATCTACATAACCGGACCTTGCTTGGTCCGTATGGGGAAGGCGGAAACAGGGGACTGTAGACGGGGGTGCGGACAGGTGGAAACCTTCATGCACATATTGTGGGAATGTGACCACATTCAACGGTCTTGGCGCAATATCCAAGATATCCTGAGTGAGGTGCTCACACACACTATTCACATTGAAGCGAAGAGATGTCTTTTAAACGTATGGGAGCCGACAGACCTAACCAGGAAAAGAAAGCTTTGGGTCACTATAGGCCTCATGATAGCGAAAAGAAACATTGCACAATTGTGGCAGGCCGCACATTCACCCGAGGCTGCAACATGGAGGGCAGACATGCACTGGTGCATTTTAAGGGTGAAAACGATGTATGTTGTACCAGGTTGCCCCAAAAATGGTCCCTGGTCTGGGGCAAATGGAACGATTACTGGGGAAATATCTGTAGCCCCCAAGTGCCCCTACTCATGATGATCCACCAACACATTGATAACAGTGTTTCCTGGTGCATAACCTATGTATATAAGCACAATTTGTCATTATTACTGTGAATGCAATGTAACTCCTCTCTGTTGTTGAATTGATACTCAGATTCAATGTGTTTAATAAAAAGAATTCGTTTTTTTTAAAAAAGGGAATTGTTTGCCTAAACTGGTTTGATTATTGTATGGTGCCGTACTTGTTACTGTTTACCAGTTGCTTTGAAAATGTGTGCCTTTTTGTACGAACCAAAGGCGGAAGTGTTTGACTAACCTGGCTTCACTCTTGCATAATGCTGGACTTGTTATAATCAAGCAATTTGAAAGAATTTTCACCTTAATGCAAGAAGAAAGGGGGATTGTTTTACAAAACATGCTTGATTTTTTATATTGCTGGACTAGTAATTGTTTTATTATGCACTTTGAAAGTATTTGCACTTTTTCTTTGCTTTACCATCTACAGTCTGTATAGATTCTGTCTTTAGGTACTTGCTGATATGGTTTGTTTTTATTCTACATGCAGTGTTATTCAGGGTGTTGCTTGCACTTGTCGGTAAAATGCATGCCTTAAATCTTGTGATTAGCATTATTTACACTACAGAAATGATCAATTCAAACAGAAAAATATCTGCATTAATGTTCTGAAGAATTCCAAACCCTTGACAATTGCAAGTGTGTGCCATGCAGATATTTCATAAGTCTATTCTCTTGGAGTTTGCAGGATACTGAATAACATTGTGTGTACTCCTCATATATATTGTCAATCAAGTCTATGAAACTGCAGGTATGGATTTGTTTTTCAAAGTTTCAAGTTATTGTCCATCAATGGAAATTCAAATTCACATCCGGCATAGTTGTTCTTTGTTCTTCGGCGATAGGCAGTTCAGAAGACAATAGGACTCCTCCTTGGCATCTGATTGCTGTCTCAGTTAAATAATGTGCTCTTCACAATTGGAGTAGTTTATATGTTGAGTGTTTCCCACTTTCCTATTAGAACTTTGAGCAAGACAATATAGAGGCATTTCATTAAATGTTGGAGGTTTCAAATCAAAATATACCAGACTTTTGGGCGATGGGTCAAGTGGCAGGTGGCGGGCTGGCCCGAAGGGGGGCCCTCCATGTCCTCTGAAGGGGGGGCCCTCAGGTATTGTTACAGCACTGGGGCGCTGACGTTTTCGATGGCTGCTACCAGGGATGTCTTGGTGCAGTGATTGGCTCAGAATCCAGATTGAGGGGGTCCAGGAGGTTGTGGTGTTCCAAATGTTTGGTGAGTTCCTTGATGAATTCCATTTTGAGAACCTTCACCAGAAAGGGGAGCATGGAGATGGGCCAGTAGCTCTGTAGATCTTCTGGGTCAGTCAATAGTTTCTTCAGGAAGGCCTCACTTCAGCATGTTTCCAGTCCTCAGGGAAGGAGGCCTTGCTGATTGAGGTGTAGGGAGTTCATGTGGCTTGAGTTGTAAGTGGGTCCCAATGGACCAGTAGGTGTTCCGGGTTTGTGTTTGTGAGTAGGCTGATGCTGTTGGCAGTGGGGGTTAGTAATTGAAGTTCTTCTAAATGGGTGAGACCACGTCATGAAAGAAGTCCGCCAGGGTGTTACACAGTCCTTCGGAGGAGGTGATGTTGTTTCTGGCGGCTGCGGAGTTCGAAAATACCTTCACAGCAGACAAGCTCCTTTATCAAGATGACAAATAATGTCTCAGCAGGCGTGCAAGTGGTCCTTGTGCAACAACATACTCTCAACAAATGGAAAAAAATAGCTTTTCATTTTCATTTGGCAGTAGACAATTAATCCTGTACCTCCCTTTGTAGTGATCAATGTCTAATCTTCTTTCCTGGAAGGATACCAATTTGTATTTAAGGACGTGATTATTGAAAGTCCCTTTTACCACTGTATAATGAAAGCAGGCTTGTAGAAGCACTAATGGTGGTTGTAATTAATGTGCTACCTATAATCATTTAAAATTAAGGTTGCTGCACATAGTCACCAAGTACTAGTAGTAGAAATTATCTTTAACAACAGGAGGAGATAGAATTACGCATTAATATTCAAAAGACACCTACAATGAAAGTACTCAAGAAATGTGCTTTACACAGGGCTTAAGGGCAAACAATAATTTACCACTGCAATAAGTGGCAACACATCAGCTCCACAGCTCTATGACAATTTAAGACGCTAATCAGTCTAAACCATGGTGTAGACAATCTCTTAGATTAGCACTTCCTATGCTCTGTTGATGTGATATGATTCTAGCTCTTCCAAGTTCTCTTCTTTTTGGACAGTTTGTCAGCTGAACTTAGTTCCGGTTGTATCTCAAATACCAAGGGTCATCTGCACCTGATTAAGAATCTGACCTTGGGCATGATCAGTGTTTGTGCCCAATTTCAGACTCCTTACAACAGAATTAGGAAGTCAGTGTTATCAGCCATAAGCATTTCAACCCCCTGGCTCAATTTTAATGACAATCTATACCTGGCTTGCTGAGAAAGCATAGGACCCTGAATGAAGACTGCAGAGTGTGATCTACTAAAATATATGGGGGCATATTTACAAGCCCCTATCGCCATGGGAACATCACTTTTCACAACGTTCCTATAGCAATAGGACATTCACCTTCTTTAGAAGGCAGCGGTAAACCCCTTAAAGTGGCTTGAAGCTGCATTTTAAATAAGGCCCCCTTTCACGCTTTGCTTAGCGGGAAAGAGGAGGGCAAAGGGTGTTGCAGTGGGCGTTCCACCGCAACACCCATTGATTCTGACTGTGCCCCCTATTTAGAGCGAGGAATAAATAGGAGGCAGTGCCAGAATTAAGACCAGGGATCCTGGTCTTACTCTGGCACAATGAGTAGTAATGTTTAATTTCTCCTTGTTTTTTTCTGTTTTCATGTGTGCTGCGTTGTGCAGCACACATGAAAACAGCAAAAGCCCAACAATTGTTGATGTACAGGAAGGACCCCCTTCCTGCACATAAATATAAATGTTTTTAAAATGCCCCTTTGCAACTTCTATGTGTGCTGCATTAATCTTCCCCTGCCGCAGATACCCTTGCACTATGGTGCAAGGATGCCTGCGTTGGCGCTAGACTGCTAAGTGTAGCGCCAGCACAGGGGTAAACAAAAGGCTACACAATATTCTTGTAAATATGTTTTGGCTCTGCATTTCTGAAATGGCGGTGTGAGGCATTAAGTTATATACAGAAAAGATAACATATAGACCTTGATGGGTACTATAGACTTTCAATGTCCAGCCGGACAGAGAATTTTATTAAGCCATATATTGAAGGAATCTTATACCTATAAAAAGCGACACATGTAATGAACAGGACACAATCCTGCATCCAACATGGGAAAAAGTTACAGAGAAAACATACAACGTAAAAGACATAAAGGGTTTTTTCACGAAACAAAGGAGCAATGGTTGCTTGGTATGGTCATAGTGTCAAGCAAGCTAACCATCAACAGTAGCCACAACTTTTATCAAATTCAAACAGAAGTGGTACTGATTATTGTCGACGACGTTTCGATCCCAAGCTCTTATGATACAGGGATCATCATCAGGACTAAGTAATTTAGGTGCCTGGTGCTTAACACAATGCCTCTGAGGACATAGTTATTTCCAGAGGCTGCAGATGGGTAGTAAATGACGCTGATGGTCACGTAGTAGGTCTAAGACCTTTGGCTCGAATAGTCCACAGGTCGGGGTCCGGTTCCGAGGATTCTTGAAGGTTAAGACGCGGGTTGAGAGCGCTGAGGGCGATGTGCCAGGCGCGCTCCAATCCTCCTCCCGAGACCCATGGTGCTAGTAGCGCCCTGTTTTAAAGTGCTGAGACACCCCTGAATTTGGGGCTTTTTTCTTAGAATGAGCATCAAGCTCTTCTAATTTTAAGCACTTTTTTCACCTTTTCTTTTTCACTTTCACGTCCCCAGGTCAGGGTGGACTATTAGAGTGTCCATACCGCCGGGGTATAGTCCTGAAGAATGCCTTGGTGAATCTATTCCACTAGTACGGCAGAAACATGTGGACTGATTAATTTAACTCTGTGGTATCTAGCTGAATTTAACCAAATCATAACAACCTTGGCACTTAAATTCAGACACATATACCACTTACCTGTGTCTTAGGGATCACTCATTAAAAACTTTTTTTGATACCCTCTTAGGCACTTTTACTTATTTTTCACTCACATCACGCCCTCCCCACACGACCAGCTCCGCAGTCTTTCTGGCGTCGTAGCACACCGAAGAGGCCCTCGGTCTCTTCGGTGGGGCCCGATGATGAAGCATGACACTGACCAGGTCGGTGTGTGAGGGCCTTCCTACTCAAATACAGTGATTGTGTTACCCTTCCATCATTTGCTCCAGATCCGTGGCAGTCTTGTAACTGACCAGACCTCTCTTCTTTTGTTGAAATGCATTGTGTTAAGCACCAGGCACCTTAATTACTTAGTCCTGATGATGATCCCTGTATCATAAGAGCTTGGGATCAAAATGTCGTCGACAATAATCAGTACCACTTCTGTTTGAATTTGATAAAAGTTGTGGCTACTGTTGATGGTTAGCTTGCTTGACTCTATGACCATATGAAGCAACCATTTCTCCTTTGTTGCCTGAAAAAACCCTTTATGTCTTTTGCGTTGTATGTTTTGTCTGTAACTTTTTCCCATGTTGGATGCAGGATTGTGTCCCGTTCATTACATGTGTCGCATTTATTATATGTATAAGATTCCTTCAATATAAAGCTTATTAAAATTCTCTGTCCGGCCGGACATTGAAAGTCTATAGTACCTATCAAGGTCTATATGTTATCTTTTCTGTATATAACTTACTTAAAGATCATTGTTCTAAAAAATAATCGATACCCAGGGTCCTTGGTTACTCATTGGGTTCCCTTGTCTCTCTAAAACAGGTGCGAGGCATTAAGCCAGGAAGGCTAATGCCTCACTCCGTCACTTCCCTTGGGAATATACCCCATGGTGCATTGGGAAGACAGTGCTCAATTAGAACCTTTGAATTGGTGTATCTTTCCTTTGGATCTGCACTTTATACACAGATGAAAGCAACAATCACCAGCTGAAATAGGTTATTCCCGAAAAAAATGGCCAGTGATCTTTCTTCATGTTCTTGAATATGTATTTAACTCCTCCCTCTACTCTACCTCATTCCACAACAATGATTTAGTTAATCTCATCTTTTCCTCTCTCTAATCAAGCTGGTTTAAGATTTCTTTTCACAACCTTTTATAATTTCAAAAACTTTAATGGTATGGTACTCAATCACGATAAGCAAGCACAAAATAGAAAATAGTCTTGATAAGGGTTTTAAGGACATCATGAAGGTTTTGTCCATTTGTCCCATTCACTGTGAGAGACGAGAAAGAGAGAATTGGATATCTGATTCCTTACAAATGAAAAAACTTCCTGTGACATAAGATCACATGTAACATAAAGGTGTTATGTTACTCTAGGATCAGTATGATTAGGAAAGGTCATCTTGTGAACAGAAACTCTTTTGGCGTCAATCAACTGCTATGCTGGCTGATAACATGGTGTTTAAGAAAACTAAGGGTGTCAGAGGTGAGATGTATTTTTCAGGGAAGATATATACATAATAATCACACTCAAATGAATGCAGGATTAACACCCTGCACACCTGGCGATGAAGTGATAAGAGAGAATAAAAAAGGAGAAATAAAGTTAGATCCCATTTGCAATTATGATCATGTTTTTCTGATGTTTGACTCTTTAACAAGCTCTTCTACTGGCAATGGCTGAAGTGGCTTGTACCGAAGCTGGTGAGCTGCTGCAGGGGTTTAAACATCACGTGCTCCCATCGTTAAACCTTAAGGACAGCAAATATCTTTCTGTTTGCAGAATTGCCATGTGCTTTGAGTCCCCTGCATTGAATATTGATGTGACAAGCTGCAGGCAAGTATGGCTCATTACTAAAGTGTATACTGTATATATTCACCTGCAGTGTTTACTGGCCTCCTTCCAGAAACTACTTCATGATCCATTGCTGCCTTTTATTTTAGCATCTAATCGCTGACTATGGGAGAGTTATATCAAGACTCTCGTATAGGCTGTGACTGAGTATCCAAATAGCTTTATTATTTTAACATCCAAAAGAAAGTGTCTTGGAGGAATCCCTTGCTCTCCTCCCTTGGTAGATTAGAGCAAAACCCCAATACCGTTCTCTGAGATATCTGTGACTGGCTCATAATCTGCAACACAAAAATATTATTACATTTAAAAACCACAATAACATTCCAAGCCAATTTAGTTACAAAGAAAACAATGTAATGCTTAAATTCTCATGTAGAAATCAGGCGATATTAAAACAAATTTAGTTGTGATGCTTTTAGTATTCAATAATTTTGGCTGTTATGTTCGAAACTCTTCACTACGCCACTTTTGGTGTATTCATTTTTGAGGTCGGAAGCATGGAGTGTTTGAATTAATCTTAGACACTGGGAATCACTCTGGCCGCATCCCAATACATCATTTTCTGCCCACCATGCCACCTCACCTCTGTTAGGATACCGCCATATCCAAATCATCTTGACTCTGCTCCTCATGGGAAAAGTCAGGCTCGATCTGCCAGGCCAGGTCACCCCTGAACAGGAACACAAGCAAAAAATAATAGATCGGGGTGCGGCCTGAGCGATTGCCAGTGGCTGAACCTTGTTTTTTTTAGCACAGCATTAAAAAATCACCACTATTTGCTGTCTTTTTAAAAAAACAGTTTAAACCCTCACTTATGGGATCCAGAGATTCTCCACCATATGATAATCTGTGCATGCAATGACTTGAAGATACTCCCATTTGGAAACATTGCTGACCAGCGTACACACAGCACATCTTTTAATGGGGCCAGGTACATAGACAACATATTTATGTTACGAGACAGTTAACATCAACACATTACAAGGATCCTTTGAGCACCTATAAAGAAACACCTAGAACAAATGTTACTTTAAATCATAGCAAGGGATGTTATCCTGTGCACACAACAATTATTTTGCCTCTAGACTGTTAATTAATGCAACAGCATGGAGCCTGATCCTGCATGCCACTTGTTCATTTATTTTTATTAAAAATGTTTTAATTTTTTTTAACACTTGAGAGTGGTTAATAATCCACATTTTATATTTGAGCACATACATGCATCACAATAATGGTAGCAGATGTTCGAAATGCTGTTAGAAATTGCATTACTGGTTGATTTGGGTGTGTGTCCTAGTCAAGGAGCAACCACAATCTTAGTCAGAGTAAGGCACAAGCAAACCCCAAATTAACCTGTGCTCACCCCCTGGTAGTTTTGCACAGAGCAGTCAGGCCTAACTTAGAACCAATGTGTAAATTATTTGTGCAACAATTCAAATAGTAAAACATTGAAAACACCACACCAAAAGGATCCCATACCAAGTTAGAAAAAAAGCTTTTAAATAAAACAAGACCAAATCAACAAAAATCCAATCAGTAGAACTAGAGTTATGATTTTTTTGTGAATAAACTTCAATATTGAGCCTAAAAGCATAAAGCGCAAACCGCAGCTATCTGGTCGCACTGCACTGGATCAAATTAAAAAGTTTGGTCCAACCACGATGGAGCGTGGATCTGATACAGTTGCAGATTAGTCCTACTGAAGGTTTACCTTCTCATGTTTTGTGCCTAGAGTCCCAATCTCATTGAAGAGCATCGTGGAGGCTGTCGACATGGTGCTAAGAGCAGGCCGGTGGTGTGTGCTGGCAGCTACCCGCGAGCAGTCAATTCTGCTGTGTGAAGAGATGGGCTGGCGGTGGCTCGCACTAATTTTTGGTGCAAGTGGCATGGTTCTGGTGTAAACTGGCCCATTCACAGTTGTGAAGAGTGCAATAGCCTTCAAGTAAGAGCCCGCTGAGCCACCCATGGGTCCAGGACCCAAGGGGCACCTCTTTAGGGGCCAGGAACTCATTGAAGACGGGTCCAGGAGCTGTGGGGAGCCTGTTAAGCGCATGAGGCTCAGATGAGGAGGACAGCAGACTAGTCCTTTGAATCACTCTGGGGGTCCCGGGTTCAAGATGTGTTCCAGGTCCAGTTCTTCATCTCCAGGCAAGAGGGTAGCAGGTCAGCACAGCAAGGCAGAAGCTCCTTGAGAGTAGCATCTCAGCAGAGTGGCAGCTCTTTCAGCAGCACAGCAGTCCTTCTTCCTGGCAGAGTATTCACAGGTCCAGAAGAGTACTCAAGTGGGAGTGTCTGAGGATCTTCTTTTATAACTTGGTGCCCTGGTTCTGGAAGGTGAGAGGAGCTTCTAGACCAGGGGTCTCCAAACCGGTCCTGGAGGGACGGATCCATGCCAGATTTTTTGGATATCCCCATTGAGATACATGTAGTAATTTTAAAAATCTGGCATGGATCCGGCCCTCCAGGACCGGTTTGGGGACCCCTGTTCTAGACAGTCCTTTGAAGTGCATAGACTTCCCTACCTTCCCTGTAAGCCTTTTGTGAGGAGACAGGACACAGCCTATTCAGGTTTGAATGAGGCTGGACCCAGCAATTCCCTCCTATCCTGCCAGTGATGGCCCATCCAGTGACACCTAAACTCCCATTGTGTGTGGCTGTATAGTAAGAATACACAAAGCCCAACTGCCAACTACAACCTGTCCTGTGGCCAGAGACTAGCTACAGGCATCAAATGGCTAAGGCAAGAAAATGTCAACTTTTATAAAAATGCCATTTTCAGAATTGCAGTTTAAAATCTGACTTCACCATAATTTAGGATTTTAAATTAGGATTCCAGAGACAACTAACATGAACAAGTTATCTATTCCCATTTAAAATTACACATATAAAATGTAATAAGGCAACTCCAATATTATGCTATGAAAGAGATATGCCTGTTAGAAGTGAAAAATGAATTTAAAGAATATTTCGATACCACGATATGTAAAAATAACATGTATATGTCCTACCTTTTAAATGCACGCATCCTCTGAGTTGTCTAGAGCATACCCTCGAGGTGACGTTTATGTATTAAAAAGGGAGGTTTGGCCTGGCAAAAGGTTTATTTTGCTTGGTCGATATGGCAATTTGAAAGTACACACACAGGTTCTGCAATGGCATTCCTGGGACATGTTTAAAGGTTTGGCCTGGCAAAAGTTTTCTATTGCCAGGTCGATATTGCAAGTTAAAATGGCACACACAGGTTCTGCAATGGCATTCCTGAGACATGTTTAAAGGTTTGGCCTGGCAAAAGGTTTTTATTGCCAGGTCGATATGGCAAGTTAAAATGGCAAACACAGGTTCTGCAAAGGCAGTCCTGAGATGTGTTTAAAGGGCTATTTAAGTGGGTGGCTCAATCAGTGCTACAGACCCACTAGTAGCATGTAATTGAAAGGCCCTTTGCTCTTCCATTCTTAATGAAGTTCACTCTACCGCTGCACATCTAATGAATTCCTCTTTCCATTTGTTATGCGGTGGGCCATCCTGTGACCACCAGTGCATAGCAATCATCCACTAAGCCAACACTAGACCTAGGTCAAAAATGTAGAGCCCACCTTGGCTGCTGGGGGCCTATGATAAAAACCCAGCAGGCAGATTTCCAGTACTGTGAGGTGAGGAAGGTTCAGTCTAAGTTTTGTATCACTTGGTGCCAGTAAGCAGAAATAGCTGGACATTCCCATTCAATGTGCAAGAATCCCGAATCAGTTAAGGAGCATCGGGGGCATGTCCTGTCTGCAGTGCCCAGTATGACATTTAAGATATGTGGTGTTTGGCAGCTGTTGTGTAGGTAGTTCAGCTGGGTATATTTGAACCCAGTGTTTCTAGAGACTCTACGGGTATGCTGCAGGACCCCAACTAATTCATTGGCCATCAGTGCTCACCCCAAGTCACCCTCCAGTTGCACTTTTAGTCTGTCTATGGGTTCCAGGGACATGGACAGGGCAGTCTTATAATGCTGGGACATCATCTTCCTGCCGCCCCTAACGTAGGAGGGTTTGCAGTGTATTGTGCGACTGAGGTTCTACATGCCACTCCCCCCATTTTGCTGTATAAAGCCCCTGAGGAGGCCATATGTGAAAAACTAGGACCTTGGCAGGTAGTCTCTGTCTCTGTAAGGTCAGTGAAACTGTGTAACACCGTGTTAGCTTAGCAGTCCCCTATAGCAAGTATCCCAGCCTCTGTCCACTCTGCCATCTGCCCGGCAGTGAGATAACTCCCCCCCCAGCTGTAAGCAGTCCCACCAGCAAGAGAGCTGGGGCATATATGGGCCTATCTCCGACTCTGCAGATTACCTCCACCAGCATTGCAGTGCAATCATAAGCATCTTTGTGGGAGCTGAGGTGCAATTTTTCCCATACAGCAGCAAGGCAGTCAAGGCCCCCTCATTCTGGGCATCACCTATGGATCCCAGCTTCTCCCTCCCATCGTGCTCAAGCCATCAAGCGAGCCACTTCAGTTGGGTTGCTGCATAGCAAAGCTTTAAGTCAGGACCAGCTAGCTCACCCTCCCCAAATGGACGTTGGAGAAGGAGAAATTAGATTCTATGCCTCCCTCCATCCCAGATAAGTTCCCTAACAGTAGTATTCATGTCCCTGAAGCCTTGGGGATGCTAACTTGGAACACTGTGAATAAGTAGATGAGCCAGCGGAGCATCACCATTTTAGATAGCTCCACCTTGGCCATGAGGTGAAGGTGTAGTGTGCATCAGAAAATCATTTTGAATCGCAGTGAACGCAGTGCAGGTCCCAGGTTACAGTCTTTGATGTTACCTACAGTGTGATAGACTTTAACCCCCAAGTACTTAAACAATGCAAGTTCCTATTCAATGCAGAGGTTTGAAACTGCCTGTGGGGCCTCCAGAAAGATAGGCAACACTGGATGGCACATGATTTGTCCCAGTTGGTGCACAGCCTGAGATCCCACCCAAGCTCTCAAGTACCTGAGCCCCCCAAGGCATACCTGTATCCGCATCTCCAATAAACAACATCATCTGATCTACATACAGGGAAATGGCATGCACCCTGTCCCTCAAGTCGATGCCCCAGTCCTGTCCCTCCACCTTTATCAATACAGCAAATGGCTCAATGGCTTGGGCGAATAGTAAGGGAGTAGGAAGAACCCCTGTGGATGTCCCTGCCTGTGTTGATGGAGTCCAAATTAATTGTCCAGTTCTAACTCAGGCCATAGCACCCACAGATAACAGCCTCCCATCTCTCCGAACTGTCCCCCAGTCCCAGGCAACTCATGACTGCCATGAGGTAGGGCCAATACACGGAGTTGAATACATTAGGAAGATCTACATAGAGGACCACTGCATTCAGGTAAGTCTCCAGTGGTGTCCCCTAACACCTTGAATAATCTGCATATGTTCCAAACATTATTACGATGTAGGATGAAGCCATTTTGAACCTGATGTAGGTTGCTGATAAGGGGGAACAGTCAGTCCGCTAGTATTTTGCCAAGAATCATTAGGACTTAGCATGGATTTTTTTTTTCCCCGGGTCCTATGATTATGCAGACTATGCTCTAGGGACCCTGGGACGTGCCCCTCCTCGAAACAAAATCCCGGGTCCGGCAGGTTGAATACTGTTGGCTTCGCCCATCTCTTTCCGTTTCCAACTTTGAGATTTGGTCTCCCGCCAACTAACAAATCGTGCCTGGGAAAAAGATCTCCATGTTTTTCAAGGCAGACACGCATGGTGGTTGGCTTTTCTTTGTGGATGGAGGTTATGGCAAATGAGGATAAAAAGACTTAGCATGGATAGTGGTCTGCATGAGGTCATGCCAGTGGGTTCCTCGTGCGACTAAGGGACCGAGTCTTGGAGAGCTTTCTTGAGCATGTCTGAAAGGAGACCTCTTTCCTAGGCCTCTGCATCCAGTGCTGTTAAGCGAGGGGCAGAATAGTGGCATACTCTTGATAGAATTTCGCTGGGAGGTAGTCAATACTGGGGATTTTGCCTCTGCTAATTTAACCTACCTGATGCTGTCCTGGGGCCACCAGATGGCCCACCTAGGTCCGTGGACACTTGTGGTTGAATCCTGTGGCCAGAGATACTCAGCGCACTGCAGTGACTCCACACGGCGGCCCTGGAGCAAGGCGGCCTTGTTGTGACTGAGGCGTGGCCTGCCGCTGCTGTGGGTCTTTTATGACCGAGAGCACTCATTGCCACAGACCTACGAGGGGGAGAGGGACGGAGCCTCCCGCCTTCCCGGAGAATCGTGTGCAGTGATCGGCTGGTCACTTGTCAGGATAGGGCAGCAGCCCAGCTCCAGAGGCTGCACCCTGGGGGAGGCACCTGAAGCTCACGGCCTGCTCTGTAGTCAGTGAAGATTTGGTTATTCCTGGGCAGCACCGCCCGGTATTGCTGTTGCGGGATCAAACAGAGGCAGACTTCGCCGCGAGGAAAGCAGTGTTACTCATCTGCTCTGCTGCCGATAGGCGGAATCTGACACCCACCACTTCATCTGCCAGGCAAATCAAACTGTGACCAGTGAAGGGAGAGCACATTAAGGGGACAGATAATGGTGTCACACTGAGTTTCTGATGGGCTGATGGCTCCATAGTAAAATATACATTACTTCTCCCCTACTGCAATACCTACGACTCCAGGATCGATGTGGTCCCCACGTGTGTCTGACCCCTCTGTTATATGTGGGAAGCAGCAACAAGCACAGAGGAGGTCCGGATGGGGGTAATAAGCAACTCTTATCCCCCCTGCACTGGGGCTGTTGGTGTGTGAGGGCTCCACAATAGAACCTCATATTACACCTCTCCCCTGCAATACCTACAGATCCAGGATCAACATGGCCTCCACATGTGTCTGACACCCCAGGTTATGCGTAACCCTGCTCTTCAGCGCTATGCATAGCTACGTGAGCAGGCGGAGTTGCTACTTTCCATATGCTCGCAAGATGTTATTGATGTTCGCCAAAGCGGATGACGTGTTCAGGGGAAATATTGCATGAACTTCACCACGCGGTCGCCAATGGCCCACCCATTTTGTTTTCCTATTGTTTGCATGGTTCTGGGGCCTGCTTTTCAATCCCTCTACAATCTTTGCAATCCATAGTTTTTTAGACTATTTTTCTGATCTTTTTTATTTAATTTCTATCCTTCTCTGTCCCTAAGTGTATATTTTGTGCTGTATTTCTACTTTTACTGCATTTTTTAAACTTTTTTTCTAGTGTTATACATTACTTTCCTACTTCTTCCCCTGACTTTATTTTTTACTGCTACATTTCCTTTTCCGCTCACCGCCAACGCCAGGACCATGGCTTAGGGACGTGCCGGATCCAAGGGCAAGGCGCCAGCGCACAAGAAGAGCTGCCTTCCCTGTGGCAGACTGCGCCCGGAAAGGGTGAAGGCCAGTTGCCTTTATAGCGAGGTGATGGTGGCCCCCCTTGTTTTATTGAGCAGTGCCACCTCCCTTTGACCTTGGTAGCAGGTGGCAGGCCTGTCTCTGGCTTCGCTACCTAGGAGCGTCACCACCGGTGGACGAAGGTGCGCCAGGCAGTGTTTCACTGCCCTGGGGACCACCACACCCATAACCAGCTGACCCACCGGTTGTCAGACATCTTTCACCGGGTGCAGGACCTGCTGGACCTTCTAGGTGATGAGGTTGTGGGGCTTGATGAGTAGCAATACGTATTATGTGTTCTCTAGACTGTGTTACTGTTATTGCAAATATAATTTTTTCGCGAACAGCAAGCATGCTGCTGGTAAAGTACATTTAAAAATCTTCTATGATTGTTATTATTCTAGACACTGGTGCTCAACGCTACCAATCTTACATATTTAAAACTTTGCAACTGCGCTCACTTGGGTTTATTATGTAAGAGAGCTTACACTAGAGTACTTAAGTTAGGTAATGCTAGAGAGACTCGAGTCCTTCCTTTGTCCTCCTGTCACTAAGATATCAATTAATCAATCAGGAGTTTGTTAAAGCGCAACTACTCACCCGTAAGGGTCTCAAGGAGCTAGGGGTGGGGGTGCAGGTTCCATTCCATCAAGGAGGGGGTCTGTCGAAGAGCCAGGTTTTGAGGTTTCTTGCGACGTTGGGGAGCGATGTTGTCTGTCTGAGGTGGACCGGAAGTGCGTTCCATGCTTTGGCCGCGAGGAAGGAGAAGGAGCGGCCTCCCGATCTGGTCTTTCTGGTGCGGGGGACCTCGGCGTAGGAGAGCAGGGCTGATCGTAGGGTCCTTTGGGGTGCGCGGAATTTGAGCCGGCTGTTTAGGTATGCTGGTCCGGTGCCATGGAGGGCCTTATGTGCGTGGGTGAGCATCTTAAAGGTGATTCTCGCCTCGACGGGGAGCCAGTGGAGTGTGCGCAGGTGCTGGGAGATGTGGCAGTGTTTTGGAAAGGTTGAGGACCAGTCTTGCGGCGGCGTTCTGGTTGTTCTGTAGCTTGCGGATGAGGTTTTTGTTTATTCCGGCGTAGAGTGCATTGCCGTAGTCGAGTCTGCTGGTGACTAGGGCGTGAGTAGCTGTCTTTCGGTGTTCGAGGGGGATCCATTTGAATGTCTTACGAAGGAGGCGGAGGGTGTGGAAGCAGGAAGATGAGACAGAGTTGATCTTGCGGTCCATTTTGAGCTCAGAGTCCAGGATGATTCCCAGGTTGCGTGCGTGGTATGTGGGGGTTGGCGGGTTTCCGAGGGCGGTGGGCCAACAGGTGTCGCTCCAGGCATCGGGGTTTGGGCCCATGATGAGTACTTCTGTTTTGTTGGTGTTTAGTTGTAGGCAGCTGTTTATCATCCATTTGGCGATGGCTTCCATGCCTTCTCGAAAGTTGCGTCTGGCGGTGTTGGGCTCGTTTGATAGGCAGAGGATGAGCTGGGTGTCGTCTGCTTATGACACGATGTTGAGTCCGTAGGTTCTGGCGATGGGGGAAAGTGGAGCCATGTAGATGTTGAAGAGCGTCGGGCTGAGGGAGGAGCCCTGGGGGACTCCGCAGGTGGTAGGTGTGGGGTCTGAGAGGAAAGGGGGGAGTCTGACCCGTTGCGTCCTGCCGGAGAGAACGGAGCAGATCCAGTCGAGGGCCTTGTCCTGGATTCCTGCGTCGTAGAGTCTGCGTATTAGGGTGCGGTGGGAGACTGTGTCGATAGTGGTCGATTGATAGGTAGTTTAATTAGTTCATTATTATTAGTTGGTAATTTTTTTGAGGTCTTTCTGACGTATCCTCTCTCTGTCACGTCACGTGCTGCTGAGTGCTGCTTGCTTACCCAGTCCTCAGTAGAACCTTTTGTAGTTTGTTAGTGAGTGAGTGAGTAATAGGCTTAGCAGAACTTCAGCAGCAACCAACCAACAATTTGGTGTGTGCAAAAATGGATGCATGCAACCTCCATCTATGCATTTTGAGGACTAAAATAAATGGAAATGCTAGACTTAGTGAACAATTGAATCGGCCCGTCTGGAATAGGTGGGCTAGGTCTGGTGGTTCTTAGGCTTAGGATTTTGAAATCAGAATGGAACACTGCATTAGTGTTCATAAATAATAACTAGACAGTCCGAGAATCCCGCGATACTATTTGTCGATCAGATAGGTTAATTTAACTGCAATTGCTATTTCAAAAAATGTTTTATGGGAGTGTTATTTAAAATATTTTGTTTCACACTAATCATCCATGTTTGTCTCTTTCTTTATTATAGCTTACATGATCAGCACCCAGGGGCAAGAAGACAGGGTCAGAGTCGGTGGGAGAAGAACAAGATGCCTCCAAATCCCAGGACCAGGACAGCTCCTCTACTCAGTGATCTGCTGCTGGCCCCAGTAAGTCCTCCAGTTGTTAATATCAATTATATTTCCCTAACTTTTACTGAACGTTATTTTTTCCAAACTATTATTTCCATTTCCTAATTCGATTTTTTACCAAATCTTCTTCGATCTCCACTATCTGTTTTTAAATTCTTGTTATTCCTGCCACTAACTGCCTCTCTATAGTACTACTAGTCTGTCTGTAGCTAAGCTTGCCCAGTTGGCCACTCTATATTTTTAGTCAAAAGCTTTTAAAACTCAGGTTCACCAATAGCTTTATTCACTGAGTCCAGTCCTTTGGGTTGTCCTCTTCTAGTCTTCTTAATCTTCAGAGGCTTTGACAATTCCCACCAATAATGCCCAACCAGATATTTTACTATTTTGATAGGATACGACATACTCCTACTAGTGTCTACTCTACTCTAGTCCGCTATATGTACTACTGATGTATTTGGTATATACAAAATATATGTATTGTAACTTTTTTTTCAATCTTGCTAGTGAAAATAAATAAATAGGGGGAGGTGTATATGCCATCTAAAAAATGTGTAATGTTTTTTCTAGGCGTCCTGACCACCAGTACGGGGGCCAGCGGTGGGGCAGTCGACACCAGCCAGTAGGGAGCAGTGGATGGTGCAGCTACCACAGGGGTGGGTGAGCCAGCAGCAGTGAAGGGCGATGGTAAGTTATACTTATATTCCTTACATATTGATAATAGTTACACACTCGCTACATGGGTGTACTGTATACTGTTTGTTGAGAGAGACTAAGTTGTTGTGAACAAAGGTTAAAGAAGACACCCTTTACTTAGCATTAGTGCAATCGCATTAGCGGTGGGAGTAGTAGTTGAGTGACTAATTGCCTCTTCTATCTGACTTCAACTCAGCTGGGAAAGTTTTATGGAGAACACTAAGAGTCAGATGACCTGGATGGATGGGTTGAATGAAAAGGGAAAGAAGGATGGAATGCATGCATAGGTGGCTGATAGGAATCAGTTGCATGGGTGGTTGAAGGATGGGTGGAAGGTGAAAGAAAAGAAGCCTGCCTGGGTGGATGAAACTGTATGGGTGATGGCAAGAATCCTCTGTGGTTTTTCATGGGTGAAACTCAAATGCAAGCAAGGAAGGAAGGACGCATGGGTGGTGGTTTAAAAAAAATGTTTGTTGTTGAAACAAAGTAAGGTTTGTTAAGAGGTTAAGAAGAATGATAGACATGTTTACTTTGAATGGATGGATGCCTGGATGGTATTCATCATTGCATAGGTGAAGACTGTCACTGGATGAAGAGTCTTTGAAGAGAATGTAAAAGGAAATAAACCACGCCAGAGTAGAAAAGCCAAGGAGAATAAAAGTTGTATGTTTAGAATACTTCCTTGACTCACAGTAGTTTGCAAGCATAGCATATATTTTGTGTATGTATGTTATCAAGCGCCTCCCTCCGACTCCGAGGCCCACTCACTACTAATGCTAATTTATTTTCGACTGTTTCAGCCTGCCATGAGTGGACTATCGGCTGCATGGTTACACAATCAATCAAAACAAAGTATAAACGGGACACAATAGACTACAAATTAAATGAAGTCCATACTTGGGCAGAGATCTATGCCCGCAGAAGACAAATACTCAGTCCTCAGTAGAAAACCTGGTCACAGATAAGGATACATCCACCAATAGAGCTCCAGTAGTACCAGGAAGCTTAGGCACTAGCAGTTCGGGACCCACAACAGTATCCATCGAGAAAGTACCAGCACCTAAAACAGTGGCTTTTTTGTCGCAGGTCCCAGACCAAGGATTACCACCGGCAGCACAGAAGGAGGCCCCGCCCGACAAGGAGAGGAAAAGGCAGGCAAATCATTGCGGAGCGGGAAGAACGTAGCTTGATATTCAATATTTCATCGAAACAACTGACAACAAAGCAAACAAGAGTACTAAATAAAGGTTTAAGTTTCGTAACAACTAACACTACTAACCATATGGAATTGGATGCCTCAGTGTACCGTTTCATGAGGACCTTGAGACTACGTCATTTTTTCAGTAATGTGGTAACTCTTGAACAAAAGGATCAGACCATAGAGCAGCAGAAATTCAAACCGAAGAGTTCTTTTCAACCACCCACGTCACACAGAATGTTAGACACTTTTGAAGTGATGATTAAAAAGGACATTGACGCGTTAAACTTGAAAAAAGTTAAGAGATACAATTTTACCAAACATGATAGGGTGACAATACAATCCATAGCGAACAACCCAATGACAAAGGGGGAGCGATTGTCCTTATAGACACAGCTTTCTACCACCAAAAAGTAAACTTACATGTCAGTGACTCCAATATGTATTTACCACTGGATACTGATCCCACTGTTGAACTGACAGTAATCCTGGGTAGATTACTACAAAATGCAGTTGACATGGGTGGGATTGATGACCCCAGTAAGTTATATCTTATGATACCTAACCCCAGACGGCCTGGGCTGTACATGATACCAAAGATACATAAGAATCCTCTGGATACTCCATTCAGGCCGATTGTATCAGGTTGTGGGTCGATATTTGACCCGCTTGGAAGATATCTTGATCATTTTCTGCAGAAATTCGTTCAGAATTGGAAATCATACATAAAGGACACTATAGATTCCCTATGTAAAGTTGAAAACATCCAAAAAGACATGCAGGAACCTTGGCTACTCTGCACTATAGACGTGGTGGCCTTGTACACCTCAAATACCACACGCTGCAGGAATGGAGGCCGTAGAATGGGCCTTTTTACAAATGGAAAACCTTAACACCAACAAAGTGCTACTGCTTCAATTGTTAAACTTTTGTCTTCAATATAGCTATTTCAACTGGAATGCGAAATATTACGCACAGCTCAGCGGAACCTCCATGGGTTTTTCAGGTGCGCCGGCATATGCGAACACCTTTATGGCCTCCTTTGAACATTATAACCTTATGAGCAATAACAGTTGGTGGTACAAGATTAAATTTGCTGCAGGTTTATTGATGACATCTTCCTTATTTGGATGGACACTCGTGATCAACTAGAAAGCATGATACAACAACTGAATACATTTGATCCTAAGATCCAATTCACCCACAAAATTGACCACAGGAGCATTGAATACCTGGATGTGACAGTAACTAAAACACAAGATGGCACAAGTCTACATACACAAATCTACACCAAACCCACTGACCTCAATAATGCATTAGAATTCTCAAGTTTTCACCTGAGAAGTCTGGTTAAAAATTTACTTTTTTCACAATTTGTACGCATAAGGAGAATATGTTCTGATCCAATCATCAGTTCAGCGAAAATGGATGAGTATCAACAAAGATACAAACAAAGAGGATATCCAGAAAAAACATTGAAAGAATGCATCACAAGAGCAGAGAGTAAAGACTGCATGGCACTCCTTGCCCCCAAAACTATAAGCAAACCCAATGCACCAATAATGTTTGACACAAGATATTCCACCATCTCACCAGCACTTAAGAAAATTGTGAATTCAAGATGGGAACTTCTGGCCAATGAACCAGATTTCAACAACATTTACAAGGATTTTCTCATACATGCATACACCAGAGGGCGTAATCTTCGGGAACTATTATCCAAACCTTCAGAAACCAATGACATTAAGAATTGGAAGCGGACCATCGAATGGTATAATTGTAGTCATTGCAGTAATATAACTCTTGGTTGGCTATGGCTAGAAGGACTCTCCATTGGCTCCCTATTCACCTGAGGATCTCGTTTAAGATTCTTTGCCTAGCCTATAGAGCTTTGTCGGAAAGCTCTTCTGATCCCTTAGGCGCTCTGCTGACTCGCTATCTGCCAGGTAGATCTCTTAGATCTGCAGAGCTAAACCTACTGGTTGTACCTCGTGCCAAAAAGGTACTCTGGGGAAATAGAGCATTTTCCATCGTTGCCCCTAAACTGTGGAATTCGCTTCCCCAAGAGATCAAGACTCAGATGCTCGCAAGATGTTATTGATGTTCGCCAAAGCGGATGACGTGTTCAGGGGAAATATTGCATGAACTTCACCACGCGGTCGCCAATGGCCCACCCATTTTGTTTTCCTATTGTTTGCATGGTTCTGGGGCCTGCTTTTCAATCCCTCTACAATCTTTGCAATCCATAGTTTTTTAGACTATTTTTCTGATCTTTTTTATTTAATTTCTATCCTTCTCTGTCCCTAAGTGTATATTTTGTGCTGTATTTCTACTTTTACTGAATTTTTTAAACTTTTTTTCTAGTGTTATATATTACTTTCCTACTTCTTCCCCTGACTTTATTTTTTACTGCTACATTTCCTTTTCCGCCCACCGCCAACGCCAGGACCATGGCTTAGGGACGTACCGGATCCAAGGGCAAGGCGCCAGCGCCCAAGAAGAGCTGCCTTCCCTGTGGCAGACTGCGCCCGGAAAGGGTGAAGGCCAGTTGCCTTTATAGCGAGGTGATGGTGGCCCCCCTTGTTTTATTGTGCAGTGCCACCTCCCTTTGACCTTGGTAGCAGGTGGCAGGCCTGTCTCTGGCTTCGCTGCCTAGGAGCGTCACCACCGGTGGACGAAGGTGCGCCAGGCAGTGTTTCACTGCCCTGGGGACCACCACACCCATAACCGGCTGACCCACCGGTTGTCAGACATCTTTCACCGGGTGCAGGACCTGCTGGACCTTCTAGGTGATGAGGTTGTGGGGCTTGATGAGTAGCAATATGTATTATGTGTTCTCTAGACTGTGTTACTGTTATTGCAAATATAATTTCTTCGCGAACAGCAAGCATGCTGCTGGTAAAGTACATTTAAAAATCTTCTATGATTGTTATTATTCTAGACACTGGTGCTCAACGCTACCAATCTTACGTATTTAAAACTTTGCAACTGCGCTCACTTGGGCTTATTATGTAAGAGAGCTTACTTTAGAGTACTTAAGTTAGGTAATGCTAGAGAGACTCGAGTCCTTCCTTTGTCCTCCTGTCACTAAGATATCAATTAATCAATCAGGAGTTTGTTAAAGTGCAACTACTCACCCGTAAGGGTCTCAAGGAGCTAGGGGTGGGGGGGTGCAGGTTCCATTCCATCAAGGAGGGGGTCTGTCTAAGAGCCAGGTTTTGAGGTTTCTTGCGACGTTGGGGAGCGATGTTGTCTGTCTGAGGTGGACCGGAAGGGCATTCCATGCTTTGGCCGCGAGGAAGGAGAAGGAGCAGCCTCCCGATCTGGTCTTTCTGGTGCGGGGGACCTCAGCGTAGGAGAGCAGGGCTGATCGTAGGGTCCTTTGGGGTGCGCGGAATTTGAGCCGGCTGTTTAGGTATGCTGGTCCGGTGCCGTGGAGGGCCTTATGTGCGTGGGTGAGCATCTTAAAGGTGATTCTCGCCTCGACGGGGAGCCAGTGGAGTGTGCGCAGGTGCTGGGAGATGTGGCAGTGTTTTGGAAAGGTTGAGGACCAGTCTTGCGGCGGCGTTCTGGATGTTCTGTAGCTTGGGGATGAGGTTTTTGTTTATTCCGGCGTAGAGTGCATTGCCGTAGTCGAGTCTGCTGGTGACTAGGGCGTGAGTAACTGTCTTTCGGTGTTCGAGGAGGATCCATTTGAATGTCTTACGAAGGAGGCGGAGGGTGTGGAAGCAGGAAGATGAGACAGAGTTGATCTTGCGGTCCATTTTGAGCTCGGAGTCCAGGATGATTCCCAGGTTGCGTGCTTGGTATGTGGGGGTTGGCGGGTTTCCGAGGGCGGTGGGCCAACAGGTGTCGCTCCAGGCATCGGGGTTTGGGCCCATGATGAGTACTTCTGTTTTGTTGGTGTTTAGTTGTAGGCAGCTGTTTATCATCCATTTGGCGATGGCTTCCATGCCTTCTCGAAAGTTGCGTCTGGCGGTGTTGGGCTCGTTGGATAGGGAGAGGATGAGCTGGGTGTCATCTGCGTATGACACGATGTTGAGTCCGTAGGTTCTGGCGATGGGGGAAAGTGGAGCCATGTAGATGTTGAAGAGCGTCGGGCTGAGGGAGGAGCCCTGGGGGACTCCGCAGGTGGTAAGTGTGGGGTCTGAGAGGAAAGGGGGGAGTCTGACCCGTTGCGTCCTGCCGGAGAGAAAGGAGCAGATCCAGTCGAGGGCATTGTCCTGGATTCCTGCGTCATAGAGTCTGCGTATTAGGGTGTGGTGGGAGACTGTGTCGATAGTGGTCGATTGATAGGTAGTTTAATTAGTTCATTAGTATTAGTTGGTAATTTTTTTTAGGTCTTTCTGACGTATCCTCTCTCTGTCACGTCACGTGCTGCTGAGTGCTGCTTGCTTACCCAGTCCTCAGTAGAACCTTTTGTAGTTTGTTAGTGAGTGAGTGAGTGAGTAATAGGCTTAGCAGAACTTCAGCAGCAACCAACCAACAATTTGGTGTGTGCAAAAATGGATGCATGCAACCTCCATCTATGCATTTTGAGGACTAAAATAAATTGAAATGCTAGACTTAGTGATCAATTGAATCGGCCCGTCTGGAATAGGTGGGCTAGGTCTGGTGGTTCTTAGGCTTAGGATTTTGAAATCAGAATGGAACACTGCATTAGTGTTCATAAATAATAACTAGACAGTCTGCTAATCCCGCGATACTACTTGTCGATCAGATAGGTTAATTTAACTGCAATTGCTATTTCAAAAAATGTTTTATGGGAGTGTTATTTAAAATATTTTGTTTCACACTAATCATCCATGTTTGTCTCTTTCTTTATTATATCTTACATGATCAGCACCCAGGGGCAAGAAGACAGGGTCAGAGTCGGTGGGAGAAGAACAAGATGCCTCCAAATCCCAGGACCAGGACAGCTCCTCTACTCAGTGATCTGCTGCTGGCCCCAGTAAGTCCTCCAGTTGTTAATATCAATTATATTTCCCTAACTTTTACTGAACGTTATTTTTTCCAAACTATTATTTCCATTTCCTAATTCGATTTTTTACCAAATCTTCTTCGATCTACACTATCTGTTTTTAAATTCTTGTTATTCCTGCCACTAACTGCCTCTCTATAGTACTACTAGTCTGTCTGTAGCTAAGCTTGCCCAGTTGGCCACTCTATATTTTTATTCAAAAGCTTTTAAAACTCAGGTTCACCAATAGCTTTATTCACTGAGTCCAGTCCTTTGGGTTGTCCTCTTCTAGTCTTCTTAATCTTCAGAGGCTTTGACAAGTCCCACCAATAATGCCCAACCAGATATTTTACTATTTTGATAGGATACGACATACTCCTACTAGTGTCTACTCTACTCTAGTCCGCTATATGTACTACTGATGTATATGGTATATACAAAATATATGTATTGTAACTTTTTTTCAATCTTGCTAGTGAAAATAAATAAATAGGGGGAGGTGTATATGCCATCTAAAAAATGTGTAATGATTTTTCTAGGCGTCCTGACCACCAGTGCGGGGGCCAGCGGTGGGGCAGTCGACACCAGCCAGTAGGGAGCAGTGGATGGTGCAGCTACCACAGGGGTGGGTGAGCCAGCAGCAGTGAAGGGCGATGGTAAGTTATACTTATATTCCTTACATATTGATAATAGTTACACACTCGCTACATGGGTGTACTGTATACTGTATGTTGAGAGAGACTAAGTTGTTGTGAACAAAGGTTAAAGAAGACACCCTTTACTTAGCATTAGTGCAATAGCATTAGCGGTGGGAGTAGTAGTTGAGTAACTAATTGCCTCTTCTATCTGACTTCAACTCAGCTGGGAAAGTTTTATGGAGAACACTAAGAGTCAGATGACCTGGATGGATGGGTTGAATGAAAAGGGAAAGAAGGATGGAATGCATGCATAGGTGGCTGATAGGAATCAGATGCATGGGTGGTTGAAGGATGGGTGGAAGGTGAAAGAAAAGAAGCCTGCCTGGGTGGATGAAACTGTATGGGTGATAGCAAGAATCCTCTGTGGTTTTTCATGGGTGAAACTCAAATGCAAGCAAGGAAGGAAGGATGCATGGGTGGTGGTTTAAAAAAAATGTTTGTTGTTGAAACAAAGTAAGGTTTGTTAAGAGGTTAAGAAGAATGATAGACATGTTTACTTTGAATGGATGGATGCCTGAATGGTATTCATCATTGCATAGGTGAAGACTGTCACTGGATGAAGAGTCTTTGAAGAGAATGTAAAAGGAAATAAACCACGCCAGAGTAGAAAAGCCAAGGAGAATAAAAGTTGTATGTTTAGAATACTTCCTTGACTCACAGTAGTTTGCAAGCATAGCATATATTTTGTGTATGTATGTTATCAAGCGCCTCCCTCCGACTCCGAGGCCCACTCACTACTAATGCTAATTTATTTTCGACTGTTTCAGCCTGCCATGAGTGGCCTATCGGCTGCATGGTTACACAATCAATCAAA